>NC_134179.1:10549288-10901788 GCF_964188355.1 Buteo buteo
TCCTGCATGTGGGGGTCACAGGCTTGCACTGGAAGAGCGAAAGGTTGGGAGCTGTGTATGTGCATGAGTAGCAAACTCCTTCATTATTAAGAGACTGGTTTTCCTCAAATGATAGCTGTGGTGTTTGTGTTTCAGAAGTAATCTGGGAGGAGATTATATGCAGAATAAGCCTGTCAAATACCTGGAGTTTTCTTCTCAACGATCCTCTCCATTTTTACAGCATGATCTAGTGGGGTTTGTGCAGGTTGCTTTGTTCTTGCCTTGGTCCACTTCCCTTTTCCTAGCTCCTCTTTCGTTTCTGTTATTCCCTTGCTTCTCCAGGTGCCCACATTTGCTTCCATTTAACTGCTGGTCTTTATTCCGTTGCTCTTTTTAATCAGGCTTGGTTATGTTTTGTGTTGTATTCAGAAGTAGAAATCAGGCTGCATCTTGCCTTATTTTGTTGATAATATTGGTCTGCCTGTAAAGTGAGTTATAGTCTTCACTTTTGACCCCACAATTGAGGAAAGAAACTCATTTTGTTCTGTGAAATGAGGAATTCCTGAAAGACTGTTTGCGTTCTTTGCTGACATGTGAAGACAATTCTGTCCTTAGCACTGTGTGAGCAGTAAAATGTAGCTGGAAAGATCCCTGGTCTTCAGACATGCCTGCTGGCCTGGCAGGATCTTGAAAGTGTCACTTCTTTCCGCACTGAGAATGAACAGTGCGGAGCAGAAGGAGGCAACCAAGAAGAAAATACCTACTGGCATGTAATGGCCTATTTCAGGGCAGGCTTGGATCTTCTTGGAAATATATTTTCTTCAGAGATATTTTTTGCTACAGAGAAAAAGTCTTAAGAAAAAACGTGGTTGTGTTATTTATCTGTCTGTCATTCAAGCATAGCACAGTCAGTGCCCTGAGCACCTTGCAACAAGTTTGATCTAAATTCTGGGGAAAGACCCACTGTGTTCTCTGTTCTGCTAAACGGTAGGGTTTGTAGCAGATTTTGAGCAAGAAAGAATAAATTCTTTCGTTTATTTCTGAAGAATAATCATATACAAACAGTATCTGCATTATGGAATTTGATTTTAAATTTACCTCATGTTTCTCCCCAAGTCTACATTATCATTGTATAGCATTGTGTTACATAAAACTGCATAATTCTATACAGGTTTGTCTAAACACGGAAGTTATTCCAAATTTAAAACAGGATGGATTTGAAGTAGAGAATAGTTCATCAGTGTCTAACTATCTAGAGTTATTTTAGAATAGCATCAAATTTGCACACTGATTTAAGGTGCAAAACAGCCCTAGCACTGAGAATGAATTGCATCGTCAAGAGATGGATGACAAGTCCATCTAACACAGTGATTTTCAATCACAGTCTGCATTGACTTCATTCAGAACTGTAGGAGTTTACTTCCTCTTTCAAAAAGCAGTTCTTGTTTGTCAGGTGGGACATTCTGGAAACTAGTTTTAGTTTGCATGAAAAGTGGATTTGCTTGATTCATGTTAATCAAAGAATAGTTAATAGGATGGTTATAAAAAGATTCAGTTTAATAATGGCATTCATAAATAGAAAACATACCTTGAAAAATTATACACTCAAAACTATAAAAGCAAATGTTCAGCCTTTGGCTGCTGCAGTGAAAAAGTGTTTTGACTACCTGATAAATAGGATAGTGCAGTGATATATTTAAAAGACCCAGAATAGTGAGTTTTAAACTTCTATCTTTTATCTGATACACACATTTCAAGATCTCCATGAACTTATCAATTCCATATGTGTGTATTAAAGATAACAGGAGTTGCTTTCTTTTTGCAGCATCAAGGAGCAATTATCTAATGCAAGTAAACTGCTGTGAGCCAAAATGCATTTTTACTTTTATTACTTCAGACTTTCTTGATGTATTTCAGTATTTGGAATCACAGAAAAGTCTAGTTTGGAAGGGGCCTCCGGAGATCATCCAGTTGAACTTTCTCTTGAGATCATGGCCTTAGATAAGGTTATCCAGAGTCCTGTCAAGCCAACAAACTCTTGAATCATTTCCAACAAGGGGGATTCTACCGCTTCTCTAGGCAACCTATCCCAATTTTTAATCCTTCTTATTGTGAAGAATGTTTTTCTTGTATCCAGACAGAATTGCCCATGAAGCAACTTGTGTCTCTTGCCTTTTGTGTCCTCTCACTGTGCATCTTTGTGAAAAGAGTACCTCCACCTTCTCTATAACTGCTTTTGATGTTCTGGAAGACTGTCATTAATCCCACACTGAGCCTTTTTCCTTGGAACCTCTCTTCCTCAACCATTGTCAATTCCCTCATCCCTTTTTTGTTCTTCCCAGTCAACCATTCTTTCCAGTATCTGTAATTCTTTGGTTCCTTGACTATGTGCTTTATGAAGAAAAAAATTGTTTTATCTGCAGTTTGGGAACAATTTGAATACAGAAATTACAATTTAATATTAAATTAAACAATTTAATATTCAATTCAGCTACTTGAAGTAGTTTGCATTCCATATCTAAACTTTTCTACCTAGTTCCACCTCAGTTTTGAACTTGAGATCTGTATTGTATGTGTATATAAGTGTATGGAACCTGTTACAGAAAACCCCCCAAAATGCAATATAGACAAGAAACAAATACTTTCAGTCCCTTGAAATTCTAATGTGTTTCTAAAAGAAAAAAGAAAATCTTGGAGTGAGATATTATTGCAACAGAAATTGCGGAGGTAGTAAGACTTTACCATCTGGCAAGGCCCCTAGACCAGATGGATCCACTAATGACTTTTATAAAGCATTTCATCAGACTGTGCCAGAATGCATGACTGGCATCTTTAATTATCCTAAATTAACAGGGTTCTTGCCTTGGAAGCTAGATTCAGAATTGTTGATCTTGGAAGGGAGGGAAAAGGAAATGTTCCCTGAAATCTCTTCTTCCTAATGGACCTTTTTATTATAAGGTGTAATGTTAAAATATTACCTAAAGTTTATTTGTTAATCTTAAATGGATTGTTTGCTTAAAAGAAGTGCCTAGCGAGGCACTTTAATAAAGACATCTTTTGCAAACACATCAGAGTGCTTTTGGAATTCACAGTTAGCTTTATGCATATACAAAAGCATTCAGCTGCTCAGAAGAGCGGACTGCCAGGAATCCCCTCGCTTTTTTTGCCTTAACTGGAAGGTGATGCACTTCCAAAGCAGTTGAACTCTGCCTCTTACCCTACATATGCATCTGCTCCTGTTACAGTTCCCACAGAGAGAAGATTGAGTTGTGTGGGCAAGTGACTGCCACTACCAGCAAGCAGTACCAGCAGCTATTGCTGCTATTTTCATCCTTTCCATTCCCCCCCCAACTCTTTAGCAAGAGAGCATCCATTTCCTTTTCCCACAAACCTGGAAAGCAGGGAGAAATTTTCTTGTGAAATTTCTTCTGCCCACCTTGCTTAGATCTTTTGGGACTACAGCTGGTCTGTGAGGGCGCTGCATGTGCTGCCATGGCGGCCCTTGGTTCCCTCCTCCTCTTTCCTCATGGAGCAACCCTGCTCTTCATTGGTCATTGATAGTAAAGCCTTTGCTAATATAATTTGTACAGTGCGCTTACGGGAAAAGCACAGGAATTATGTGAATTACATTTAAGAGAAATGCTCAAGATTTTAAGATGTAAGTCTTGATTTTATTTTTCCCACTTTATTTTTGTTATTGTTATTAGGTACTGGAACTGTTACTTATTCTTAATAGTGAGAATAGGTCTGCAAATGTACATACACTGATAAGAGTGCAAACTCTGGTGGATGAGCAGAGCAAGCAAGTACCGGCTTAGGGAGGTAAAGTTGTGGGGAGGTGAAGCAATTCATGGCTTGCTCAGAGATGTTAAGTCTCTGAACCACACAGTGGTTCAGCCATTCTCTTCAGTTGAACAGCTGTGACGTACACTAGTGTATCTCAAACAGGTATCTGCAGACCTGTTGCCTGTGACTTGCAGAAAATTGTCTGGTTACATGATAAAGACTTTTGTGTTTCTAGATGTTCTTCCTGTTGGAACAAATAGGAAGCAATTCCCTAATAATATTTTTCTATGCCATAAATTGCTGTTGTCTGAATGCCTAATCATTCTAATCATGTTTTCATAACGCATGATATCATAGTATTTCAGTGTTTTCCAGTGGCTCAAATAGTGATGTGGTGTCATTATAAATGGTGTAGATATAGGATAGCACGTTTACTTAGAAAGGTTGAATAAATGCACCTAGCAGTTCAAAGCACAAGCAGTGAAGTTTATACTCATTTTAAAAAGGCAGGGAAGGTTGCAGAACCTGTGCCAGCAGGAAGTGACCCATACAGCAGAAATATTGTATAGCTGCATGTACTATTTTTATATTTTAATACACAACAAACATGTAAATCATATACAGGTATCAAACAGTCACTAAGATTTGTTCTTGAAATTGGACTCCATTTCCTTACTCTGTAACCCACTGTTCTGTCTGCCAAAAATAAACACTTGGTTATCTAACAGCCAGACTGAACGTAGGCAGTTATAGTGCATTGTAAAGGCTGTTAGTGGGAGATGAATGTCCTTAGCGGTTCTGAAAAATCAGACTACTTAGGTGCCAAAAATTGATATTAGTTCCTAATTTTAGTTCCCCCACAAGTTTACTTCATGCATCAAAACAGATAAAACAAATAACGGATACTTTCAGTACAGACATATTTATGTTGTAGGAAATGTGTTCTTGTTCTTAACCTCATATCCAGGATTGGAGATACAAAATGTAAAATAGGAAGTTCTAGTATGTGAAAACTGAACTGTACAAAACAGCGGTAGATGTAATTAACCTGCAGTTCTGTTCTAGCAGTGAGGTAGGTTAACCCAATTAATCTTTTCCATCTGGTTCTTATCATTGAAGAAAAGTATTCAAACTTAACTACAGGTATCACAGCTTAAGCGTGATGGAGTCATCCTTTATATGTCTAGAATTGAGGTAAACTTGTTGACACACAGTATAATGTAGAATCCAAGCCTATGAAGGAAAGGAGGAATGAGCAAGTGCAGGAGCAGATAAAAGTTTTACTGAGCATTGTGCTAAAATTGTTCTTTTTTTCATGAATTGTTATTTAACATGAAAAAAAATTGATTACATATGTTTGTGAAACTTCCTTAAGTTTTTTGATGAGTTGTTCTTAATAATTAGTATTATCTACTCCTGGGATAGAAGAAATATTCAGCTTCCCTAAGCCATCTGTCAATTTATTAATAGGATATTTTTCCTTATTCCATCTGTAGCTCACGTACTCGGACATTGTTCAAATTTGTTTCCTGGATGAGAGTGTAAAACTGCCTTTGTATTCATATCACCTTGGGGAGGGTTTTTCATTACTAAGAAACATCCCCAAGCTAGATCCTCTGGGTTTTGTCAAAGAGTATACCTCAAAGGTTGAAGGGTAACTTGACAATAGCTCAGAATAATTGCAAAGAGCAGCTTCTGGTACTGTGTCACTACTGATAGCCTGCGTTTCTCTTGTTAACGTGGGATGAAGTTTGCGAAATGGTGACCTTTTGTCTTTTGTGTTACAATGAAAATCTATTATGTGTCATGAGGAAAATATAATTATTAGTTGATTTATTTTTTTTTTAAATGATGCTACTGCTTGCTTCCAGAAAATGTTTGACATCTGAAAGAAATGCTTCCAACACAACAAAATGGAAGTAAATGTTAGTGTTCACACTTGGGCAAGGGTAAGGGAGAAGGATGCTGTGGGCTGTCTGGTGGAGATTTTCCTATCTGAAGGACTGTGAACAGAAATACATTTAAAATCTGCTGACAGAGCCTGCATTAGAATGCAGCTTGCATTAGCATATCTGTACAAATACTAGAGAGAATAAAAAAGTTGAGTGTTTAATATGCTTAATAAATGTGTAAGAGTAGGTCAAAGCAAGTCTTCTGGATGCTAGTGGATTTAATCACTGAAAACCAGGAAACAGTTTTTGAAACACCGGCACCTTTCTCGGATTTAAGTAGTAGAAATATGGCTTGATGTGACAGCTTTTGTGCAAAGTACTGTTTCTAACTGGCTGTTAGAGAACATGAAGTAAATTAACAAAGGTACAGTAAATTTTACCTCTCCTTAGGCAACAGTAACTAAAAGTAGATCTTAAAATACATAAGTCATTGTTCTTAAAATATAGGAGAAATAATTTATTTCTCTGTCTCTTTTGAGGTTACTATCTTTAAGCATATAAAGATGAGAGGATTTCCTGCATGTAGCTTTCATAGTGAAAAATATCCATTACTCAGCCACTGGTCCATATTTCAGAATATTTGAGCTGATGTGTAAAAGAGGAATAAATTGTAGAAAACCATCCACTGACTTCATAAAGCTATGAAAGACTAAGATAAAAGCCTGTGTGCTTATTCAGTTATGTTTTCCTTAAATTGCCTAGTTAAAATATTATTACATGATAAATTGTATTCTACACCAGCCATGCTGCTCTCAGTAAAACACATTATTTTAAGTAAATAATGGGATAGACTGAGTTTTGAAGTCAGTTGATATGATCAGTCCAATAAATCCAAAGGAGCTGAAGTTTTTGAGAACTAAAAAAAATAAAGTTATTTTTAAATTTAATTTTTACATTTTATACTATATTACTGATTCAGAAAGCATATTATAACTTCAACTGTGTTCTATTTCAGCCTTGCAGTTCACCCGGATAAAACTTTAGTAGCTACAGGGCAGGTTGGAAAAGACCCTTACATTTGCATCTGGGATTCCTACCGTGTACAGACTGTGTCTGTTCTTAAGGATGCACATACGCATGGAGTTGCCTGCTTAGCTTTTGATTCAGATGGCCAGGTTTGTATACCTTCTTTCTCTGTGTTTTGAATTTAGTTTGATTTCTGCTTCTAGAAGATATGCACATTAAAGTATTTTGTGTAGCTATATGGCTGTAGTACTGAAACTCCTATTACAATTAAATTTTTAATGCAAGGACTGCAAATACAGCTCTTTCAAAGAAGATGTTTTTGAGATGAAAACCCAACCTAGCCTTCAAGTCAAGTAGAGGCATTGGGTGTTGGACAAATACCCATAGAAGAAAAGGTCGTCTGTGGCTCAAATATAATAGCTTCACCACATACTTGTCACCTACTGTTCAAAGAGATCAGTTCCTGGCAAAGTCCTCACAATCCTGCAGCTTTTTTGGCAGAGGACCTCCAGTAATCTCACTGCTAGGAGAGTCTCATTGGCTGGGGTGCACAGTCAACTTAATTGAATAATGGGGTTAGGACACAGAGTGTGTGGCTTTGTACAATGTGATTAGATTATATGATATTTTGAGACAAAATTTAAAATATAAGAAAATAGTGGGCTATTCACAGCTAAACACATTGATATATTTTTTCTTCCCCTGGAGGCGAACTATTAAAAGCATTCAATTGTGAATGAAGTAGGAGGAAAATAGATCTACAATTCGCATAAACCTGAGAAATATTTCACATTCACAGTTTCATAAATAACTATTTGTGCCATTTTGTCATTATTGATAGCCAAATGAATTTTCTGGTGTAATGCTGTGGTCACACTTTATAGCTGCTTGCTAAAATGTTTTTAGGAATGTTTAGATTAGCTGATTGGTTTTTGTATTTGCTTGTGTACCTCAGAATTGAATCTAAATTGGGCAGAACTGCCTTTAGATATTTTCTTAAAACCACATACTAGATGGTTAGCTGTCTGTTGACAAGTGCTTTATTATCATATGCCTAGCTACTTTTCCACTGACCACATAGTGCTTTTATTACTCTTCCTGAGATTAGAACTGGCCATACAATGCATAAAATGTATTCTCACATGAAGCAAAAGTACTTTTTATTGTGCATTATCTTGTGTATATTCAGTTTAAATATTAATCTGAAATGAAGGACACCAACATGAGCAATTGCCTTTAACGTTTTTAAAAAGCATTGAGTAACTTGAACTGCTAAACAGCACTATGGATTATATTTCCTCATTAATAAGTGGAACTAGCTTTCTATTTTAAGCCTAGTTTTCAACCATCTTCTTCCAGTTTTCTTAAAGTAAAGCCATTTCCTCTGAAATCTCATGTGCCAATTCTAATTAAAGAAAAAGGTGTTCCTGGGAATTGTGGAACAAAAAATCAAATGAGAAAACCCCTAAATCAATAGGACAAATTTTCTAATGCTATAATATTTGCCAAGATATTGTTCATTCAGAGATACCCGTTCTTAAAATTTTCTCTCATTTTTAATTTCAGAAGACTGGTGAATAAAATTTTTTTTTAAACCTGTTTAGGCACCTAACGGCAATAAAGACTCACCAAATTGCCCAGTCAGTATGAGTTAAAGGTGGAGGGTGTTCTGAAAATCCTGCTGGGTGCCTTACTGTGATTAAAAACTGAACTTACTGCTGTGTTGATCTTGCAGAACAGTAACGTTCTGTTTCTGGAAGTGCTGAAAAAGTTGCAGTATATTCTGGAAATAAAAATTTGCACAGAACGCTTTTATATCTGGAGAAAGACCAATGCTGGAAAACATAAATATGGATAATGTATCTTGGCTTTTTGTTGCTCTTTCTGGCTTTGCAGAAGAAGCTGAAGTGCTGAGCCAAAATTAAAGGGCATAGTAGAAAGACTTTTGAGTATTTGGAATTCAGAGCTGTTAGCAGTTCCAGTTTATTTAGTCAGCACACACAAGGGAGCTGGCATCTTGTGATAGGACAAAATAGACTTCACATATATTGCTCGCACCTTTCCTTCTAATGCACACCTTTCATTCTTTTATATTGAATGTCTATTAACATCCAAGAAAGATTTGTATTTTAGCTCCAAACACAAATCAATTTAACAATCATGTAAGGTATAGATGCAATAAGAAATGTATTCTTCTCTCTGCTAACTCTGTCAGCTGTCCACTTTCTAAATAAAAGTAGACTGAGGAAAAGCCCAGATAATTCTGCTTCTCTACCTGAGCTGGATCCCCATAAAGTCAGCTTGGCTTCCTCCCACTCCGCTGTAGCACAGCTTCTGGTTCCAAGGGTAGCTGCTGTGTTGAATGCTGCACAGCTCCAGTATGTCGATTTAGTGTGGGTCTCAAAACAGTGGCACTGCATCTATATTTTAGCCAAGTTAATTAGATCTTGTTGTACCAGAAATGCCAGGGTGTCTGTTCCAGGCATTCAGATGAATTAGTTCTGAAATATTACTCCCTGCTGGACTTGAGGTGACACTGCATGGAGCTTAGTTGTTTCTGCAGTGCTTCCCTGGCATAATTTACCACAAGCTCGGTAATGGAGAGTAAACAGGATTTGTTATCTCTTTTATGGAGAAGATCAATATGCAGCTTAAATCAGGGGATAGCTTATATGCTTCCTTTATTTTACGTATCTTCAATACAGCTTTGAATTTGCAGACAAATATATTTGTTCCTGATGGGAACTGAATATCTTGCAGAACTGTAGCTATTTAAAAATACGTGTTTTAGTTTGGGCTTTTTCTATATGACCAGGAGATGATATTTGGCTGGAAGGAAGCTGCACTTTGTTCAAATGTTTAATGAAGAGCTGTCAGTTTGCCTATAAGTAAAAATGTCTTCTGTTGAATCGGGAATTAACTGCAGTTTCTCCTTAAAAGTACTAACATCTACCCTTCACAGAATTACCCACAAAGCTGATGACTTTATTATTGAAGTATTTCACCAATACTCTACAGTACAATTTCTGTTCTGAGTTATTTTAGATGAACCTTTTTTGTGTGCTTTCTAAAAATAATTTTAAAAAAAAAATGGAGTGAGGAGGGCACTGCCATAATACATACACACATTTCTAAATTTGGTGTTAGGTAGCAATAGGCTTCTTTAGCCAGATCTTTAAATCTGTGTAGATTTAAAAATAATTGTTTAATTATGTGCATAAACTACTTGGCAGATATTTTCTTCTGGTAGTTCTGTGAATTCTCTGAACAGAATTCTGTCAAATTGCCTTCCAGAAGGAGGACTAAAAGTGTAAGTGTTTCAACCAAAAAGGAGAATCAGCATTTATCACTTTTCTGCCAGCAGGAGACCTTCCTCAGTAGACCTATGTTAAAAGAATATATAAAGTATTTCTTAATTTCCCCATGTACTTTCACTGTCCATCTACCCCGCTAATTGTAATTTCCTGACTGGTAGTTACAGTTCAGGTCTGAGGTTGTTCACATCATGAATCTAAGATACTGTAAGTACTTCCATGGTTTCCATGGTGAAGAGAACAGTATAAAAGAGGTGAGAAAAAGTTGGAATCAGTGAAGGTTCCATGAAAAACATCTTGTATTTTGATCAGTACATCCAAACCCCTGGGTAGGTGTTGATTGCTCAAGGGTGAATAAAACTTATTTTTGCTACAATAATAGTCCTTTCTGAAAATAAATATTTTTGTGTTGGTAACTGGCAGGAGCATGTTCATTCTTTCCCATATTTGATTTTCGTTTTCCTTCATTACCATCCATCTGATAATCGAGTATGTTGTCCTAGGTTAAATGCAGATATTCAGTACGCATCTGAGAAAAAATTTGGGGTTCTATCACATCTAGCAGTAGAACCCCAAATTTTGAACCTACCTTTATCTACCATTTCAAAGACTCACATATGGAGAGTCTTCAAATAGATTTTGATGTAATATATTATAATCAAGTCTTCTGACTACTTGGTGTCTTGCAAGTTCCTGCAGTAGATTCTCACACAATTTGGTTAACAAGACCTTAGGTATTTTTATTTCAGTGAAAGACAATATGAAAGTAGACTGGACTCAGAAACTTGTGGTGTAAGTCTCTAAATAGGTTTTAGGGTTTTTTTGATTATTTGGTTGATTTTTAATTTTTTTTATTATTATTTTATTAATACCATATTGCTTAGTACATTTGCTGGTAAGATATTGGTTGGGTTATGCATTATTCACTAGGCAGAGGTCAGGTATTGCATTAGGCATAGTGCATGTTGTTAACTCCCATAAAACCACAGTTTAAAAACACTGCTCTAAAATAGAGGAACTGTAACTGTTAAGACGACCATGAAGGGTGCATGTGTACCTACTGCATTTAAACCAGAAGCTTTTGATAGTGGCTCTCCTAAGAAGAAAGATGTACACTATGTTTTTATGATTATAAATGGCATGAAAAGGCATGGAGTACTTTGCCTCTGAATTATTTTGCTACTGAATGAAAACTGGACCCTTCTGTTTCTTTGTGAATAGTCATTTCTTCTCTCTGTTGTACAGTAGTTTATAGCCTTACTGCAATTAGTATTTTTTTCTAATATAGCATTTTAGAGGAATCTCTGGTAATTACACTTGTTTTCTTTGCTGGCTCAGTCCTTTTGTATTATCATAGACATGTCCAGACTTTAAACAATTTGCCTGTTGAAAATTTGAGCCAAAAAATAGTGGACATTTAGTTGAATGAAATTCAATTGAAGAGATTCTGTTTGCAAGTCATCATCTTGAAGCAAATCTTCAAGGAAGAGATCTAGTCAATGTAATGCCTGAAACATACGTCCTTTTGGACCAGATGGTTCATCTGCTGATCTTTGAGGCAAAAAGGAAGGCTTCATTTATTGCATGTTCTTGAAGTGCAGGCTTTCCTATAGGGGAGCAAAATGCTTAGGAGCTTCAGTTGGACTGTTAATTCCTTGTGATAAGAAGTTATTAGGACAATGAGAAGAACAAGGGACAGGCAGTATGGACACAACAGATATGGCTGTTTTTAAGAAGTCATGTTACTGAGCTACAAGATTGTTTCCTGTGAAAATAGTCTCATCTTCCCATGGTACAAGTTACTCGGGCCTATGCCTTTTACTAATATCTGTTGGACATATCCATTATATATACCTATCCAACATATGTTGGCATCACATCCATTATATACCTTTGCAGTATGTTTGGCAATAGCTTAGTCTTTGCACTGGTACAGATTACAACACCCAGTTCTACCATCTCTGGTCTGCAGTCAAAGATCTCTCACCTAATAAGAAACTCTGATGGAAATCATGTAAAGTTGGACATAATTAGCACATACACTGGAAGGGAAAAAACCTACAACCTCCACAATAACCATTGATCTTCTGGATGTGTTGCAGATGTATGCAGTCTACGTAAGTCTAGTGCAATGGACAAAGACCTTCTCCTCTCCAGATTTTCCCTTCCATTTTAACTTTTTATTTTTCTTTCTTGCATTATTGAGATGTAAAGGTATTAAAATTATTAGTTCTTTTAATTGGTGACTAATTAATCATTTTAATCAATAATTTTGATTAATAATTTTAGTTATTTTAATTGGTGATTTAATATACTAAGCTATGTATAAGGCAATTATTAAAAGTATATCCAATCCTGATTCTAAAGCTCCACAAAATCGACCATAATGAACAAAACTGTATTTGGAAATAGTGAGAGCTTTTATTTCCCATTCACTTTTATTATCAGATTAATAAATCAAAACACTAGAATGGTGTGCACCTGAAACAAGCACCTCAAATATTTCATTATAAGAATTGTACTTGAGACATTGGTAACCTGAAATTAATAACCTGACTTTTTAGGAAACATTAGCAATTTCAGTACTTTCTCCAGTGAGTAAGTGATAAGTGTGAGTATCTTGATGGTGCCTTTGCAATGTGGTTCAAACGCAGGTCACATGTGGGAAAATCAAGTTGTACACATAATAATCTGTATGACAGTAAAGTGATTTTTTTTAAGTTGATTTTCTGTTAACTGGATTACTATTGTTTTCCCTTAGCGTTTAGCTTCAGTGGGACTGGATGCCAAAAATACCGTGTGTATTTGGGACTGGAAGAGAGGAAAACTACTGGCAACAGCTACAGGCCATTCAGACAGGGTAATTGTATGAAGGGTTTACTGAATTTTGTCTGGGAGTTGCAAAAGTGTTTAAAAATAATTTTTGTTTATATTAGGTTAATGAAAAGATAATTTTGATCATTCTACCTAGCTTTTTAAAATACTGAACAAGGCATTTATTTATTCTCATTGTGCCAGACATAGCACAAAGCACTGTGTTAGTAAATGAGGCGGATGATGGATTCTTCAGCTGACTGTCTAGTAAGCCTAGGGAAGAAATACTTTGTGACTACACAGTGATGAGGATGATTTATAGCTCTTTATATGAGATGTGAAATGCTAGCTCAATGGACAAAGACAATGTTCCTTCCGAATATGTCAAAAAGACAGTTTATCCTGAGGGAAAGTTTAATTATCTCCCTTTTATTTTTGCTTAAGACAGTTACCTGTAGAAGAAACATAATTAGGATAAACAATCCTTTTATATCTATTAACTTCAGGTAAAGGATCGTAACCTCAATAATTATGAGAACTGAACAGGTTTGAGTTTAGAATATTATTCAGGATTAGGGAATATTTAAACAGGTTTAGCATAAGCAAAATATCTCCCCAACATATATAAACACAAGCATGCATACAATGAAATAAATTATGGACACATACTGACAACTTTTCTCTTACCCATATTAAGATATTATAACATTTTAGAATGTTATAATATTGAGGTTTTATAATGTTTTACTACACGTTGGAGTATTTATATATGCAAAGCAGCAGACTAAACCCTTCCTTACAGTTTGTGTGTACATACAGTCCATCTGCATCTTATGTGTCATCTGAATAAATATGTTGGTTCATTTTTACTTACAACGTTCACAACACAACAGAATCTTAGTCCTTACTCAAATTTCTCTTTCAGAACTGATTAATTTCCCAGTTACATCAGTGAAAGTTTTGCTACTGGCCTCAGTAGGTACAAGATGAGGTTCTGAATTAGCAGAACACTCCAGGACAGGCAAGAAGTACCAAAACCTTAGTCCCAGTAGACTTTCACAACCAGAAAAAGGGAGGGAAGAGGGAAGTGCACTGAAGAGGGAGTGGGAAATAATGTATATCTCATTAGGCCACAAATTATGATGACTTAGTGTGCAGGAGTCATAAAGCATTTCTGAAGGTGAAATACCTTATGTGTTCCAACAATATTTAAATAAAATAGTACTTGAACTACTGTAAATCCTGATGTTTATAAAGATTATAAATATTTTGTAGGAAGGCAGTGCTTCCTCATGTATAAAATGAATGATGGGTAAGCTTCAGATAATATGTTCCTGTAAGCTGATTGAAATTCTCTTGTGAATCATACTTAACAGCTGAAGAGCTAAAAGCATCAAAAAGTCCCATTGTCTTTCTCTACAGGCATACATTTCCTGAAGTAACTAATGATTGTGGTAACCTTGTTGGCTTTCAGCTTGAACATTGAAAAACTGAATGCCAGAGGTTAAAAGTCTAAAAAAAAAATGACATATTGTTGAAAATCTGGGCCAAAATACAAACTTTTTGTTTCCAAACTTTATACAATATTTTTCATTTGGCATAATCCCATAGACATAGAATACACTGTGAGTTTGTTCTAGTAAGCTATAGAGGATCTGATACTTCATTTTTTGACACATACTGTTATAAATGTAACATTAATCAAAATGAAGCATTCAATTTTAACTCTGTAGATTAGGTTAGAAGAATGATATTCACCCATTTTGTCTCTGGGGTCTTTTGGTAATCAGGTTAAATTAGATACTGTACCTTTTACCTAAAATAATGAATAAAGATAAATGTACTAATCTTTCATCCCTAAACTTGAGGAACATTAGCTTGCACCGTAATCCCCATTTTATTTGAGACAGCAAATATTGTTTATTCAATAACACCTTGGAGCTGGAATAGATTGGTAGTGTGAAGGCAGGAATGAGGTGTGTTGACAGAACTATGTAAGGAAGCCTGCATATTTGCCTTAATCTTTGTTTACAAAGAGTTGCAAATTTATCTAAATAGCGTTCTTTCATGTTAGTAATTTGTTGCAACAGAAATGATGCCTAAAAATTGGTAAAAGCAAACTGAGCCTAGATGCAGTTACTATATAATTCAAAATATCAGCTTACTGTATTTCTTCACAGATATTTGATATTTCCTGGGATCAATATCAACCAAATAGAATCGTCAGCTGTGGAGTAAAACACATAAAGGTAAATATAGCTTTTATTGTTTACTTGTTAAAGAGTGAATAAATGTAATGAAATAAATTTGTCCTCTTATATGATGAGGGCTTTAAATACAAGAGATCTTATATTTTTCTTTCTTTATTCTGCGAACATTTTAGCAAAACTTTGTTTGAAGCCAATTTAGACATTCAGCAGTGACTGAGGTGGAGATCCACTTAACAAGCAAGACGGGAAGAACATTTGGTGTAATTTTCGTCATTATACACTTGTAAATTTTGGGTTCTCTCCCCTCTCCATTCTACCTAAATTGTCTCAAAATTGTCTCAGCCTTTAGTGATTTCTCTCATCAAGCATCACAGAAGGTCACTGAGCAGTTATAGGAGGAACTAACTCAAAAGTATGCATTGAATGAACTGCTGTTTGGCCTATCATGCTACCAGCATTTGTAGGAGTACCACAGAGAAGGTGTGCAAGACCTGAAGACATGAACAGATGAAAACTAGCGTCTCACTATTTGCTCCCTCTCAGTCACCTTTGCTGGAGATGATTTAAATATGAATCTAGATATGTACCATAAGTTCAGGATAAAACATTCTTGTGCCTGTAAAAAGCTTAGAAAGAAATCCTTATGTTTGCCAATATTGCCTGCAGGTTTCTATTTTTCTCCTGTCTCATCTAAAGCATTCCTAACAGATGGTAATTATTTCACATGACTGGGGTGGGAAGAGCTTTAACTAGAAGTTTAGGAAACCAGTTAATATCTCTAGTTCTGATTACTGAGAAGCTTGTG
Organism: Buteo buteo; assembly: GCF_964188355.1. Taxonomy (NCBI): domain Eukaryota; kingdom Metazoa; phylum Chordata; class Aves; order Accipitriformes; family Accipitridae; genus Buteo; species Buteo buteo. Next base: position 10,565,115 of record NC_134179.1, read on the forward strand.
TCCTTAAAATTACCACTGCTTTCAAACTGTGGGTGGTTTTGGCAGAAGTGATACCATCTGTTGTATTCCGCAAGCTGTTTTCCAACACCTGTCTTTGTTTGGCACCTGTATTCTGTTTAAAATGGCCATAATTACCCTGCATATGCATAATACCAGGCAAAGTAAATACATATAGATAGAGGCATGCCAAAAAACCTCCCAAAACTGTGGAGGGGAAATGATTAGATGTTCCCCTCCAGTGATGCTCAAACAGCAGTCTGTATTCTTGCTGTTCATTATAAGGCTGTGGGAATGTGATAATTACTTTAACTTGCAATGAAGGAAAAGAACAGCTCTAAAGTAATTGTATCACTTTGAGAATTGGGACTAGTACTTGGGAATAGTGCCATTTATTCCTTTAGCATTTCAGTTCTATTGGCTCATTTGGCTGAGCAGATATTAGAAGCTGCGGTAAAGCCTTAGGAGCTAAGGAATCTCACACTGAGCTTGGGATCCTCCCTCCACCCATTTCCTAACACTGCTATCTGCCCTCTTGCCCTTCTAACCAGAAGTGAGGAGGCTATATGTTTTGCTCACAGAATGAAAGCCCTGGGGGAATTATTGCTGCTGCCTTCTCATAAATTGGCTTATGTTAAGAGACAAGGGGAAAATATAATTGAATTTGAAAGAGAGAAGGATCTGAAATAAAAATCCCAGGATTTTCTGGAATTCAGCTTTATAGGAATTTTATAGGAGTAAATACAAAGAGAAAGCCCTAAAAATTCAGCTTATAGCCACAAAAAGATGTAGGCATATAAAGTAGGAATGAGAGAGACATTATGTATCTGTGTCAGACACTTCAATATTCCTGTCCAATCTCTGAAGGTATCTCTCTGGTGTGCAATGGACCGCAGATCATAGATGCCTCAACTAGTAAAGACGCGAGCTGGTGAGTCCATTCAGGACTCTGCTACACCATGTAGATTTACTGTTCTGTTTCTGCATGTGTCTAGAATGTGCTAGTGCTGGCAGGCTGGGTATTTCAGCATGTCTCTTGCACGTCTAATTGAAATTCTGTTTACTCTGCCTTACCTGGAAGGTCTGATCCTTGAGGGGAAGCTGAGTGCACTAACTATCCTCTCAGCTTGATAAAATTATGTTGATTTAAAAGAAAAAAAAAAAAGGAAAAAAAAAGAAAAAAGCACTCTGAACTGATTTAAAGAGTATATTTATAGCCAGCCACTAAAGACATCCTTCTAAGGCAAACTTTGTATTCTCTTGACTCTTTTCTCTTCCCCAGTTTTACATTCTTTTTTGCAGAATGTTACCGTGTCTGTGTAGAAGTAAAGAAAGTCACCATTCCACACTTAGAGAACCTATTACTCTGATAGTCAGAGAGAGTTTTCTCACATACAAGCATTTGCAGTCTCCATCCAACAGATGGTTTCTCAGTAAATATAACTATTTTTGAGGGATGCATCTCTTTCAGTGCACTGGAAAAGGGCAGAAATGCATACTCCAGACATGTAAGTTCTTTAAGACCAAGTATTTTATTACTTCAGAACTGTAGCTGTATTTTAAGTTTTGCAGACAAGAAAAATGGGATGTTCCTGGCCTTAAAAATTGTGCAATTACACTGACAGATATCATCCAGCAAAACATGATAAAAGACAGCAAGACAATAAGAAGGGGTAATGTAGCAATAGCGAATCAGAATTGTGCCTCACTTTCTCAAACAGTTTGACCATTTTGGTTTGTTCTTAAACTTACTGCATTTGCCTGGGGGTTTCCTTGGTATGTGGACAGTTTTTGGAGTAATGGACATTCTGATAGGACTATAGGAGTCATTTAAGTGTCTGTCCAGACACTGTTCTCTAAGGATGTACATCTGGGAAATCTGCACGCTAATATGAAATGACAGAAATTCTGCAGAAATTTTTCCTAATATGCCATTTACATTTCACAGTTTTGGACATTGTGTGGAAATGCACTGACAGCAAAGAGAGGAATATTTGGTAAAACAGGAGATCTCCAAACTATCCTTTGTTTAGCATGTGCAAAAGAAGATATCACGTACTCTGGTGCTTTAAATGGAGATATCTATGTTTGGAAAGGGCTAAACTTAGTCCGCACAATTCAAGGAGCACATAGCGTAAGTTGTGTTTTTAATATCAATTTCTGAAATGAACTGTTCATTGAATTGAAAAACTTCTTGAAGGCTTATCTACAAAGATTTTCTTCTGCTTCAGGTCAGAAAAATGTCTAAGACTGTTCATCAATTAAGAACTTACATGTAATTTTATACTTTGTTTACGTGTTGTCAACAGAAGCTAGCTGCTGAACTGATACTGGCAGAACTGCTGATATTCATAGCATTGCTTTAACCAAGCAGACTAAATCTAAAGTGAAGTTTCTAAATCTAAAGCTTCACAGATTGAGTAGCTTCAGTTATGATCAGTTTACTTAAAAATAGTTGATAACCAAATGATCATATTTTAAATAAAATTTTACCACTAAAATTCCCAACACTGAAGACTAACTTTTCTTGAAAGCTTCAATGTGGAGTAAACTTGTTTAATCTGTGACTTGTATTCCAACCATATTCCAAAGACAGTTTCCTCCAATTGGCTTCATAACACACCCCCTAATTTGGAGCACTTACAATTAGAGAGAGAAAGGGGAACATACAGGATTGTGTTAGATTTCTAACCACTCTAATAAATTTACATCTCTGTTGTTGCTGCAGTAAAGGCATAGTAGGATTTTCATGTCTTATTTCAAATGTATTTGAGAACTACTCCTGTTTTGAACATGATCGTGGCTAATGTCATTCTAGCATGGGCTTTTTGAACAAAAGGAAACAAAAGAAGTATTTTCCTTAGAGTGATATGAAAACTACCAGTTGTCACTGTAGTTTTCTTCTAGAACATTTCTAGAAAGAGCACTGCAAATCCAACATTTTTTTCTGACCACCCAAAATTAGTTATGTTGGCAGTGCAAGAGTTGTAGTAGCTCTTCAAATTAGATCCAAGTGTTCAGGAGAGTAATTGTTATTTATAGAATGAATCCCTAATTTATGAAAGCAGTCAGACTGAAGTCAGAGGGACATCTTACCTGGAGAACTACTGTGTAATTGCCAGGTTGTGGTTATGTGCAACTGCAATAACATGGAAATATATTTGGCAAACAATAAACCCTTGTAGTATATTTGAAGAATTTGTTTGCAGAATTTTATTTAGATTCATTAGAATGATTAAACACAATCTCTTTCTATAGAATGTGTTCAGTTTCATCCTTATAAATTATGGTGTTTGAAATGGCTAATATGCATTATCTCGCCCAATTTCTAATCTCTATGTAATTAATTATTAGAAATATTAATTTATTAAGGCATTGAACAAGGCCGCTTTGAAAAAGAGGTCTTCTCCTCATTGTATTAATTTCCGTGCAGTTCAACTTGTTTCTTAAGTGAGAGGTTTTCCTAATAAAATACTGAATCAGCAGGCATTCTATGAACTAGTCCAATGTAGTACAGCACAATCATCAATAATGAGGCACTTTCAAAAATGAAGAAATTCAAACTGTAATAGAAACTTGCCTTTCAATGAAGAGAATGAATTGACACTCTTTCAGTTCCTGTCAGATTCCAAATGATGTCTGACCTGAATTCATGAAATAATGTCTCAATCATCTCCGCACCTGTAAGAATATTTGTATTGCTTGTTTGCTTGTTTTTGTTTATTCTGGGTAACTATTTATTTTAAGTGTTCCATTATTTATTTAATAGTTTTTGCAATAATATTAACTCAACCAAATTTAAAGTTCTGCAAATAGGCTATATCACTGCTATTTGTACAAAACTTTCTACATAAATCACTAAAGTGGAAGCACTTGAAATAGAAGTATCCCCCCCCTTGTGTTTGCTGGTTTGCTTTCTGGATGGACAACATTTTACTGCCTAGCAGTTTCTAGCCTTTAACAAGAGTCTGTTCAAAAATATTTGCTTTGTGTGTTTAAATCAATTGTGAAGAACTTTAAAACTTGTTATACTATTGGTTAACAGGCTGGAATTTTTAGTATGTATGCTTGTGAGGAAGGTTTTGCCACTGGAGGGAGAGATGGTTGCATTCGGTTATGGGACACTGATTTCAAACCAATTACTAAAATTGATCTCAGGGAGACTGAACAAGGATACAAAGGTAATGAGCTATTACTTTAATGGTTTTTCACACACCTAGATAATGGATTATGACACAATTTAATTTGAAGCATAAATGTCTCTGCGTACTGCTGACTTTTTACTTAATGACCGCATTTACTTTGGAGATCTGTATTCCCTTTTTTCTCTGACAATGATGTAGTCTGAAAAGTTTTCTATGTTTCATAGTATAAACAGAGGGATGCTTATAGTTGCTGGTCCCCACCATGCAAATACAAGAAGATAAGTAAAAACTAATTAAACACAAAAAGATAGGAGAATTAAGTTAGCCAATCTTTAACTTAATCCAATTCACTTAACTGAGATTTCTGGAACCCAGTGTTCAAAGATGCTGAACATCTGAGCACTCCATTAGGTTCATTTGGAATGGTAGCACTTGGCATGTTTAATAGAATGTTATTCAATTTTTGACCATCGTATTTGTTGAATCTAATCATACTTCCTATAAGCTTAGTCATCACTTTATTTTATGATTACACTCTCAGAGCACTTATATTCTCCATAGATCATAACGCACATTTTATTGAGATCTTAGTCTTCTAGGAATTCTACACATCCATTTGGACTGAGAGCATAACAGTCTGTTTGCTGGTTGAAATAGGCTTTATACACTTTTGGCAGCCAACTTTGTAATGGTTAGTGTTAATTTCCCCTGCTGCTTAGCTTATGTTTTTAAACCTAGTTTTCATATTAAAATTACCATTGGAATAGTTAAGAGGCCACTAAGAAGGATAAGATTTTCTTTCTCAATTATGGATTTTTTGGCCTGTGATCTAGAAATAAGCTCATTCTGTTTATTTTTCATCTTAGTTAAACCAGATGAGCTGTTGATTCTAATACTTGTAAAATGCATAGGTTTGCAATATCTAGACTCATCCAACAAGCAAACTGCCAACAGCCTTAGATGAACACTGCTCCACCAGTTTGCCTTACTGTAGTGTAAACTCATGGAATTTAGCCCTCAAAAAAGTTGTCAGACAGCCAACCAGTAGTCCCTTTGCTCTCTAGTTCTGGCTTTATATAGTTTTTTGCAGGCAGAATCATAACATTTAACATTGATTTCTAGAAAACAATAGCAGTACCTTATGACCATTTACAGCAGTTTTGTCCAATTTAGAAATACTTTCTAAAAATTGTGGAGGAATAAGCCTGCATGTGTGGGTTAGATCATTCTGGCTAATACCGATCTTGCAGGCAGTCCGTTCCTAATAAAAGTCAGAATAACATATAAGAAGCACGACACAGAGAAAGCAGTGCTCGTGCACAAAACATGCATCTTCAGCCTCCTTGGTTCTTTGTGAAGTGATTCTGGGAGGGAGCTTTATCCCACATATTTGTGAGACCAGATTAGAAGCAATTTTTTTGCTCTTACTGCTGCCTGGGATATGTCCACACTCAATGCAAAACAGGCTTTAGCTGACTTCAGTTACTGTTAATTGACTGTAGTTGTCTTCTGTGGAAAATTATTACTTCAAAATTATAATTTACATTACAGAGCTGTAATGTACTCATAAAGGTGTCATCTTCTAACACACTTCCTGCAGAAAGCACCTACCTATCCTTCTGCAGGTTGCCTAAAAAGAGATTTTGATCTTGATGGAAGTTAGACCAAGGAAGGGTTTATTGAAGGTGAATTCCCATTAGACATGCTATGAAGTGGTTCTACTTCGATGCTATTATTTCTATCATCTCCAAAATGCTACAGGATACAGAATTTACAGAAGAGAGCAGCTGAGTAGAACTAGGCACTGTAACAGCAGCTATATGACTGAGAGACAATCAATAGAGGTTATTGCTACCTTCCTACTTGGCAGAAGTAGTAAAAAATTTCATTTGCAGAAAGTAAATTGAGTTGCCATTTAGACTTGGATGTAAATGATAACAAATCTTTTAAAATTGATAAATTAATGGATTTCTAAAAACTAAAACTAGAACACTGTCCAAATCTCGTCTTCAAAGCATTTAAATCCCTCAGGTTTGTGTTTGTCAAAATAAAAACATTGCCTGCTTTAATGGCAAGAAACTGACTTAAGCAAGTCCGCAAAATTTTATCAAAGCTTAGTCAAAGATGATGTGCCTATAAGCATAACCATTGAGACTAAGTAAAAAGACATCATGGTGTATCTGTGAAAAGTGCGGTGAGACTGCTGGTCTGAGTACAACTATAAAATTTAGGACCTTGGGGATGAATGCAGGTCATAAAATCCAAGCATGCACTTATACCCTGTCACCATAATTTAAAAAAATTTTTATATTTTCCCTGTGTCAGGGTTTCTTCTCTCTCTGTGTTCTTTCAATGTGATACAACTCTTGCCTGCGATATTCCTGTTATGTTTCTGTCCTTTTCTGCTGTTTCTGTCTGATATGTCATCCACTGATGATCACTTCCACTTACTGCTTGCTACTAACAGATTGTGGAGATTTTGTTTAATTTTCAGTTGTGTCAGTGGCACTGATTAGTTTAAGCATGTATGTAACTTCAAGCAATGGTGGTAGCCTTAACTGCTTACCTATGACCTTCTGTCCCTGCTTTCCAACTACCTTTTCCAAAGCAGTTTGCAAAGGCATGAGCTTTCAAACTTAAAATGTCTTTTTAGGGTGCCAGGAAGACTTCCCCCCCCCCCCCCGCCCCATATATACTCATTCATCACTCATCCTGTACTGAAGAGTACTAAATAATTTTAAATGAGATGCATCACCAGTAACAACCTGATCGTAGGGTTGGCTTTTATATTTAAATATATATATATAAGTAAAAAAATCTTGTAATAGATAATCATTCTTGTGCAGTATGTCACAGAAAACATCACTTTTCCCACATCAAAAGGTATACTTTGTATTCTAAAACTCAACAATACCCATCTTCCACTTAACATCTGAACTTCAGTCCTTGTGTGGCCTTTGGTGTGTATCAAGAAGATGTAAGTCATAACTTCAGTATAAATTTAGCTAAGTCACAAAATGACATTATCAGGATTAAAAGGTACTGGAAATGGACAAGATAATAAATGAAGATTAATTTGCCCTTCTCAAGAGATGACACAAAATGCCTACAACATATTTTATTTATGTGATCAGTGGCTAATTGCATTGTGTATTTTGTTCCAAAAGATGTTAAAATGATGACATGGTTGACCTTGACTACATGAGAAATGGATTTTTTTATTCATTCACATCTCACAGCATCTAGACCCATTATCCAAACTTTTCATATACTGGAACAGAAAATACAAATGCTGCAGGCAGTTGACCAGAGAATGCTATCAAATTGCTCAGCCTGCTAAGAGGGTATTTTTAAGCTTGTGGTTAGTAAAATTCCAGCTGCAAATTTAGGGTCAGATTTGTGGAATAAGATCAAGCTCTCTAAAAGTTACGCAAAACAAGATTCTGTTGGTTTGGGTGTTTGGTTTTGGGTTTTGTTGGGGGGGGGAGTTTGTTGGGGTTTTTTGTAATAATCAGTTGGGACTAAAGTGGAGAAATGTGATAACGTGGCACAAACCATTTAAATTCACCATTTTAAAAAACCATTTATTCAACACTTTATTTAAATGTACAAAAAAAGTAAAGTACTGAAAAAAACGAATAAAACCAGCTTCAGTCACAGGAACCTTGCCTAATCTAAAATTTAGATCTTTAAATCATGTGAAATTGAATTGGTTTTTGAAGTAAATTCCCAAGGTGTATGCAAAGCATAAGAGCTTGATCCCTTGAGAAACTGGCAGCAGAAATGTTAGATGCTCAGCATTTTTCCAGGATTGAGCCTTCTTTTTTTCTGCCAAATGGAGATAATTTAACAGAACTGTTTTGAGATTTTAATCAGCTGTGATGTATTATAAGAGTTCAGTGTCAAAGCATAACAGTTGTTATAAATTAACTCTTGAAGTCTTAATGATCTTCACTGTACTATCACTTTGTCTTGTCATTGCCATTAATCTAAGATTATTCTGTCCCCTGTCAGGTTTATCCATCCGAAGTGTCTGTTGGAAAGCGGACAGACTTTTAGCAGGGACACAGGACAGTGAAATATTTGAGGTGCTAGTAAGAGAGAGAGATAAACCCATGCTGATTATGCAGGGTCATTGCGAAGGGGAGCTCTGGGCCCTGGCGGTCCATCCAAAGAAGCCTTTAGCAGTCACAGGCAGTGACGATCGATCTGTACGGTAAGGCTAGATCCTATATATTTTTAACCTATTCATTCATGTACATGTTATTTTTAACCAATATCAATTTGACATATTTGTAATTTATTTATTTTCTGGCCTTATGTTAAGAGTCCATTTGGACAACATTTTTTTCCCCATGTTTTTCTTAGTAGCTTTGCTTTTTCTCTTCAGCCCTCATATTTGGGCTCCACACATCATGTAAAAGTAATCAGAATTTGCGTTCAAAATATGCTGGATTTATATACTCTGCTTTAAGTACTAATTCATTACTGTTCTGAACAGCAGGTGTAGATATCTAAATGGAGAATGGTCACCTTGTACTTCTCTTATGTTAATAATATGCAGCAAAATAAAACCTAAATACCTTTGGCTAATGTTTTACACAGCAGGTGTCTGCTCAGCCTTGAGTGTTTAGAAAATCTGATCTAAAACCAATTCAGTTAAAATGCCAGAAAATGAGATTAATAAAAATGCACTGGTGTACCCCAATGAAAAAGATCTTTCAGATGTTTAGTTGTGGCATTTGTGCCTCAAGGCTTTGTAGCAGAGATTTGAAATTTTGTACACATATTTGTGGAAATTGTCACAAAATCAGGGATGTTCCTTTTCCTGTCCCTGTTAAAATTTGGCATATTGATAAGCATCTGAAAGAAACTAAGCATTTTTAATATGCTTTGTAAGACTTTAAAGTTCAGAGGTTAAGCTAAGATTCTTGCTATAGTGGATGAACTCCCATACCCACACAGCTGTTGTGTGTTACCTCAACTGGGCATGGACACTGCCCATTGTGACTAATTACTTACCTGGGATTAAAGAGATTGAGATTCTCCTGGCTGCCAAAGATACCCATGGGGACTAGAGAGATTTTGGGGAGATCTGGCTTTATTATGGCAGTCTCCTGAGTCTCCTTCTCAAATTGTGCTTCTGCCCTTGCCCCGAAGCCCTACCCTTTGCAGCACAGCGCATGCAATGGAGTCCATGACAGCTTGGTTTCCCAAGCTTTGATTCCCCTCCTTAGTGGTTTCTCCTGACCCCACTATCCTGATATCCAACTGCTTCATCAGGTTTTTCTCCAACCCTATGCGAGATGGATGATGACTGCTTTTCATCTTATATAGATAATTTGATTGCATATTTTCAAATCAACCCCAGGCAGTTATCAAACAGTTTTTCAGTTTTTATGGACTACTAGTCAACTTATTTTAGAAACATATATGTGGATTCTACCATTTGGACATATTTCAACAGGAAAAGTCATACAGCTTCCAATTTATGCTCCTTTGTATTCTACATTATGATTCACCCCTGCCTTGAAGCTTGCTGGTCAGTTGAAATTTCTTTTTCCCTTTCCTTTCTATCTTTTTACTCGTACTGGTTTCCTATTCTTGCCATCCCTCATCTCTTTCTAACCACAATTAAAATCCAAAGTGTGAAACTAACAAAACCACCGGTTGTTCACTACAGTCATATTATCTCCCTGTTTCCTACTGTATTGGGTCTGGCTGAGATGGAGTTAATACTCCCCACAGCAGCCCTCATAGCACTCTTCACTCACATCAACAAAAAGAATTCCCCACACCAAAATCAAAATAATATCATCACAAAACCAACGAAAAGTGGACAATTTACATACAATCCACCCCTCGTCCCTTCACCACAATTACAACAATAAAAATTCCCCACTTATCAAGTAGCTCTTAACTCTCTAGCTGCATTCAGTCCATGTTTTGCCCGTTACCTCTCTCAGTTACTATCCTTATCTCAAATTCCTCACACTGCCCACATTCTCCACCAAAAAGACTGTGATGGGTTGACTCTGGCTGGATGCCAGGTGCCCACCAAAGCCGTTCTATCACTCCCCCATCCTCAGCTGGACAGGGGAGAGAAAAATATAACAAAAACTTGCGGGTCGAGATAAGGACAGGAGAGATCATTCACTAATTACCGTCACGGGCAAAACAGACTCAGCTTAGGGAAAATTAGCTCAATTTATTACAAATCAGCCAGAGTAAGGTAATGAGAAATAAAACGAAATCTCAGAACACCTTCCCACCACCCCTCCCTTCTTCCCGGGCACAACTTCACTCCCGGATTTCTCCACCAAGCCCCCCCCAGCAGCACAAGGGGGACAGGGATGGGGTTTACGGTCTTCACACGTTATTTTCTGCCGCTTCACCTCCTCAGGGTGAGGGCTGATCACACTCTTCCCCGGCTCCAGCGTGGGGTCCCACCCACGGGGTCAGTCCTCCACGAACTTCTCCAACGTGGGCCATTCCCACGGGCTGCAGCTCTTCACGAACTGCTCCAGCATGGGTCCTTTCCACGGTGTGCAGTCCTTCAGGAGCACACTGCTCCAGCGTGGGTCCCCCACGGGGTCACAAGTCCTGCCAGAAAACCTGCTCCACGGGCTCCTCTCTCCGCAGATCCGCAGGTCCTGCCAGGAACCTGCTCCAGTGCGGGGTTCCCACGGGGTCACAGCCTCCTTCGGGAACCCACCTGCTCCGGCGTGGGGTCCTCCACGGGCTGCAGGTGGAGATCTGCTCCACCGTGGACCTCCCTGGACTGCAGGGGGACAGCCTGCCTCACCAGGGTCTTCACCACGGGCTGCAGGGGAATCTTCGCTCCAGCGCCTGGAGCATCTCCTCCCCCTCCTTCTTCACTGACCTTGGTGTCCGCAGGCTTGTTTCTCTTACATGTTCTCACTCCTCTCTCCCGCGGCTGTTTCTCACTCTCCCAACTTTTTTTTCCTTCTTAAAAATGTTATCACAGAGGCGTTACCACTATCACTGATTGGCTCGGCCTTGGCCGGCGGCGGGTCCGTCTTGGAGCCGGCTGGTATGGGCTCGCTCTCTCTCGAACACAGGGGAAGCTTCCAGCAGCTTCTTACAGAAGCCACCCCTGTAACCCCCCCCCCGCTACCAAAACCTTGCCACATAAAACCAATACACCTACACATTAGTATTACTTCTTTCAGTTTATAAAACACATGGATAGTCTCTTCTGCTTAGGTTTATGTCGTGGTTTAACCCCAGCCAGCAACTAAGCACCACGCAGCTGCTCACTCACTCCCCCCCACCCAGTGGGATGGGGGAGAAAATCAGGCAAAGAAGTAAAACTCGTGGGTTGAGATATGAACGGTTTAATAGAACAGAAAAGAAGGAACTAATAATGATAACACTAATAAAATGACAACAGTAGTAATAAAAGGATTGGAATGTACAAATGATGCACAGTGCAATTGCTCACCGCCCGCTGACCAACACCCAGCTAGTCCCTGAGCGGCAATTCCCCACCCCCACTTCCCAGCTCCTATACTAGATGTGACGTCCCATGGTATGGAATACCCTGTTGGCCAGTTTGGGTCAGGTGCCCTGGCTGCATCCTGTGCCAACTTCTTGTGCCCCTCCAGCTTTCTCGCTGGCTCAGCATGAGAAGCTGAAAAATCCTTGACTTTAGTCGAAACGCTACTTAGCAACAACTGAAAACATCAGTGTTATCAACGTTCTTCACATACTGAACTCAAAACATGGCACTGTACCAGCTACTAGAAGACAGTTAACTCTATCCTAGCTGAGACCAGGACAGTTTGTCTGCACATTTTTATAGACAGGCACAAATTCACACTGCCTGCATTTTCGTAGGATGCAAGCCAGTTCTGAAAGAAGAGCTGCAAAGCTGGGATTAGGGTTGTACTGCCCTCAAGCTAATAAATTATGCTAAGACTTTGGATTTATTATCTTGGACTCATCTCTTGGTTAGCATGGTAATTCAGCTCTGACTTGGAGCTGGATAATGTACTGCTGACTCAAAGTGTGCTTGAACAAACTTGTGCCCCTCTATGAAAGACTGTGCAAGCATGCTCTTTGTGCACATAAAGCCTTAATCAGTGGTGCTTTTATGATCATTATCATTGTTATAGTTATTATTATGTTACCGATGCCTTTGAACATTGCCATTGTACAAAACGTGCATTTGTTAATATTACAAGTATTTTATTGCAGTACCTCGCTCATCCATTTAGCTGTTTAGGCTCTAGAGAATGTGCGATTTGAATTCTAGTTCGGACCGTGCTATTTTTTTTTATATATTAATGCTTCATGTGAGGAATTCCAGTGAAATATATAAATATTTTCATCAAGATAAAAAAGTACACAAAAGGATTTTCTCACAAATTTTTTTTCAATAATAAAATTGCATTGACAGGAACATTTTTATATTGCTGTTCATTGTGTAATCTTTCTTAATAGTTCTTTATCACATAATTTTTAAAAGAGTAGCTGTATAATATAAATCTAAATTGTTTTACGAACAAAAGTATTTAGTGGGTCAGATTATATTCTCACGTCCAAGTGAGATGTCTAAATGAAAAGGACCACTGTAGAGATAAAGGGAATTACTGTAGATTTTCCCTAACGCAGATGTGAGAAGGCTCTAGCCAAATATAGGTTTCCTACATTTTAAATTTCAAAAGCATATCAACTAGGAAAGCTGCATGCTTCCTGCCTCTTACAACAGGAACAGGAAAAAACCATCATTCTCCTCTGAATTCTCAGACACATACAGAATTATATATTACATTTGTTAATGGACCTCACACATGTCTTTTTGTAATGTTGTATTAGAATGTCTAGCTGCAGGACCACAAGCAGCTGCTGTTCTGGCAGAACATCTCCACTACACTCTGTCTTCTTGAATGACCTCTTTCTGTATCCCTGCGTTTATAAGGAGATTGATTAGAACCTGGTTTTATATGAGTGCCATTGAATATTTATATCTCTGATTATTTGTGTGGATCATTGTTCTGCCAATTGAATGAAATAAAGCAGCAGTATAGCTTCTGTCATCAGCTAAGCCTTTTTCTGAAAAAGAAGTGGTTGCTAGTAAGCCTCTTGGGAGGCTGTAAGCAGTATGTGCTTCAATAAACAAACTCATCTGTGAGGTATATGACAGAAAACACTGGAATATTGACTAATAAAATAATGTTTCATGAGCCTATTTGGGTTTTTTAAACTCGGTTATTTAAACAAATGCATAGGAAAGTTGCCAAAGAATGGTAGAAACATGTCTTTGCCTTATTAGAAAATACATGCACTTTTTATATGGAAATAGTTTATTTATCTGGCTTTTCAAAAAAACAATGTGCAGAAGTATTTTGCCAGAAAAAATACTCTTTCTATTTTCATAAGCAAAGCTAGGCTTTTATTTTGTCAGTTGTGCATACAAATACCTGTATGTGTGCAAAATGCTTTTTTTTTTCTGTTATAAAATTTACAAGCTCATATTTGGAATTACCCTTCCATTAATTCAAAGAAGTTTTTGGTTTTTTTTTTTAAAGAAAATTGAATTATTCTGCTTGCACTGCCATGTATTGCAATTGCACTCCTAATGTATTGGTCAAAGTGATCCATGTGAAAGCAACATTTTGGAGGCAAATTTTATCTTCCTGTCCTTTGAAATCTTTCCAAATCCTCGCTGGTTCATTCTTTATTGCATTAGGCTCATAGCCTCTCCCTGGCAAGGCTGCTAAGAATCTTGCATCTTATCAACTTTTATTTTGTCTTTGAAAACAGTTTTAGCATCCCACATCCATTTTTTTTCACCAGGGAATGGTACTTGCCATTTTTTCACAGAGAAGCCTTTTCAGTTCTTTGTCATCCTTGAATTCTCTCAGCCTAAGAGGAAATGAGCATCGTTCAGTGTTGTTGATTCTAGACTGATCTTAATATCATTAACCTGACAAGGCCCAAAGGGTTTCTTTCTCAATGCTGGCAGTCAAATTCTATAATCCTTTTCCTAAATTTATCAAACTCTGTCTTTATTTTTTTCTCCTGTTACTCTACTTTAAGGCTGTATCTAAATGTTACTACTGGGGTGGTCAGAAAAGTCCTTCTTTTCAGGCTATATTCAATGTTCTGTTTACGCTATTTGTTCTAGTGCCAACATGGTCCTTCAACATAACTTTTTGTTCTTTGACGTTTATCCTACTGATGTATTTTTGGAAGCAATACTATCCCTTCCCAGCCTTTGTTTCACTAAGGTATAAAAGTTAAACTCTTTTAGTCTTCTTTAATGTGATACAGTCTTCATTCTCTTACTCATCCTAATAATCCTTCACTGCATCTGTTCTTGTTTTTACTCCAGTTTCTTGAGATAGCTTGTAAAGAACATGCCAGATGAGGTCACTGTATGTTGTGTGCTATTGTTTTTGTGTACCTCCTGGAATAGCACCCAGGATATATTTTAGGATCAAATTTCCTTTTTCCTGTCTGCAACTGACTCATGGATGATAGTTGTTCCATAATTGAAAAATAGTGTGAGATCTTACTTCTTTTTGCTAGTTCCACTTGTGTTTCAAGCTTACAGCACAGAGCTAGACATTAAGTCTCTGAAAGTATGGGCTTTGGTTAAATTTCATTCCATGTCTATTTGTTTCATCATCAAGAAACCGCTGTTTCTTCTGATATGATAAATCTGTCTCTGGGTTCACAGTGCCTCCCTGCTTGCTGTCCATAGCAAATCTCATTAGCATTCTCATCTTTTGTGCCAGTGTCTGGTGAAAATACTGAATGTTACTATTCCAAAGCTTGTACCTAGAAATCTCAGTAGTATCTTCCATCCTGCCTAATTGTTTCTTTCTGGAAAGCTTGCTATAAAACCTCATCCAGTATCACATTACAGTTCTTGTACAAATTGTCATTTTCTTGAGTTTAGCCAATAATCACATATGCTATTATTCAAATATTTTAGTGAATATTTTATAAATCTTTTACAAATGCATTAGATTTACAACACTGTCCTCAAAATAAAGATAGCTGGGTATTGCTGACTTAATTTTTCTAGCCCAAGAGGTCTTTTATGCATTTTCTTCCATGCTTTTAATTATTCTTTTCTTTAAAATTTTTTCTAAATCTTGCATGCTACTGAGATCTGATTAACCAGCTTGTTGTGATCTTGGAAACTTCCTCCATTCCTTCTTAAAAATATAGGCACATTACTTGTTTTTCTCCATCTTATGGTATAATTTACTGATTGATTCTTTTTATTTAAAATTATGTAAATGAGTGAATCAGCATCTAGTTTTGTCTACTAGTTCATTCAAGGTTATGACAAGAAAATTTTCCCCGTGGTTACAATGCTTACGCTCTCTGAGTATTGCTTTCACTTTCAGTGAAAATTTCAGTCTGATCTGCATTGACCCTCTCTGTTTACAGAAACTGCTTTTTTTTAATTATTCATCTAGGGGGATTCTATTATATCAGATAAGTAAAGTCCAGAGATAACACCAAATGATTATGTAATTTAGCTTCACCCTTTTTTCTCTTCTGCTGTCACAGATATGTGTTCAGGTCTGAGGTGCCATCCCTGCTAGAACTGGGAACTGTAAAGACTCCTTTATTTTGAAAGTAATTTGAACCTGGAACTTAGAATCATAGAATCGTTTAGGTTGGAAAAGACCTTTAAGATCATCAAGTCCAACCATCAACCCACCACCACCATGCCCACTAAACCATGTCCTGAAGTGCCTTGTCTACACATTTTTTGAACACCTCCAGGGATGGTGACTCCACCACTTCCCTGGGCAGCCTGTTTCAATGCCTGACAACCCTTTCAGTAAAGAATTTTTTTCTAATATCCAATCTAAACCTCCCCTGGTGCAACTTGAGGCCATTTCCTCTCATCCTAACTTCACTTGAAGGTGTCCAAAAATGTCATTTCATATTATTTGCCAAGACATTCAGTGCCACTGTCAGAAAATTCTGTGTCCATACACTGATTCAGGCAGTCATTGTACACTCTATATCTCTTCTTCTAGACTGATAAGCAGTTTTGAGTTTTAGAAACTACATTTCTGTAAATCTGTAAGCGCATGTCAGTGAAATTATCTTCATTCCATGTTTGGAAAGGAACTCAATACATTATAAAATCTTAATATAAGGTGTGCATGCAAATGGGCATTTACCAATTGAGTTAGACCTTTTGTTTTTACTCTTGATGACATTGAAATATTGTGCAGTCAGGAAAAATCTGCTACTGCTTTCAATTTCCTTTGATGCAGATTATGGAGTCTTGCTGACCATGCCTTGATAGCTCGTTGTAATATGGAAGAAGCGGTGCGGAGTGTGTCTTTCAGTCCTGATGGATCACAGTTAGCACTTGGAATGAAGGATGGCTCCTTCATTGTTCTTCGAGTAAGGTGAGAAAATCTTACATTAGTTTCTCATGTTAGTAGGGTTTTTTCCAGGTAACTCAAGGTCATATTATAAATTCTTTTATTCCTATAAAAAGAAAAAAAAAAATCACTGGGTATTTTATCAGAAACAATGAGTAAAAGTTGAGCATATACTTCTATAATATCACTTAGTGTTTTAAAAGGTCTTAGTTTGGCAATAAGGAGAAAACCTGTGGTTTATTTAATTCAAAATATTAGCTATTAGTAATAATGATGAAATTTAAGATTTTAAAGTTTGGATTTTTTCTTTATTTATTCTGAAACTCCACACATATTTTGTGAAAAGAAATGTACATAACGGAGATAACATGGTTTTGAAAGGGATTTCCTAGATCATATGGTCCATTTCCTGTCATATACAAGAATGGATACCAAACAAAATAATTGGTGATTGAAAGACTTTTTTAAGCATTTGCAAGATATATGTGAATTCTACTTTTTGTATTAGATGACAAGTCTTTTTTTGCATGAATGCATCTTATGCAGTAGGCATTTTCTGTCTGGAATTCTCTTATGGTAGACGCACAAAAGCAGGTAAAACATAAAATTGGCCATAGACTGAAATAGCCAAACAAAATAGCATGATTTCAAAACACATAAGCTATTTTAATTGATACTTGGAAGAGTTTACCCTTTCCTTATCATTACTCTATAGGTTTGGTAGGCATATATTTAAAATACTTTGAACTACTAGCTGGTAGGAGGGAAAAGCCTCTAATTGATGGAAGGTGTATGAAAACCCCTGTAATTGCTTTAATGACTTTAACAAAACTTAAGTGATCTGTTCATATTAATTCAAAATCCTTTCCAAAGACTAGTATTTCTAAGAAGTTAATCTTCTTTGTCTCACAGTATTCTTGTCTTTGCTAATTGCCTGATACCTCACATTATTCATGATTCAGCTGGCAGAGACTGATAATGATAAACCCAGCATTATTCCTGAAAGAGTGGCAACACCCTTGTGTAAGGCCCTGAATGCAATTGCTTCTCCACCTGTTCCTTTTCTGTGACAGATCTTCTGACAGGGTGACAAATCTGCAGCCCATGATCCAGGAAAACTGGACAATGACAATGTATTTTGCTGGCATTTTTTTGAATCATGCACTCAGTGACATGAATCATTGTTCTCCTTTTTCTTGGCCATGAAGTATCTGGATCTATGCAATAATCCAGAGAATTAGCTGCTTTTCTCACTAGCAGTATTTACCACTATGGAATCATTATGTCACCAGTTTTCAATGATAAGGCAGAGCTAAGAATTTTTTTTTTCCCCAAATCGTTTTTTGAAGGAAAAAATGGCTATGAATAAATAAGAATTTTCCCAAACAAAATTTCTACAGTTATTGACATTTGGAGTTTCACCATTTTAAGAGAAATCTCTAAAAAAATTATTCTGTTAGGTTTTTTAAAGATTCAGATCATCTATAATAGTAACCTTTCCATTCATATCACCATCTCCCAGAAACCTCTGTCTTCATTTATGGGTGATTCTCCTTTCAGGACTCTGCTTTTAACAGTACTATATATCAGCATTTTTAAGATATATTGACAAAATGTATTACTCTCTAAATAAATGTGAGTCTTTTCATAAATTTGATGCTAGC
This sequence comes from Buteo buteo, assembly GCF_964188355.1. Taxonomy (NCBI): domain Eukaryota; kingdom Metazoa; phylum Chordata; class Aves; order Accipitriformes; family Accipitridae; genus Buteo; species Buteo buteo. The sequence continues at coordinate 10,583,310 of NC_134179.1, forward strand.
AGTAATTAATTAAAGCAGAAATCAGGAAAAACATTTTAAAAATTTGAAATGAGAGCAACAGAAGCATGATATCTGCAGAAGAATCTTCCTCACAAAAGTTTCTTACAGCCCAAATGTATAATCTGGTATGGATTGTCTTTGTAAATACAAAATTAATGGCACTGAGACTTGCCTCATTGTTCAGTCAGCTTAGGGGAAATTTTTTTTTTATTTTTAGTTTTAATTCCTTATAGCCAAAGAATTTGGAAATTGGGAAATTAGGGAAACCTACTTGCAAAAATGTTGTCTGCATTCACTAGCATTGCGGTTTTTGGTTCCTTGATTGGACAGGAAAGGGGGTTATACCAAATGTAATTTGGATAGGGAAGAATTGAACTTTTTTTTTTTTTAAACTAGACTGTATAGCTGTCTTGATTTTTTCCAAAGGCACATGCAAGGTGTTGTCGCTGCTTTTTTTCCACTGGTGGTTGATGGTGGTGGTGGTGTAAACCCCAAAGTTATAGCTAACAGGTCATGGCACGTGGGATTAATCATATCTAACTTTACCAGTCTAATTGTTAGCCTCTAATCTAAACTGTTTGCCTGTCTTCTTGAAAGAGTCAATGTGGAGAAATGGGTATCTCCCAAAGGCCATTTCAACATGGTCTTGTGAGAGACTGGGTAATCGGTCTTTAGATGGAATTCTTTTTCCATTGTCTATGTTAAAAAAAATTAATTCTGGTCCTGTTTAGACTAGACTGCTAACTATTTTACAGCTAAAATTAGGTGAATAGAATTAAGAGTGTCATTGACAGGTAAAATTGTTTCTAACTTTTGCTTTAAAAGTATGTTTCTAACCAATGAAAGCAATAGAAACTTCCCAAAAAAAGGATTTTTTTGTGAAATGTGCTTTTTGTTGTACAAATTATTCAGTGCATCTGTCTTCATGTTTGTCTTAGATATTTGCGGATTGCATGTTCACAAGAGTACAGTTCACGTTTTCATTATTGGTTCTTGCAGAGACATGACAGAGGTAGTTCATATTAAAGACCGAAAAGAAGTAATCCATGAAATGAAATTTTCACCAGATGGCTCTTACCTTGCTGTGGGTTCTAATGATGGCCCAGTGGATATCTATGCGGTTGCTCAGCGATACAAAAAAATAGGAGAATGCAACAAATCTTCTAGTTTTATAACTCATATTGACTGGTCTGTGGATAGTAAATTCTTGCAAACCAATGATGGTGCAGGAGAAAGACTGTTCTACAGGATGCCGTGTAAGTTGACAAGTGGCTCATGTTATGAACAAGTAAACTTCTGTGTTGATTTGAAGAGAACAAAAGAAATATGATATAAATAGTACATTTGAGGTTAAAAGATAAATCCCAAGAAGAATACACAGACAAATGTGATGAAAAGAAATAGAGTCTACTGAAAAATAAGTGATTAAACAGACTATTCGCTTGCCTATTTTCAGCTGGGAAGCATCTAACTAGCAAAGATGAGATTAAAGGAATTCACTGGGCCTCATGGACCTGTGTGATAGGATCTGAAGTGAATGGAATTTGGCCAAAATATACAAACGTTACAGATGTCAACTCTGTGGATGGAAATTACAACAGCTCAGTGCTGGTGACTGGAGATGATTTTGGTCTGGTTAAATTATTCAGATTTCCATGCCTAAAGAAAGGTAAGATAGTATTTTGTATTTCTGAAGAATGCAATATTTACTTTGATACCATATCAGTATATTTTCTAATGGTGGCTTTTGATTCTTGTATATAATTCAAATTAGTGTGTGCACAATTCATATTAGTATTAATGGACATAAAGATGAGACTTTAACCCTCTATGTGTCTAGCAATTTCCTGCCAATGTATATGTACTTGTTTTTAGAACTGTTGAGAACGTATAGTTTAACAGATGCTTATTCTGATATTACAATTTCAGAAACTAATTCAACAAGACTTTACATCACATCAAGATTGTATCAACACCAGGTGCACTACTATAATTCATCCAAATTTATGCCAGTAACAATTTCAGAAACTTCAGTAGGGTTTCACCATCTGTCAGCATGTGTCAATGTAGCTCTGTGTGAGCTATTTGCTTCATATCTGTAGTAGGCTTCTAACAAAGATTGTTTCCTCAGTATTTGCACTGTACCATGCATAAAGCCAACAAAACTAGGTAAACAAGAAAGACAATTAACTCTATCCTAGCTGAAACCAGGACACTTTCCATGATCTTTAGTGTTTAATTGAATATCATATCAGTATATTTTCTGATAGTAAATTTGTATTTACGTGTAGAGTACAATACATGTATATAATTCACATTAGCAGTAACGGCCATAAAGGTGTAAATTAAACCCTGTGTGTATCTGATACTTCCTGCCAGGATTTAAGTGCTTTTTGAAAACTGTTGTGAACATATAGTTCATATTATTTTATGTCATTAATTTTTATTTTATAGTTACTACTAGTATCAGAATATCAAGAGGGATTTAAATATTTTTTGTTTTCATAAGAATGCTTAGACTGTGTTTCCATTAAAAGCCTAACTTTATTAGTTACAATGTTAATCTTTTTCTGCTTACATACTACACAGTTTTATTTCTGTTTTCTAGGAGCTAAATTTAGAAAATACGTTGGCCATTCAGCTCATGTAACCAATGTCCGTTGGTCCCATGATTTTCAGTGGGTTTTAAGTACAGGAGGTGCTGATCACTCCGTTTTTCAGTGGCGATTTATTCCAGAAGGGATAACAAATGGCATCCTTGAAACACCTCCACAAGGTAAAAATTATATCTTCTTGATTATTTATTAAATAAAATCAACAGAGAATGCAGCACAGTTGGAAAAGCTTTTACTGAATTAACAGAAAACATTTTTATTATAATTCCCTGGAATTACATATACTCGGCATGTTTGGGACATTTTACTTTTCATAGACAGCCATTTGTTTCAGGTACATTAAAAACTCTCCTGCAGATTGCTATATTGTATGTTTAGGAATACACAAGTAGTGTTTGTCAAAATGCCTAAAAAATGACATTTAGAGGAAGATCACTACATTAAATTAAATTTTCAAAATTAGCCATCTAACTTGCATTCAGAAGGCTGACTACACATGTTGAATTGTTTAGTTTTCTTTTCAATGCAAATTCACATATACATGTGATAGCTATACTTTAGAATTTTTTTCTTGTTATATCCGTTATATTCTACAAAAGCCATATGTACTACATAGTGGCAACTGCTGCAAATTGGATTCCCTTCAGCAAAAGGGCAAAAATTCACTCCATACCTGCACAATTTGGTAAAATACCTGTGTTACAGCAAATCTGTTTAAACACAATGATCACACTGAAAGTTTTTATTTACCATTTCTGTATGTTTTCACTCCAAAGCCTGTTAAGAAAACAGTATTCTCTCAGATGATGGAATTGTACTAATAACTACTCAGTTATTCTCCTTCCCTCTGCCACCCTCCTGCCTCCAGGCATTGAAACAGGAGAAACAGAAACAAAACCTGACACATCCAGTCAGCCCACATGATTTTTACAAGCTGCTTAAGCTTCCAAAGTTGTTGAATACTGTTTTGCATGTAGACTAAATTATATAAAAACATCACGTACTGTTTTCTTGTGATTAGATGTGTTATATATTGGTTTAGTTTGGGTTTGGTTTTTTTTTTATGCAGAGGGTGGCTTTGATTCCTACAGTGAAGAATCAGATTCAGATTTATCTGATGTGCCAGAGTTAGATTCTGACATTGAGCAGGAAGCTCAAATCAACTATGATCGCCAGGTGAGTAAAAATTAACACACTGTGCCAATTACCTGATAATTTATCATGACTATTCAGTAAAGATAAGCAAAAGAAGTTTGCAGCTAATTCATCAGACTACTCTAGGAAGATTATTTTGACAGTATTCAGCTGTTTACACAATCAATATACATAAAAACAGAGTTTACTTTAGCTGGAGATGAGAATTTAAAAGGATTTGGGGAAAGAGCATTGGTGTATATACCATTATATGTTACAATAAAGAATACATCTTAAAAAGCACAAATTTAATCATGAGAGCTTGTTGCTATTCTCATTCTCATGATAGGTGTTAGAGAAGACTTTTCAGTCCTATCAGATTTAGAATCCCAATTTGTAGAATATAGCTCATGGAGTTTTTGTATGACTTCTGCGTATTCAAAGCAGAATACTCTTAATGAGTATGAAGCCTGTACAGTACATTTATTTGTGACAGATTCTTTTTTATTCCTGAGGACAGCAGTGTCCAAGAATTGAAATTGCCCTAGTTTATGGGAACCAAGTAAAATTGGTCTCTAATAATCACTTAATACACTTAATTTTTTTCCTATTCTCAGTACAACTGTGTTCTGAGATAAATTAAGATAGATTGCTTCCATGCAAGAAGAGAACAAATAAGTATTCTTTACTGCATTGATTTATATTTTCAGGAATGGTAGTGTGTCATTCCACGCACTAACCTGATCTTTCAGTGTTGATTTATGCTTTGTCACTATGGGCTTGCGTGGTGATCATGACTGTTGCCTGAACTTGGTTACAGTCACCAAATCTGCTGTGCACATGTCACTTGGGCAGTGTGGGACTGCACTGCTCTCTGTGAGAGCGCTCTCTTGCCTGGCCTTGTTATCATGTTCAGTTCTTGGCTCCTCCTCTTTTACAAAGCAGTTTTACCTTGCTGCTCCCCGACATGAGGTTTCACCCAACCTGTATCATAACAATTTGCACCCATGCTACTCTATTAGAGAACATTATTTAAGTCACAACATTACATGAAGTTTAGAAAATACTGTAATAAAACATACTTTTGCCCTTTTTAGGTGCATGGATTATTATTTCACATCTCTGCAGGACTTCATTTGGTGTATGGGATGTTTACCTAACAAGAAACTATTCAATCCTTTTTCATTCATCAGGCCATTCCATCACCTTCTCTTATTGCGCACCACTTGAACGTGTCTCTAAAGACAGAGTTATTTTCCTTGTGTTTTTTTCTATTCCATTCTGAGTACTTCTCAAACACCACTCTTTAATAGTCTGTGATGTGAAAGCGTGCTGTTATCCTTGTTTGGAAGGAAAGGAAGCATTAACATCAAATTTTGCTGTCTTCTGACTTTTGCTTCTATTTACAAATACCTGGGACCTGATTTTCAGGAGCTGTTGTCATTGTGAATAGAATATTACTTGTCACCTTGTGCTGTTACCTTATCAGTTGCAATGGTGGAAGGTCAGAACTTCTTCAGACCAGAACTGAGATCTTGTACTAAGCATGAAAAATACACAGGAAGCTTGGTTCAAGTTTGAGTGATTTAATGGCTGACATAGAGCTGCTTTGTAAAGAATGTGGAAGGATCACCTCTAATGTTCCATGCTTTAGCCAAGGACTATCCTTTGTCTTTTCACCTCACTTTCTAGATTCTGCAATAAATTACATAAGTCCTTCTTACAACAGCTTATTTTACCTCTTTACTACAGAGATTGATTGTGTTTGGCAAATGAAACAGAGGTTTTGTCAAATTTTCTCCCTCCCCTCTCTTTTACTCCAAGTCTCACTGGAGTGCTTGTCCCATCCTCCTCCTTCTCTCCTCCTCCTCCTTCTGATTTTCCATCTGTATTCAAATCAGACAGCATCCTCCTCCATGCTGTCTATGTGTCAAAAAGGATGTCTGGGTTTAAAAACTAAAAGTGAAAAAATAGTTGTAGGCAGTTAAGCATCAATATTCCAGGCAGGTTAATGCATGAAAGAGCTAGAAGCAACTCGAAATAGAATCTTATACAGGAAGTGTGAGACAACCCCAAGCATAAGCTTCACTTTATATTTTGTTAAAGGAAATAATTTACAAAAGCACATGGAAACAAAACCATTAATCTTACTTTGAGAATTAGGTTTGGGTTTGGGTTCTTTTTTTTAATGTTACAGATGAAGCGGTATAGAGTATTCTAGATTTTGAGACGCATAAGAAAATGATGATCCTATATTCTGTTTCATTGGTAGCGTTCACTGAGAAGCAAGAGTAAATGGATGAGAACACTCAGGATAAAGTACAATACATACAAGTGACAGACATGATATGTTCAGGCTCTGAGTGCCTACCATTTCAAAAGCTCAGCTCATTATATGAACACCTTTCTTGTAAAAATCCAGTATTCCATCCTTGCAGTAGGTTAGATTTCTGTGGGGATAGCCATTTCATTGTCCTTTTGTAAAATCCAAGAAATGTAGGCACGGGAAACAAACCATAAAGCTATATTCCAGCATTATAATGGATTTTGTTTGGTGCCACAGCTTTGAAGATGCTTCAAACATCATTAGCAACTCCACAGAGTTTCAGCATTTCTGAAAGATTTAGATGTATAGTATTTTGTGTCTTTAGTGTATTTATAGAGCTGTAACTCTGCTTCAGGATTCTGGACTCACTGGCAAATCACCTAAGTGCCATTGGTTACTGTATATTTCACCATAATCCCTAGATAGAGTTAATTCATTATGTTCAGCTTTAAGTATGTACAATGAAGTACATATGAAGTTAAAAGAAACTTAAAGAGTTCCAGTCAATATTTAATTTCCTTTTCACTAAGTGACACTGGAATCTTCTAGAAAAAAATACACTCTTCTGCTTCTACTACAGACTAATGTTCTGGGCCACTCACATGGCAGGGGACTTCATTGTCTGGAAAATATTTATTATTATCTGAAGTTCTGTAGGGAGCCATAGTGACTTTGTGTTGTAACTACTGAACATCACATTAACATATATTAAATTTAATACTTATAAGAAAGTCGCTTTCATTCATATATACAAATATTTAAAAAACTGGAGATGTGCAATTAACTTTAACAATTATTCTTCAGGTTTACAAAGAAGACCTACCTCAGCTGAAACAGCAAAGTAAAGAGAAAAACCATTCTGTGCCCTTCCTCAAAAGAGAGCGAGCGCCTGAGGACAGTTTAAAGTTGCAGTTTATACATGGGTACAGTAATACTAGATAACACTTGTTTTTTCTGACTGTTAAAACATCCTAACAATGTTAATCAATTCACATCAGAGCATTTAGCAAAGCATTTTTTTAGTGCTTCCCCACAATTAATTTGTCATTATTACTGTGGGCAATTTTTGGAACATCAGACAGATGTTTTTTCAGTTGTATTTGTTAAGGAACAAGAGGAGGTTATAATACTGTAGCCATATAATAAATAACACACCAGTGTTGCGTTTTATAAAATTACATTTTAAACTGGCTGTTCACTCCACCTTATGTTTCCTGGAGCAAAGATTCTCTGTTAAGTTGATTGTGATAGCTGTGATTTGTGAAAATGCCTGATAAATTTCTGCGTGGATCCAATTCCCTGTAAAACTTATCTGGACACAATTCTATGTGAATTACATATTCACATATATATAAAATTAGTATTAATTTAGGAGTCAGGTGCAAAGTATACTATGAGAAGATTCATGAATGCCTGCTCTTGGTGGGAATAGTCTCTCTCTGCCTGTGTGCTGTGATATTTTTGAGCTAAAGTTGACACCGCAGCTGTACTTCTTCAAGTTAATGCACAAATTATTTGCATAATTTGTTACACGAATTACCAGAATAGTTTTGAAACAGAATATAACTTGTTTTGTATTCAGTTACAGAGGCTATGATTGTCGAAATAACTTGTTCTACACACAAGCCGGAGAAGTAGTGTATCATATTGCTGCTGTAGCTGTTGTATATAATAGGCAACAACACACTCAAAGGCTGTATCTTGGTCATGATGATGACATCCTCAGCCTAAGCATTCACCCAGTGAAAGACTATGTTGCTACTGGACAGGTGGGTATTTAGAAGTGATGACCTTACCAAAACATGGAAATAAATTCACTTTACAGTATATAATTAGGAAAAATGTGGTTGTCTTTGTACTTCAGCATAGTGTTTCCTCCTAAATATGGGTAACCTGTGTATTGTTTCCTATATCCCTGCCAAACTGCTGGGTAGTACTGGACTGGAAACTGTTTCAGGTGATTATTAAATCATTCCTATGTAACAGAAAACCTGCCAATCATATACTGTGGCCTTGCAAAAAATCTTATATTCACTTTGAACCTCTGCTTTCATCTGTGAAATGTAGGAGCTGTATTTTATCTACATCCCAGGAGGTTTTGGGGTTTCATTAGTCAGTATTTTTGTACTGTAGTAACATTCAAAAGCCTTACTCAGACAAAGGCTATTTTATGTTGGGCACTCTATTGATACCTGGTACTGAATATGATATATTCAGTATATTCATATATATTCATAAATCATGATAAATTATATCATTAATAAGATAATGAATACTGATGTTTTAGAGACTATCTTCTGATATTTTTCTAAAAGAGAAAATAGATCTTGAAAAGGATTAAATAGGGCAAGTGGAAAAGTAGTTACCTCTGGAGTGTTTTGATGATATGATAGTGCTAATTACTGATATTGGTGTGCTTTGAACTTCTATGAGCAGATATTCTGATTAACCCTCTGATTTAGGTTGGAAGAGATGCTGCTATCCATGTTTGGGACACACAGACACTGAAATGTTTATCATTGCTCAAAGGCCAGCATCAAAGAGGAGTGTGTGCACTAGATTTTTCAGGTAAGACACAACCTACATTTATCTAAATGGTTAATTAAAAAGCAGTCCTTATGAGGAAATCTTAATTTGAATAGCTAGCCAATTTTACAATGAATACAAATTTTACATAAAAGTCTGCTGACAGCTTTGATAAAAATAGTGTGTGTAGTGAAGTCAGTCATGGGCCTATTGTCATCAATCGATAATTGAATTTTGTGATGTTTAATCCATAATACCAAGTGTACAACTAGGACTCTGGCAGCTGTCTACATGGTGGTATAATAATTTAAAAGCAGGCAGAATGGTGACTTGAAGTGAATAAATGAGATGGAAATGTCATCTGTAGTCTCATGCAGTTCTTCAAATTTGCTAACAATTCCCACATTTTTCAGTGAGTTTACAGAAGTAAATATGACAAACAGTTGTCTGCTATTTCTCCTACTTGTCTTTTTGAGATGGGTGACCAAAGTAGTCTCAGTTCTCAATGGGTAATTCCTGTATTCAGCGTTGAAAAACATCATCCAAATGGTGGTGACTTACACACTTTTGCATCTTTAAAAAAGTGCGTAGAAATTCATTCTCCCTTTTTGTATTTTATTTTTTTTAAGGAGATTACTTTAGCTCCTTTTAGCTGAACTATCCTTTTCTTAATCTGATTTTTTTCAATTAAAAGTAATTTATTTCTTATTCTCCTGTATTGAAAGGTGGTAAGAATTCATTAGGACATAGATCACATTTATAAGACAGGACTATATGGAAGAAGTTTTACTTCCACAAAGATAAGTCTGTAGAACTGAGTCATATTCCATTATCAGAAGAGGAGCATTGGTGTTTATCCAAGAGCTGGAATTCAAATGCGAAATTGCTGATCCACTGTGACGTGTAACCTAGCTCTGAAAGTAGATATGGTACCAGAAGAAGGGAAAATTGGTAAGGATGATCTAATTGGCATAGTGTGCATATGTGTTAAAAAAACTTCTCAGTAAGATCCCTAGTTGAACAAACATTCATATATTTAGAAAATACTTATTTTATATTTTACATTTTTAGCAAAAATTTGATTCCTGTACAGGTAGTAGTACTCCATGTGTTAGAATCCAGGTACCTTTATAAAAACATGAAGAATAAGCTGGCCACTTATTCTGTGGACATAAATCTGCACAAAAAATATTAAAGCTCTTTTAAAAGTAGCAACCACTGGCATCACTAAAGGATTGCTTTAGGACCTGATCCTGAGAATGCACATACTGCATTCCTAACTGGGATTAGTTAAGATTCTTGTTATAGAGAGGAGCAAATAGTTGTGCAAATATGCACCTCACTATGGGATCAGAGTGGTGCTCTGGTCTACTTTGTAGGGAGTTTTCATTGCGTTAATAATAGGTATTTCTAAATTAGGTTCAGGTCACACTACTTGAAGCTTGAAGAAAGAAACCTAAAACTCCAAAGATACCTTTTTTGGCTGTACTTGATCTGGCAGCTAGCTGACTCTGCTACCAGTTCTCTCTGCTCTTACTTTCTAAAGCACCTGCCATTGGCCATTACTGAAAACAGTGTAAAGGGCTGGATCACTTTTGTAGGACCACTCTGATGACGTTATGATTCAAAGATGATTGCGTTCATGCAATGTTTGATTGTGCCCTCTGGTGGCTAATTTAATATCTATAATTTTGGATATTGATTGGAGTGTATAGCCTGTGTTAGTACATAAAACATCCTGTTTCAAGTTAATAAAGTTTAAATTGTATTCTTACCAACAAAATTTTGTCAACCATCTTCCGTTTACATAATTGAGTTACCCCTGAAAATAAATATTGTCATGAAAATATACAAATATACCTTTTTCTTAAATAATACATATTACACAAAGCTTATTTACCTTTCATATCAGCTATCTTCATATCATTTTATCTCACTAAAACTATTATGGAATGGTTCTTGCTTTTCTTTCTTTTTTCATTCACTTTTTGTGTTTCCTTGTTTGTGCCTTTTTTTTTTTTTTTTTTTTTAAAATAAACTCAGTTTTGGTTTCCTGACCTGTTTTTCAACTTCATTCTTTCCTGTCTACTTACACTCCTTCCATCTAGGCCTGTTTCACTCAACTGTGAACTCTTTTCCTCTTTCTATGATTCCTCTTCTCCCTCTTGACTTGCTTCTCATAGAGCTCAGTTGCTAAATACTGTGAGCCCAGTCTAGCTGTGAGGACCGGTTCAGCCTTACAAACTTTGAAGTAGTTCCAATGGAGTAACCTATACCAGTGGCACTCTTTCTATTCTTGAAGTCAAATATGTTTAAGCACAGAGTCCTTAACATCTGTTAACTTCTACAAGAAGTAACATTCTCAAATCATTGCTTTCATTCACTCTTTTGGCCATCTCACCAGTTCTTTACTTCCTCCACTTCTAACTTTTCCTCAGTTAAAAACAATCAGGTAATCAGCTCCTGCTGCAACCTATAAAGTTCAATTCTCTTATAATATACTTCAGCAATTGTGGTTTAGTTTTTAAAAATTTTCAAAATTTCATTACAGTAGTTTAAAAGTTTGTTAACAATGGTCTTACTTCATACATGTTGCAAGAATGCCAGGTATTGTTGAATTATGTACGATATTCTGTTCTTGCTTTTCTTCCTCTCATTATCAGTAGTGCTGTGTCTTTCCTGCAGTAGAAGAAATGATAGCCAGCAATTAATTTTAGCCTTATAATTTTCTATCATATTCATAGTTTTATTACATTGCCTATTAACTTTTAACCATCCATTTCATTATACACTAATAATTATTGTCACCATTTCAGGCAAAAGAAAAGAAGCATCGTCTGATCAGAAATATTTCAAATAAAATGTAACATGATTTTGGAGTACTTGGACTTTATGAAATTGACTTTCATTGCCTTGTTTGATCCTGCCTACCTTCCTTGTACTTACACACAGGAATACTTTGTGTCTGCCTTTGGGAAAGATCAATGGTTTGATAAGGAATACAAATAAAAAACAACAACAAAAAAACCCAAAACCCTAAATTAGGTCAGACATACAAACATAATAGAAGATAATAAAGTCAAAAGAATGCCTTTTCTAGAAAAGAATAGCCTGTCTTATAATCATCTAGTTAAAAATTAAGCAGAAAAATCTTGTTGTGACCTATAACACAACCTGTTCTGTCTCTGATAAGGGTGAGGCCATATTTAAAGTTAGTTAAGAAGAGGAAGGCTAGGTCATGGATTAGGAGAGTGCTCCGAGACATCTGTGGATTCCAGGCTGATGTCTCATGACCCAGTAGTCATGGTGCTAAGTATTGCAATGTGAATCCTCCTTGTGGATAAAACTTTCAGCAGGTATAGACCAGCCATCTTAAGAGGTTGGGCAGGTTGACTGTCTTTCTCACTTCATTTGTCCAATTCTGTAGGGAGTCTGCTTTAGGAACTGAAGGCCATTAGTGAATCTGATCCCTAATCTCTCAAAGTATTAGTTCCTTTTTTTTGCTTCATTTATAATACATCATTTGAAATTCAGGTTACAATGTATTTGTTGTCTTCATTGCCTGTTGTATTTTCAGCTAAAGCCTTAGCACCTTTAATATTAAGTATTGCTTCTGTACAGCTGATGGAAAATGTTTGGCATCTGTTGGGCTAGACGATAATCATGCCATAGTGTTTTGGGATTGGAAAAAAGGAGAAAAGCTAGCAACAACCAGGTAAGAATACATCCCTCTATAAAAGTGCCCTGTGGTTACATTTTTCTGAATAATATCATCCACATGTATTACTTTGTTTATAGGAGAAAACAGAACACCTCTCTGAAAACAGAATGGTGTTTCAGAGCAATTATATCCAGAGTAAAAACCCTGGGATCTATGGCTTAGTGTTTGGAAATCCTGTGAACTATTTCTGTCAAGAGTTCCCTAGCCTTTCTGTTGGGATAGCTGCATTGATATTATAGGTCATTTAGTGATTTTCAAGTTAAGTTAATATTTTCTCCCAATTTTATTTCCTGATTTGTGACGGAAGTCATCAGAGATGTCATATTTTCTTCTGTGCGTTAGATGATATGCTGAGTTCCATCAGTGTGCATATGCAGATCACTTTTTAAAAAGAAAAAAGTGTTCCCTCTAATATAAATACATTTTTCAAGGTCTACTGATCTTGCCTTCCTTCTGAGTCAGCTTCTACTGAGGTATTTGCTCTTTGCAATTACTAACAGAAATCTTAGCTAGTAACCTTGCAGCAAAGAAGCTTTTGCAATTGCTTGAAGGGACCAATGTTGAGAAGATGATTGGGCTATGGTTTACTTGTTTGCTTTTTTTCTTCTAAAATATTGAATTGCAACATTTTCCTTATGCTAAGCTAGTTGTACGTCTTAGAAGAATCAAACTGTTTGAGAACCTGGTTTCTGTCCAGCAAATCAAATGTCTCTGAGGTCAAGATACCAGAATTGTGTAGAATTCATGTAAGCATGGACTTACATGCCAGAAAGGCAAGGAGTTTGTTTCATACGCTGTCTGCAACCATGTAACATCTAGAATTGGTCAGTAGAAATTATAAGTATAACTGCAAAATGAGCCTGCGAAAGATAATTTACTTTTATGTAAGCATTACACTATTATATGATGAAATGTTCCGGAAGAAATAGTAAGATTTTCTCCTGGCAGCACTATCTGTTAGTAATATACCGTTACTAAATAAATAAATAAATGTTTTGATCCAAGTGTGTGCGTACCATAATCTATATTAGCTATATAATTTTGTCTCAGACATCCAGTTTATTAGGCAGCAAGATTTTTAAATCCTATTTAACATTTGTGCTGTAGGCCTTGCTTAGCAACAGTGATGCCTGTGTTGTAAAATGTGACATTTTCATTTGCTTTCCAATCCTAGTTCTACTGTCTCCAGACAGATTGTGCTTCAGACTCATAAGTGAAGAAACACTTTGTATATTCCCATAGAGACCTTATAAGCTTTTAAAAACAAGATAATGATGGGCTCTATGGCTACCTGTCTCTTGTAGCTCATAGGAGAGATATAAGATTAAGTACTCAGGTTCTTTTCAGTGTGTAATACTATATGTACCCTATGTATCTATGATTATTGCTAATCTATTATTTTGAAAATGCACAGGGTCCTCACAGAGAGCATAAAAAAATAGTTTATCTTCTAAAAAGTTCCAATTTAAATTATTGTTTATACTTTAGCAGAGCCTAAAGGAAATTCTCCCAGTCTGGTAAGCTCAGTAGGACATACAAAGAGAGAGGCAAAAACCAAGACAGGAGAGTGTGCATCTGAATTTTAGACATGACCTTCACATGGCCTTAGCAGACAAGAAGAATAGAAGGATGTCTCTTTACAATCATATAGACCCACAAGAATTCATCTAAAGGACTAAACCTGAAAAATGAAGTGTACATTCACTGTGTACAAACATTCATTATGTTTATTCTGTGGGTTTTTTATGTTTGTTTTTTGTGAATATTCTTTTTGCTTAATCTTCTTGGGATGATTTATTTCAGCATGACTTCTCAGTTTTCCTGTCACCATGTCAGAATATACTCTTATTTATTAATTGCTCACTAGATAAATTATACAGCTTGTTTCTCTACCTTGGCTCTACAATCTTCTGCTAGTTTCATTAAAATCCTTATTGAGTAAGCATACATGGTTAGAATCAAAATGTATCTGAGCTTCTTTCACTAGCTTCTCCTGTCTTATGCTGATGCAGTGCTGGTCCTATTTGATCCTAGTGTTTTGTATTAGTGGACTGCAATCCCTAAGGGAACTGAGGGGGGCATTCTCAAATTTATTTACAGTCTAAATCAGTGAACATAATGCTCTTCTCCTTTCTTCATTCTGTAAGACCAGATGTCCTGTGCTAGTCCCTCAGAACACAAGTACACAAAAACTACACAGGCTTGTATACGTGTTTTGGTCTGACTATTGTAGGAAATTGGGGTGGAAATGTAGGCCATACAGTCCAGACCTCATGTGTCGGCACTATTCATCCTATCACACAGGCAGACATACTCGTCATTTTACAGGAGACACCTGCACTGGGATTCAATTAGTTTGATTTTGGACTCGGGGCAGTACATCTTGCCTGTGTGATAGATGCATCTGGAAGAACTGGCCTGAACTGAAAGACTGGACATCATTACAGCAAAGTAGAGGAAAAGGACAAAGAGGAATTGCAAGAAGATGTACTTCAAACGTCAAAGGTGTAAAGGACTGGTTTTTGTCTAGACTGATTCACCAAAAGAAAATACAGAAACCAAGAGGTTCATCAGAATCATATGATTTTTCAGATCTACTAAACTTGTCAGACAAAAGTGACATTATAATTTTTTTTTTGTCTTGAAGCACAGTAGGTTAAAGACTGCCTTGTTTTTCTTGACAGAGTATTTTAAATATTTATTGAGTTCTTATCCATTTAAATATTTATGTCGCCCTTTGTACCTTCTCTTAATTGCATTGACCTTTGTTGCCTCCTTCTTCATTATGACTTAACTGAACTGAAATTCAGCATGAGACAATTTTTATTCACCACATTTCTGTAGTCTAACTATATGGTGTATGCTCAAATACATTCTGCCAACTCTGAGGGTCAGACTTCCAATTAGAAGATTGAAGATTGCAGATTAGAAATATAGCTCTCTACTTTTTGTTAGATAGGATAATAATGGTAGAGATAATGTAGACATAGCCTCTGCCAATCCTCATATTGTTATAGATCCATACCATTGTACTTGCACCAAGAGTATGACAGTCATGGTGATTAGATTCTCATTGTCGATGACTACTTTTGATTAGTCCAATATGATGAAATGCCATTTAGTTGGAAATGTTAAGTCATCCCTTACTGTGTTTTTTAATTTTTATTTTTATTGCAGGGGCCATAAAGATAAAATATTTGTAGTGAAGTGTAATCCACATCATGTAGACAAGCTAGTCACAGTTGGGATGAAGCACATCAAATTTTGGCAGCAAACAGGTACTGCATTGAATATTTTATATTTAATCTGTTTGAGAATGTATATATTTTTAATACAGGAACATCATGTTCTCAGTTAAAGAATTTGTTTTATTTTTAAAGCAATTTTCTAGTTACCAAAATACTAAACTGGTGAAAACCTACCTCTGAATCAGCAAGTGTCACAATATTCCTTTCTCTTTAGAAGTCATTTCCAGCGAATCGTTTTTTAACTCAAGTCATACTATAAAGGATTTCGCCTGAACAAGCATCCTTGGCTCTCAGGAAACATGCAATCCTGTAATTCACTTAGGCAGATTATGACCTTTGTTGTGAATATGTCAGCTGGTAGCTAAGAATCTTAGGTGCCTCTGGCACACGGCTAAAAGTGGTGGTGTTTGCACTTCAGGGACTGATATAACACTTCAGCAATCCTTCACTTTCAAGATAGAGTTGTTTTTTAGTCATCAGAGATGACTTCCAGAGACTGAAGCACATGTTTCGAGATGCTGGGCTGGAAAGATAGATTTGAGGATGGACATTAAAATACATGCCTGGGCAAAACAAAAAAGAAATAAAGAACCAGGTATTGTGCAGAAGTTCAGTTATAGTAATTTATATTTTATCCATTAGGCTAAAAATCATGATGTAGTATCACAAGCATCATGGTAATCTGTTTTTTGTATGACACACAAATTTTGTTTCCTCTTCTAAATAATGAAAAATGAAAATGAGTTTCCCATTATTTAAAAACAGGATAAGGTTCTGCAAACTTAAGAAGCAAAATATTCAGAATGGGAAGTAGCTATCAGTCTAGACTTTTCTGTCAAACTGAGAAAGACAGCAAAGGTGATTTCTGATTGAGGATATTTTTTATTCTTCTTGGATTTTTTGTTCTTCATTAATTTTAATCATATACACTCTACACTAGTACTCAGTAAAAAGATCTCAGAGAGCACCTTCTGTGTATAAAATACGGCAAAGGTAGGCAGCACAAGGGCAGCTAAAAAAAGAACTCAAGATAACTCAAAATTAGATAGTTTTAAGAAGTTCCTATACTTATACCATACTTTACAGTGTTCAAGCGGTTCAGGTGCCCTCAGTTTAAATATTTTTTTTTCTGCATTTTTTATGTTTAGGTTATTTTTGTAGTAATTAAATAGACTTGTATTGCTGTTTGCCAAATTCTATTGCAGGAATTTGCATTAAGCATTATCTTACTCCAAGACAAGATTGATTGAATGTCTCTTTGCAATAAAAATGATATATTTTGAACTAAGATTTGCTCAGTGGAATTGGGAATATCTGTCTGGTGTTAAGTGTGAAATACATGATGACTTGAAGCAAGAACACCACTGCCTATATTATTTTGTAATTGTATGTGTATTTTTGTCTATAAGCACTCAATTCATGGGTGCATATGGCTGCTTCCTGCTGTCTGAATCAAAGTAAGGCTGTGGCAATTTGGTTCTCTGACAATCAGAAGAGGATCAAACCCTGCCATTCATTCTGCAAGACTGCTGTGATTGTCAGGTTGCCAGTGGACAACTAAAACAAACCTCTACCATCTCATGTGTAGTTGTGGTCACCTCTAAAGAGAATAAGCTTGGCAGGAGCTTGGCAGGCTGTTCTGTGCAAAAAATGTTCTGCCAGCCATTGTATTAATTCTTTTTACACAATTCCCCACCAAAATTTATCATTTGCTTGGAAATAACAATCTGAAAAAAGGAGCCCTGTACTGCTTCAAAACCGTCGCTACTAGATTGACTTTCTTTTATTATGTTTTTACCTTGTGCACTTTTTTCAGTATTTCTATTATCTACCATGTCTTAGGCAATCACAAGAGATGATGGGGTCAAGACATTTGTCCTTTACAGCACTATGGCTACAAACCGAAATATAAAAAGACTTGATTTTGTTGATACTGCAGGTGGAGGCTTTACATCAAAACGAGGAACATTTGGAACTACTGGAAAACTGGAAACTATGATGACTGTTTCATATGGGCGAATAGAAGACCTAGTTTTCTCTGGCGCTGCTACTGGAGACATTTATATCTGGAAGGATACTCTGTTGCTTAAGACAGTGAAAGCCCATGATGGACCTGTATTTGCCATGCATGCATTGGATAAGGTATTTACCATCTTGTGTGATCCATTCATCCTTATTATTTTTGTTCCAATACTGGATTTTAGAATTGTATAACTAACATGTCTCGCAATGAAGTTGCTCAGGTTTTGTACGTGTGTATGTAAGCAATACGTTGTTTTACAATACATAAGTTCTACATTGCACTAACATTGAAAGTGCTTTAATAAACAAAACTGTAACAGAAAACAAGTTGCACTGGATAAATCTGAATGTGATTAAAATCACAAAACTGATATTAATGAGTTCTCTTATTTAATAGGTGTGTATTTTTAAGCACCACGTTATATGTGCTTATTATGTGACCAATGGCTTTCTGACCCTAAATATGCAGAATTTATTTTTCACTGTGCTCATGCGTGTCATTTCCATATTTGTTAACCATAGGAGAGTAATAGGTAATACTTATTGCCTCTTCAACTTGATTCAAAAAATATTTTTGCATTACCAGTTTCCAAAATATGAAAGATGAATTTTTTAATAATTCTATCACTGTATATTAAGCAAGCAAGACTTCAAATATCCAAAGGTTTTGTTTTTCTGAGTTAATTATTCCAGATATGAAAAGTATTTTCCTTCAGGTGCATCAATAAATCTTTAAAAGAAACTGTGGCAAAATATATTACTGACATCACATAAATGAGGTTGGGGCAAAGTTTTGCCACTTAAAATCCACTGGCAATTTGAAGATGTTGATACTGGAATATAATTGTTGAGATTATAGTTTCAACTTTAAAAGTATAGCAAGAGAATAAGAATATTAGCTATTAACATTTTTATATATCAAGGTCACTTAAGAACCCTGTGGCTCCACCCTTTCTGGCCCTAAATGATTGGTCCTAGCTTTTCCATCAATATTTCTATTTGATCTTGGCACTCTGTCTTCTAAACATCCTCTTCACTTACTTTTTTGTTGGTTAGTTATTTATGCTGTGTTTCGCACTCACTTGGCACAGATAAAGAGAATCTACCAAGGGAATTAATCAAAGAATTGGTCCCTATGCATTATTAGAACTCAGTTTGGAGCATCTGTTAAGTCCATTGAATTTGGAATAACTTGAGAAGCTGTTATTACAAAATACTGGCTCTTCTAAGGATGAGGCATGTATTTTTCCGTAGCTTATTTCCACATGCAGAAGAATGTTACGGTCCAGCATTACTATTTACAATATTGTGCACTCTGCATGGTTGTCTTTATAACCCTAGAAAAGCAACTCTAAATCTTCTCCTCTTACATTTTTTCTTCATAGGTATAGGGTCCAGTATTTTTAATTGGGCACGTGAATAAAATGCAGGGGAGAATTTATACTGCCTCTGAATGTGTCTTTTTAAATATTAACATATAAGTGCTGACATTTATGTATGTTTTCATACTGTGATCATACAGGGTTTTGTAACTGGTGGAAAAGATGGAATTGTGGCACTTTGGGATGACATGTTTGAAAGATGTCTGAAGACATACGCTATTAAAAGAGCAGCACTATCTGCTAGTTCTAAAGGTATTATTTTTCAGTGTGTTTTTATAAGGAATGTACGCGTGAAGGCTGGTGAAATGGCAGTAATGGGTGTCAAATCTTACCAGAACACAAAAGGAACAGTAATATGCTACTTACTACTCTGTGCTGGAATTTTCTGTTTTGATTGATATAAGTTGTATTTCACACAGTCTTTGCCATTTATAGTTTGTTCTGCTATTTCCTCCTCTACTCTGTGACATTTGGCTTTGTTTTCACTGAAGAAATGATTTTCAAAAGAAATGTTGCAAGCCTGTGAGTCTGCCTGTTCCAATATCTGTTCTGTTTAGCAGCTAGCTTCCTCAACTGGCCAAATTTCATGTAGTAAGACCAGGGTCCCTATGAGTTGGAAAAACCTGTTAAATTGTACTTCCTAAGGCATCAGTGTGGAAGTCTGTAAAGTGGTATTCACAGATAATCACAGAATTAATGTCCATGTTGCTGGAGCATCTGAACCCCTTATGCACTGTCACTGTTAAACCAATAAAATATCAATCTTAATATTGCCACAAGACAGACTGGCACAAGCTCCCCTCCTTTGAACTGTTAATTAAATCTGTGGATTATATAGTAGTTTGATCAGGCAAGTGTATCTCATGTTTCATGATTTTAAACAGCTTTTAAATATAGATTAAATAAGCTGTATGAACTACAGGTGATATGAGGCTTTTTTTGATTTCACAATAAAAACCTAAAATTAATATCTCTGTATTCTTCAGGTTTACTTTTAGAAGACAATCCCTCTATTCGAGCCATCAGTCTAGGACATGGGCATATACTAGTAGGAACTAAAAATGGAGAGATACTTGAAATTGATAAAAGTGGCCCTATGACTCTACTTGTTCAGGTATTGTATGGATCGTCCATATCAAAATATTCCCTGTAGAAATACAAGACATTATAACATTTTCCCAGTCATTTTCTTTCTGTTTTCATTAATCCTGTTGGCCACTGTTGCTTTCCTTGCTCAGGCAGAAGTTGATGCTTTCTTATGTAAATGACTTTTGAGATTCACTGTGGATTACAGAATTCTGAAGGGAAAACAAACAGTCCATTAAGTTCAAAGGCTGATGAGACCTTTTATGAATTTTTTAGACACTTTAGGACCCAACATAAAAATGAAAAATTAAGAGTAGAGCTAACACAATTTATTTGACAGTGTGGTTCCATTTATTTGCTTTTACTGAAATAATATAGTGTATTCTGAAGGATCCTATACTTTAATTTGTGAAAAACTGTTTTAGCGTTATGATAGCTTTCTACAGTGACACACAGTTGTCACTGCATGTGTTGCAAAGCATAAAGAGGTCTCTTTTTGCAAAACAAAGTATTTTGCAAAGTTGGGTTAAATAATTTTCATATATATGTCCACTGATGTATTTGATGTTGCCTTGGTTTAGTGTCTTGAATAACCCTAATGACTCTATGTAGAAAATGGTATATATCATTTACTGAGTTATAATTTGCCAAGTTTTTACTTTTTTGTTTTCCATAACTGACTAAATTAATATTGTTTTTTACAAAAATATTGTTTCTTTGATATTTTTCTTTCCAGTTAGTTCTGATCACTTAAAGTAATCTTTCAAATTTGTATTGCCTGCATGACAGCCTTACCAACCTAAATGTGCAAAGTTGTATTTTATAAATTAACTCATTCACTAATTTGGAATTGCAATCGCATGCTAATAAAGTTCCCTTCACATGAATACTAAGGTTGTGAGATAGTAAAATTACCTTAAAATTACCTGATTGCTCTGAGTTTTCTGATAAAGAGAAGTGTTATTCATTGTCATCCATCTTAAATTACATGTTTGCATGCATCAACTTGAGCCAAAATAGAAAATACGTAAGGTATAATCAAGCTGTCATGACAATTCCTCCCCTTTTTCTTTTAATGGTATTTTTCCATCTCAACAAAAATGCCAGTTACTGAACTGAAATCCAGATTGAGACTAGTAAGAAATTATTTAACCTTGAGATACAGTGCCAACAAGCTGTATGCAAGTTGAAGGAAACTTAGAAAAAGCAGGAAGAGTGATTAAAAAACTTGAAAACTGAGCTCTGAGGAAAGATCAAAACAACTTAGTATGTGTATGTGGGGCAAACAAGTTCTCCGGAATCTAAAAAATTGTATAAACCTTGAAGACAGAGTAGCGCCTATTAGGATTTCAGGATAAAGTCCTGTTTGGGGCATAACTATTTCCTGTTCAAGTCTGGAAGAGAGAGCATTGGAAGAACAGGAATTACATCTAGTAGTAGTGGAGGAGATCTGGAAGAGTATATTTTAGATGTTTATCAGAGGAAACAGACCAGACATTCAGGTCTCTCTGAATGTGGAAAATTTTTGAGAGGAGTTGGTGAAAGCCTATTGCCTGAGACTTGTAAAAGGAGGCACAGCAAGTGCTAGAACGTATGACATAAACCCAAATGCATTATTTTCTCTTATATTAAGTGATTTCCTTTAGGGACACATGGAAGGAGAGGTCTGGGGCTTGGCAGCTCATCCTCTCTTACCTGTCTGTGCAACAGTGAGTGATGATAAAACACTACGAATCTGGGAACTTTCGTCCCAGCACCGAATGCTGGCAGTGAGGAAACTCAAAAAAGGTAATTCTCATTTGGCCATACACTGTGATAGTAATGATACTACTCTATTTCTGTAACAGTTCCATCTTTGCTTTCGGTGCACATCATAGGCATTAATTAGGTAGGAAGAGGGCACAGTCATTAAGAAATTGGAAGCATAGGAAGTAAATTGTCTTTGGCATGTGTCAAGTCAATGAAAAGGGTAGAAAGAAAAAGGATTATAATCTATTGTAATGAATAATAACAAAATTAACTTTAATCTATTTTTCTCTGATTCCAAGGCAAATGAGTTGACCTAAGAATCATTGTCCTTCCTAAGAATACTTAAGGCCAGCATATTTGTTGCTGACATTAGAAAGTTTCTTTATAAAGACAAATGTAATATTTTCTGCGTGTTGAGCACAATCAGCCTTCAGTGGCAATATGAACCTTACATGTTATACCAGCTTCTCTGAAAATGAACAGTCTTCCTGCCCTCTCCTCTGTATAAAATTAGATGTGCTATGTTGAAATGCTGCCTTCTCAAAATTACTTTTATTTCGTTTAGTCATTGATATCCTTCAGGAAATTTTATGGTGTAAATTCAACATGCTTCATTTTCAGTGACAGATCCAGAGCACAGGAACTCTGACTGGCTGAGGGAAAACAGAGTCAAATGTTTTGGAGAGGTGAACTCAGGGACCAATGAGGATAGCTGTATGAGAGATTATGGTCAGAAATAATGTTGAGGCAAAAAGTAAGTGGAGGGAGTGTAGTACCTCTCTGTTTTAAATGTGCTCCACCTGAAAGGAACCATTATTCAGTCATATAACGAAGAAGCTTTCAAGTGTAGTATCGTTGAAAGACATTTAGTTATGCTGCCCATAATGAGTCTTTGAATTTTCCATCTGGATATCCTTTCTGTATGTTTTCGGGTTTTGGGGGGTTTGGGGGGTTTGGTTTTGGGGTTTTTTTAATTTATTTCTCTCATTGGTGTGTTTAGAATGTAGTTGGAAGGTGTTGTTTGCACCTAAACCCATTTCAAGACTGATCAAATCACCATTGTCAACTCAAGAACAGCCTATACAGAGGGTACATTCCCATTCAGTAAAACATTAATCATAGCCCTCCTATCACATAATATATTTGTTTTAATAAGTAACAAATCAATTTTAAAAGTATATACTTGATGTAAAAACCTTTCAGCTGCAGTTTATTGATGGTTTTCTCAATCCCAATTTGTAAACCTTAAGATACTTCTTTCCATTTTCTTTTGTAGGTGGACGATGCTGTGCCTTTTCTCCTGATGGGAAAGCCTTGGCTGTAGGGTTGAATGATGGGAGTTTTCTGGTAGTAAATGCTGACACCGTTGAAGACATGGTCTCTTTTCACCACAGAAAGGAAATGATCTCGGATATAAAGTTTTCACGAGGTATAATCAGATGATAAGGTGAAAGGGAAGTGTTTATCTTGGAGTTTGTTTTTCTCCTCTAGACAAAAGATTGAATGTTCGGAAGGTAGACTGGCTTTATATGTGCTCCATGCATTTAAATACTTTACAATTCTGCCTGGTTGTATGCAGCCTAGTATAATGGGGCCCACCCCCAACTGGTGCATTTGGAGGCATTGCAGTAATGAAAATGCATAACAATAATAATTATAATGTGTACACCTTTAATAACCTCAGTGTCTCTTCTTTACAGAATCAGGAAAGTACCTGGCTGTGGCTTCCCATGACAATTTTGTAGATATTTACAATGTACTTACCAGCAAAAGAGTTGGCATTTGTAAAGGTGCATCTAGCTATATCACGCACATTGACTGGGACTCAAGAGGTAAAATGTTTGACCAGAGATACAGATTTAAAATGCCTATAAAACGGAATATCAGAAAACTGTTCTCGTACCAGTTACTAAGATAAACTGTAACTACTAATGCAAATGATTTTTCAACATCAAGCACCATATGGGTTCAGTTCAATTACATTTGTTGGTTGAATTCATCCTCACTTTGTAGCATTTGTACCAGCATACATGGTACTTCACTGCTGACAACATATGACTAAAATGTCACTTATAAACATAATATTGCTTTTCTTTGCCATGTTCTTTTATAGTTTTGTAGTGTGTGGCACATTTTTCTTTTCCACCTTTTATGTCCAATTTCCTTTCTTCTTTGCTGAGCATTACATGGCAATCACTGCAATGAAGTTAGAGCGCCTTATTGTCACAACTAATTAAGTCTAGCAGGATTGATAATGAGCTCGTGTAAATAAGCCTTCCTGATATGATTCTATGTGGAACCACCTGTGTGTCTGAGCCCAGCTTCCCCTGTTGTGCTGGTCCCAAAATGTGATGCAAGCTCACTGACAGCAACAGGAGCTAAACACCTTTCGGAATCCATTCAGGTCTGCATGCCATTCTTGAGCTAGTAAGCCATGCTGCAACTGAGCTGGCACTGTGTGCCTGCTTACAACCCTGATAATCTGACTACTAATAGCTGTACACACAATCATAGCAATTTGATACTACCGGTGTATCTGTAGTAGCCAGTTCTTGGATGTGTTACATGTGCAGATATAAAGTATAAGAAAACTGAAAACTCTTTGTGTCCTTAATGGTATTTATTGGAAACTTTATGTGAACTTCTGGATGTAAAGGATTAATATACTAAATTGTATAACCTGTCTTATACAGGTCAGATAGGAAGGGCATGATACTACTATAGTCCCATGTTGCACTCATGTAACAAAGGGCAAGATGCCCAGTGAAAATATAGCAATGTTGGAACTGCGCTACTTCATATCAGTTGATAATCTAATCCAGTGTTTCTCAGTAAAAGAGTGCTTTCCCTGGCAGTTATGCAGTTTCGATATTGTAGAACTGCTTTTATGATAATAAATCCCCACAAGATTTCTTACAGTAGTATACAATTTTAAAAATTCAGAAAATACCTTTCATTTTCTTATATCAGAAATATTGTAAAACTGAATTTGAAAGCATTTTTTGCTTCTTCATGCACAAATACTTGTTAATATACCATCAATTGCATACAGGATTATCTTTATAATATCACAGTATTTGTATGGGTATGGTAAACTTCATACACAAGGACAGTTTGGTGTGTAGCTGGACTATATGCCAGTTAGGCAGTGCAAAATAGACAGGAGCTTACAATGTTTTTAACTTCTGGCAAAGCTGTCTTGCAAAATCGTTATGAAAATTAATAGCATACACTTTTTTTTTTTTTACTTTCCATTATTGTGATGATGAAAACACAACCAAAATATTTCTTATCAGAAGAAAGTGATTCGCTGCAAGGCAGTAATTTTTTAAGGATGTCGGATGGTATTTAAAATATTACTTCTTCAGTGAATCAGGAGTACAGGATTCTTATGAGAGTGATTCTAAGCATCCGCTTTACTTTTGCTATGAATAACTCTCTGGAGGATAATTTCTTAACTTACCCCCAGAAATCTCTTCATTCAATCAAAAGAAAGTTCATAATACTCATAATAATGAATAAGATTCATAATAAATTCTTATTTCGTATCCAGGAAAGTTATTGCAAGTCAATTCTGGTGCCAAAGAACAACTATTTTTTGAAGCACCAAGGGGGAAAAGGCATATTATAAGAATTGCTGAGGTACGAATTATGCTTACTGGATTTTTTTAATGTGAAAGTTATTTTTCTGGACTGTTGAAAATTAGCTTATTTTGTCTTCAAATGGGATATTTATTCCTTTTAAAATACTATATTTACACTGGTTAGAATTAGAATTATTTAATCATTCTGTATAGTGTCTTTCCTAGCATTTGTAAATGGTAGAACTTGCAAGTTTCTGTTTGTATCTCTAAACTTATTTTGGCTTGTTTAATAGCAGTCATTTCCCATCCTCCCCTTCCCTGAACAATCACTTGTTTTCTGTGTAATCAGTGTGCATACAGGTTATAAACCATCTTTAAACAGGATGACCTGGCTTTTAATGATGTTGATTATTTGTGACACATAATTCTTCTACAAAGCCACCAATGTTTAGCACCTCAGAAAAATCTTTAAGGGGATTTGTATCCAAATCATGCCCTACCTTGGGAAAGCAGGAATGTTTAAACTTTTAAGCCTTTTGATGAAGATATGCAGTTTATATTAACAAGCTGGAAACAGTGAACAGTTTCTAAAAACACTAAAAAAGTTATGTTAGTATCAAACATAAAAAAAATATACTCATGAAACCAGTGTGTATTTTGTAGATATTAAGATGACTTCTTTTGGGAAAATTTTGATTGCAGATAGAGAAGATTGATTGGGACACCTGGACGTGTGTTCTTGGTCCTACTTGTGAAGGAATTTGGCCCACGCACAGTGATGTCACCGTTGTAAATGCAGCTAGTCTTACAAAAGACGGAACACTATTAGCTACAGGAGACGATTTTGGTTTTGTGAAGCTTTTTTCATATCCAGTGAAGGTAATAAGCATATTTATTTCTGTCATTAGAAACTGCGCAAGAAAAGGAATTAAGGAAGACACTGTTCGCAATATGTCAGACTGCTAATATGCGAATTCTTTGTGCTACAGGGCCAACATGCAAAATTCAAGAAGTATGTGGGTCACAGTGCACAGGTAACCAATGTTCGGTGGTTACACAATGATTCTGTGCTGCTGACTGTAGGTGGTGCTGATACAGCTTTGATGATCTGGACCAGAGAATTTTTGGGCATTCAGGAGAGTAAGCTGGTTGATAGTGAAGAATCAGACACAGATGCAGAAGAAGATGGAGGTAAAAAGGATTCTATAAAACATGTCTTTAATTTAGTCTTCATTCCACAGAGACTCACACAGGCATTTAACTTGAAGTGGGCAAGAAACTTCCATGTGCTAAAGTTCAGTGTAGGGAGAGCTTGGTAGGATTTGTTTCCTTCCTTTTATTGGTGCAGATCTTCTTGTTTTCTACTCTTCCGCTATGAAACAAGGGTAGTTTGTTTTATTTTATGTTTTATTTTTCTAAGGTTATGATAGTGATGTTGCAAGAGAAAAAGCAATTGACTATACCACTAAGATCTATGCAGTAAGCATCCGAGAAATGGAAGGGACAAAACCACATCAACAGCTGAAGGAAGTTTCAGTAGAAGAGAGGTATGTCACACAAAGGCATTTGTTTCCAAATGTACATTACATTCTTTTGAATCTCTTTTCATTCAAGTAAAATTAGTCTTTAGAAATAAGACAGGAATTTTAAAATTCACAAGGTAACATTTAAAATGGTGTTCACAGGGTACAATGTGTTAATGTGATGGAGAAAAATATGTGTATGTAAGTAAAACACCTGTGAGTCTTGTGTTCTCTTCTGCTATTCACATAAGCAGCTATATTCTTTCCTAATTAGTGTGTGTAGCTGTGCATATGTCTGCAGCAGGGTATTTGTGATAGGGTGAGCTTGTAAATACTTTGTAGGTAAGTCTTTTGGTGACGTTCTCTTTGAAAGATTTTCAGTTGCTTATAGTTGCATCAGTTTGTTACTGTTAAAGCTCAAATTTCCCATGGCACATGTTGGCCTTAGGCTGAATTATTCTGAAAAAAATCAACTAGAAGGAGAACAGTATTGGAGAGGACAGTAAAGAAAAGAGAGTGAGGTCCAGACCTAGGGGAGTGGGTGAGTGAAAACTCTGACTGAGACAGGACTTCTGGGACAGAACAGGAGTACCTATTACCAGTAAGGTATAGTCCCCTTCATAATCTGGAACAGTAAATCTACACCAGTGAACCAAGTTGATGACTCAACTGTGAATCCATGCAGTCTCTTTTGATAGAATTTCTTTTTATAAGTGGTCATTCTTTTATCATGAGTTTTCTCGGTTTTGCCCAGTGTTGGGCACTGACAAAAAAGGACTGCCGTGTGTTAACCCACAGAAAGAATTTAAGCTTAGTTGTTTCCCTTCAGTTTACCCAGAACACACGACTAGTAACAATGCCAATAGTGTGATGGCATATTATTCTCCCCACAGGGATCCTGCCCTAGTTAAAGAACAGGATGTACAGTCCTCAGGGAATGCAGCGGGTGCAGAACTAAGCACTGGTACGCTATGTAGGATCCCTGCCGCAGGTATTGCAAAAGATAAGAGACCTGTGTGTAGGAAGAGGCCAGGATGGCAAGAAGAGAGTGCTCTGGAGCCCGTGGAGAGCTGTCTTCTTGCTGTTCCTGCTTCTGTTGCAGAGCTTCTTGGAGATGGTTGGCAAATAGAATATTTTGCAGGTAGCCTGTAACTCTGCGTACCTCATTTCCTGCTGTCAGCTGAGAGAAGTACAGCTGAATTTGCAGAAAAACTGCATACTCATAGCTGCAAGTAGAGATCATTTAAGCAGTTCTTTGAACAAACATGTAACACATAATTACATTGAACTGATTAAGGTCTAAGGTTCTCTTACTTGACTACTGAGAAGTAGTGGCAATTTCTGAGATTTTTGGCTTTAAATCTCCTCGGTGTTCTGATCTGCAAGATGCAAAATGGAGTTACTAATACTTCCTAATCTCTTGCAGACCTTTGAAAAATAAATTAGTTTATATTTTTAAAGCTCTTAAAGAATGCAATGCTGAACATCATGGACAGAAAGTAATAATAATTTTTCACTCAGTATTTGAATAGGAGAACAAATGTTGGGTGTGAAAAATGAGAATAAAAATGTTGCGCCCCCCTTTTTTTTATCACAACATTTTAAGAAAAACATGCAGCAGGAGGATTAGTGGTGGTTTTTTCAGTAAAATGTTGGACCATAACTATTTCTTTTCTCCTTGTTTTAAGGATATCTCTTCCCATTTTTTTCATTTATTCATATAAAGTCTTTGTTCCTCCATTTTTCTACAAAAGGCGTAGTGTATTATCCGGTAAACATGAATGTTTTGAGATTGAGTTAAAAAAGGAAAAATTTCTTTTTATTTTGGATGGATACTGCTAAATTGTTATTACACATGAAATAATAAGTGCCAATGATACAATGGCCAGATGTTTTACACCAGAAGCCCTTATACCTTCCAGCTGCTTTATTCTGCTTTGATGATGCAAAAGCAACTGTAGAGTGAGTTTAATTGACCGATTAAGCTCGGCTTACAATTGTTTTGTACTAGTGAATTACCAACAATATGAGCATAAGCATCAGTCTCTTCTGCAGCTTTTCAGCACTATTTCAGTCCAGGAGTGAAAATCACCACAGTTGCTTTGGGTCCCTAGGAAGCTTTCCGTCTCTGAAACCTGGCCACAGGACTGCTGCCTTATGTAATTGAGTACCCTGCTTCTTAGAGGAGTATCTCAGTCTGCCATGCACACTGTGGGCTTCCTGACTTTTGAGTCTGTCCATGTTCTCAGTCCTACTCTGCGTGAGCTGACAAAGCTGAACTTGCTGTGCTGCTGTGTAGGAAGGCACCCCCTGAAATGAACAGGCAGTTTGCCTTTTTCAACCTTTTTAACAAAACATATAGTACCTGCAAAGCAGCATGTAACAAAACAAATGAAGCAGGCTTCCCGTTTGTCACACTAATACTGATAATCCGTAATGCAAGGAAAACGTGCTTTGTGGTATCCAACACTACAAAGCAACACTGGAGCTGGAAGCTCTTCTAGCATGCCCAAGTGTTTCCACACTACCCACTCTGTTTATAGCTGGTGGGCCTAATTAAATGGGTAGACACCTCCTCTGCAGTGAGGTTGCCTCCAATTTCCATATAGTCTCTTCATAATGACTGTACACGAAAATAGCATATTGTAGCCTGTCTGAAGGAATAATCTATCCCATAACAAGTTCTAGACTGAAGAGAACGAAAAGGAAGGTTTTAACATTCTCCATATCTTTTTTTCTTCTTACTGTCTCTATGTAATCAACAGTTTTGTACTTAATTTTAAAATAGCTTAAAAATAAACCCTCATAACTGTCCTTTCCATCTTTTCTGCTAAAGAGCCATGGCTATTCTACACATTTTTTATGTCATCTTTCAAGTAGAGCTACTCAAATATAATCACATCTTTGGCATTTAGAATTTGCTGTTCTGAAAATTTGTCAGCAGACCCCATACTTTTCATACATAGCTTGTTAGACAAAGATATATTCATTTCCCTTTCTTCATCAGATTAATATAAATTACCATAATTTATAGTCAAACAATTAGAAGCAGAAATTTTACGGTGAAATGTAGGCAAAACTGCAATTTCTGAGGGTGTTGTGCTGGGATAGGGCCTTAAGCTGTGAAAGGTACTGGGTTTTGGATGCAGTAAGATGACATTAATGTTGGCTACTACACCTGTCAAAGACTTCAGTTTTTAGCCACAGT
The DNA here is from genome assembly GCF_964188355.1 of Buteo buteo. Taxonomy (NCBI): domain Eukaryota; kingdom Metazoa; phylum Chordata; class Aves; order Accipitriformes; family Accipitridae; genus Buteo; species Buteo buteo. Next base: position 10,613,434 of record NC_134179.1, read on the forward strand.
TGTACCAATACATGCACAATTTATGCAGAATCTCGACACTCCCAATTATGAGTGCTTCAGACTGAAGCTGAGTTCTCTCGTAAGACATACGAATTATGAGGTAAGCTTCATAGCTGTGCCAGATTTCATCTTTTCTGAGAATACAAAAGAATGCAGCAGCTGATGAAGGATTTGACTGACCATGTTCTAAAAGCTTCCTGAAAGCACTGGGTTGAATTTTCTTTGCACCTACAAGGGTCCAAAGTGACAGTTGATCAAGCCAGATAAAATTAAAAGTCTACAAGTACTCAACTGTCAGTGTTCAGGAAAAGTTAAGTTCTAAATCAGTGGGTTTTCAGGATATGTGGCCTTGAAATCTCTCTGCACCAGGGCCAAGTGAGGTGGCAACAAGTAGTATTGAAGTCCGTTCACAAAGCTTTACTTTTTCTGCAAAAAGCACAGCTGAAGTAGCCTCTCCCAGTCCCTTCAGATATGAGGAAGGGAACCAAGAGGATGTATTCCATTCTCTCTCAGGCAGGTACATGGGAAAACCTGGTAGACTTTTGAAGGGGAAGACTGGAGAAAATATTCCAAATCCCAAATCTTTCCTCTTTGTAATTGTGCAGTATGTCTGTATGAAGACCCAAAGATTGTGCATTTGATGGTACTGTGAATACTCTGAGAAGGATAACATACTGTCTAAATTTTGAAAATTATTTTACAAGCTGGAAGGCCATTTAAGATAGCAGCAGTGAGTTAATCACAAGACCTGAAAAACTGTTGGTTCACTGCATTGCAAAATTCAGTGAGGTTCCAAGAAAAAAGAACTGTCCCCCTTGCTGTCTTTTCAGTGTGTGTCTGAGAAAGGAAAAATTGTGAGTTATTCATAGATATAGTGGGTAGAAACCCAGAATTAAACAAAGTAAGTTTAAATTAAGAGAAGAAAAAAATAGAGAAAAACAAACTTGCAGCTTCCAGCTCAAGCAGGAGACAGGAATAGCTGGGGCTGTTGCTTTGAGCTGCTTCTTGGGGGCAAGGAATTTAAGCTCACTATGTTTCTTTCTTTAAATAGTAATGCTCAGAATATGAATTGTTGCTTAAAAAGTTATTTCCCTGCTTATATAATACAAATACACTTCAAAGGTATTATGTGACACCTAAGAGACAGTTTTGGTTCAAAAAGATGGCCATTTTATTTTCCTCTTTACTGTAGCTACATTTCCTCCTTCTTACCCTTTGTGTTTGCTAGAATAAGCTTGCAGGACTCTATGTGTCTGTAATATTAAGAGTCGTGAATCTGAAAAACTTGAAGTACATTATCTCTCTAGAAATAACAGATCATTGTACAATTCAGGAAGAGTTTGATCTGAGCAACTGTGATGTGTCTCCTGAGAAGATTACAAGTATATGGTTGAGAGCTGATAAAGGCAGGATCGGGTTTTAAGGGGAACGCTTTGCAAGAAACACCACCTTTCTGGAAAGCAATCAACAATTCATGAATGACCCCCCCCCCCAAATTAATAAAACGACTTACTCTGCTGTCTTTTTTTATCAGAAGAGAGGAGCCATCAACTCTTGTCCCTTCTCTCCCCCATCATGAGAAAGAGAGTAGGGGGACTTTCAGCAGCCGCTGTGCATCCTCTGTTACTACCTAGCATGTGCTCTGTGCTTAGCACAATCCAGCAAGATGAAAAGGAAACCTATATTACACTGGTCTTCTCCAGATCTCCAGGATATTGGGCCCCTAAGCAAACTGGGCAGAGAAATTTAATGATTATAAAGTACAAAAAACTTATATATGACATACTTGGCGATAATATTAAGGTTTTTCCTTAGAAAAGAAATTGAAAGCCCTTTATCAAATGTACTTTTCCTGTCTCATCTGTGTGATAAAAATAATGATTCTGCATATATCTTGGAAGTACATAGAAGTTACATGATAGATTTTACTTGCAGGATTTAAAATAAATCATGGTCTGGTATTTTGTGGGGGACTCAAGGATTGCTGTCTCTGTCAGCAGTTATGGCTTTAGGGTGGAAAAATAACAGGAGAGATGAGGCTGAGGAACAGTTTTAAAATGTCTTGTGGTTGTATTAGTTGGTTCGGTTAAGATAATTAATTGATTGTTGTTTCTCTCTCCTTTCCCCAACCTTCTTGTTTTTCTTCTTCTCCCTTTCCATGTCTGTCCTCCTCTCCTCCCCACCCACCCTTATTTTTTTCTTCCTTTTTTGCTCCTCTGATTGGCAACCTCTTCTTTGCTCTGTCTGTATGGCACAGAAGCGGGGTGCCAATGAGAGGTGCTGCAGGAGCAGTCTCACGGTGTGGGAGCTCCAAGAGCAGTGCTCCCACACCACGGGACCACTTGGTCACTGGTGGGACTGTCCCAGACAATCCAGGACAATTGTAAGCTATGCTGTGTGTTACATAGGAATTGTGCTTCCTTTCAGAAAAGGGCTAAGTTTTGAACTGGGACCATTTTAACTGGCAAAGAATTGATATAATAAGATGTAAAACAAGCTTGCGTGAAGACTCTATTTATGTTACTAATACGAAAGGCAAAGATATATTTGCATTTTGCATTCTACTAACCGCTAACATATATCCTATGTTTGCAGCTTTCATTTAGTTTGGTTTGCATGACTCTACATAAACTGAAAACTCTTGTAATATACCTGGTGATGGAAAACCATTTAAAGCAGGTCGAATGTGTAGAAAACAAAAAGCAGCATTAGCATGTTTGTCTAGTTTTCTGTTTTCGTAACATACTGGCTTGTCTCACTCTGTAAGTTACCTGTCTCGGAGCCTGTTCTCAGTTGTGTTATTATGCATCATTTGTAATCATATGTTCTGATAAAGATGACAAGTTAAAGAAGGTTAAGAAGCTGGATTTTGTCTCTTCAAATATTATTCTTTTGATTATTTATTTCTTTACAGCAACATGAGCTGAATTATATAAGCTTTCAAAATAGCCCCCACAAGTGGCGAGTACAAGCCTTTGTACCATAAACTGAATTATTAGACATATGGTTACGCATTTTGTTCATGCACTATTACATGCACACTTCTGTGGGTGCAGTGTAAAAGCTTTGAATGTGAATCTGTGTTGTATTTATGTGTAGGTAGGAGCTACTCAAAACGTATCTGGAAAAACACATCTCTGGGGTGGAGAAAATAACTTTGGGGTTATTTCAGCAGAAACCTACTGTTTGAGTAGCATCCTTTTTACTTTCTCAACAGCATTATGTCAAGTTAATGCATCCTAAATGTATTTGGCAGCATGCTGGTTTCATCACATTTGTCCCCAAGGCTTGAACACATTGTGACTGGTATTTTTACAGTCCCTGCCAACCTACTGAACTCAGAGTCAATCTCGCTTCTGCCACAGGTCAGCACAAAGCTGGCCCAAAGGTCTTTATCATTTCTGTGACACTTAGTGGGTGTGGAATTGAGGGATGCCAGTACTGTCACAATGAACAACGTGTTACCAACATTTCTGAAGTTGAGTGCTCTCTGCACTGAGGTTGATGTGAAATATTCAGCTTTTTTTGAGGGTTTTTCTGTAGGTTTAGTCCAGGAAGGATTGAAAAAGCATTGTTTCTAATATGTTTTGTTATGCAGGGGAAAGATGTTATTTTATCTGCCTATTATGTTTTACCTCCAGCCCAAAAGTTCTCTGTATACTACTGCTTGAATATTTTTATTTACACAGTGAGCACAGCTTCAAAACATGTCAGAGTTTATGTAGGGAATAACAAAACACATGGAAAAGACTTTCCTCTCAAACATGATCACAAACCCCAAGAGAAGCCTAAGGAAAGAGAGAGACCTTCCAGAATATGCTAAAGTTGGGTTGATTCCGCTGCCTTGGTAGTATATGGAGAGAGTTCTCCTGAAGTCTCATTACCTGAGGTGCTCAAAGACCGAAATTTAGGTTTTGCCTAAAGCATGTTACATTGTGTTCCTTGAAGCTGGTTTTGGCAAACAAGGCTGAGGGATCTTCCAGACAGCCCTGTCTGTCCAGTGTATTATGTATGACAGATCTCTCTGCAATAAGGCCAGCCTGTTTACAGTAGTTGTTTAGATCAACAGCTTTACAAGGTGTTTAGAACAATGAAATTGTTAAAAAATAAAAGCCTTCAGATTTCATTCAGAACTGATTACCCTTCTTACTAATTTGCTTTTCTGCTTGTTTCACGTTTGGAGGTTGAACTAGAATGACATGTGAATGCAATGACTAGCTTCCCTTACAAGATATGAAAATGGCAGCTATCACCACCATATGTTCTGCAATACCTTTTGTGTTTTTTGGTTTTTTTTTTAAAGAGTGCATCAGCATACATGTGAAGTCATAAATATTGTAACCATGCTAAGGCTTTTTCAGTGTTATGCTTTTAAAAACTAGTTTAGATTACAATTGATGTTTCCCTTTAGTTTTGTTTCAGCTTTGCTTTGATCCACTGTATTAGGGAGTAGGATATTTTCATACTGAATACTATTCTTTTTTGTTGTCTGTGTTATCTACAAAATATAAAGAAAAAGTAACAGCAGGAAAAATTGTATGTAAAACTCCTATGTATGTTGAGATGCGAAAATCACAGGGTTTAGAATTCACAAAATCTCTTAATCACTTCTTAAAGCTCTAGGATTTTTGCAGCAGTTTTAGGGCACTTTGGATTCCCCTTCCTGTCAACTAGTGGAAGTGTACTTTAAAGAGCTGCTTTTGCGTTATTTTTTTTTTTAAATGGAGAGTGTATTTTTTTAAATCTTGGAAGGTTTTGTTCTGTTGCCCAAACAAACCTACCAGTAGTGGATCGTCTTGGCTCTCTTTGAACCTTGCTTTCTCTTCTTGGGAGCAGTCCTGCTCATTTTTATTTTTGTGTAGCAAAAATATGCTCTCCAGTTAGCAGCCATGTTAGTCTCCCCTTTGGACTCTCTTCAGCTTCTTCTGTAGCCATTTCTGCTGGGCCCAGACAGTCACCTTCTCGGTGTCAGGACATTTTTGTCCATCTGTCCCTGCTCCAAACGTCATTGTTTGTCACTTTCATGCAATGCTGTTTCTGAAGATCCAATTCTGTTCCCATTGGCCTCAGAATAGAATATTACTGTTCTCACCAATTTATTACTGATGCAGACAGTGTCTTTCATCAGAGAGAATTATGCCATGTGCTCTAAAAACATGAGCTGGTTATCCCTGTCCCATAAAATTTATCATAACAATTGTTGGTCTGCTTTTTCTGTCTTTTATTTTCTGTCTAAATAGATCAAACTCCCCCCCCCCCCCCCGCCTTTGGCCCTGTTCTCTAAGATTGCATCTCTCTTCTCCTTCAAGGCCCCCCACTCTTCCAAAACCCTATTCCTTCTTTCCCCTGCCCAGCTTCCACTATGTCCGTCTGTTATTCTCTGTCCCGGTGCTGCCTGTTCACCCCACCTGTGATTTAGGCTCCTCTTCCTACTCATCTGTCTTGGTCATTTCAGATAGCCTTCTTGCTTAGGTGAGAGCGAATGAATTGTCATTTGCACCTTTTTACAGTTCTGCATGAAGAAAGTGGGTGAGATTTTGTCAGTTTAAATCTGGAGTTAGCGCACTGATTTATAACTGTGCACACTTGTGTAAGCATATCATCAAGATAAAGTTAGTAACAGAAATTTTATTTGCTATATTCACAGTATCTAAAGAACTGAAAGCCCTCTAATGTCTGACTGTGTCTTATCTTTCCTGGAACTCATTCATCCCATAACGTAATATAAGCACATTTGTTGTAAGTTACTGGAAAGAAACCGTTAATGCTTGTATTATGTTTTAACTTGCTTTCCTTTGGAGGCAGGGAATTGTCAAGTAAGTACTAACAACACAGAGCACAGAAAAAGCATAGATTGCTGTGATTGTACAATGCAGATTGCATAGGTCAAAAAGGGTAAATATATGTAATTTGCTACAGTGCAAATTTCTTGTCTTGACACTGCCATCTTATGTATCAAAATAAATTAGGTGTAGTCATAGACTTGTTAAAAATAAAATGACTTCTTAAAATGTTAAAAACTTGATGCTGCTTTACATTTGCTTTATTAAAATGAAAATAAGGCAATGAATGCATACATGTGTGTATATATACATGTATATGTATATATGAATGCACACAACATTTGTATTTGTGTGTACTGTGAATAGATATATATAAAAGTATATGCGTGGATGTGTATGTTTCCAAATTAAATCTCATGCTTACAGTCTAGTGATTATCTATCTTGTCATAGTCATAGTGTTCTCTTGCTTTCATAAAAAATTTTGGCTTGCTCTTGTCATAAACCTTAACTGATATTCCTAGATAAAGAGATGTAAAGACAATCCATTTTAAAATTACACTAAAACAGAAAAAAGAGCAAGAAGCATACAAGAAAATGATTTATTATTTTTGTAAGTGCTCATTCAAAGGCCCCGGTGAATCTGGGCTGAAATGGCTTTTGCTGTTTTAGCATCGCATAACGATTTTATTTTGTAAGAGAATTAAGTTTTGTAATAATTTCCTCCACCCCTTCTCTACTGGTGACTGCACTGCTATTCGGTCCAATTACCACTGATGGTTATATAACATGACTTGATTGACCACTTCCAGAGAAAATAAAGGTACTTGTTTCCCTCTGAACAAAAAAGTACAAGCTGTCCCTGTAAGTAAGTTGGCCTACCAATGAACAATTATGAGGCTAAATTGCAGGCTGAACCAGGATAGAAAACAAGCATCCATTGTATGAAATTCTCAACAGCGCTTATGAGACTGTTAAGTTTCTACCAGTTTCCATCCCTGTCATGCACCTGAAAATAAACAAAACACTTGGAATCACATTCTCCTTCAGTATAAAGTGTGCAGGAAGCATGGATGTAGCTTCCTTTTTTTCCTCTGTCCTGTAGGATCTTTAGTTCAGAGTATACCCAGGGATGCCAGGGTATGATGTTTCTGAATTTGTAGACTGGTGCACTCTTTAATTTCTGTTTTAGTTCTTGCTGGCATGCTTGAATAGCATGTTTTGTGCCACAAAGGAATGACTGATCGACTTTAAAAATGCTTGTGCATGAATAAAGTGGTCAGAAGTACAACACCTAAACTGTATTAAGTTTCTTACTTGGCTTTGTTTGCTGCTTACAAGGGGATCAAGGTAACTCTCTCACTCTTTTAATGTCACAAGATCACCTGCTAATGTACTTTGCTAGTACTTAGTGAGTTTGCTTGTTTGCTTGAGAAGTGGGTTAGTTTGTTTACCTCCAGCTTTGTTCTGTCTTTTTTAGATCTCAGCTTTTCATGCTACTTACTCCTGCAATAAGTATTCTAGCTGTGTAGCAATAAGTGTTCTAGCTGTGTGTTTTGTCAGTTGTTGCCTTTGATACCTTCCATAAAAAATACAATTCCAGAAAAAGCAGCTCCCTCTAAGCAAAAGGGATTTCATGCTTCTGCAATTAATTTTTGCAAAATGAGAATTAACCGTAGTTAGAGTATAAGGACAAGAACAATCTAATTTTCACAGCATATATAATGTATATCAAGTTTGCACCTTTTTGAAATCTTAAACTGTGGAAATGCTTTCCGAATTTGAGTATTTATAAATAAATTGAGGCTAGGCATTTTGGTTTTTTACTTACAGAACCCACTGCTGTTTAGCCCTGTCTCCAGAATCTGCAATTGGAGTTTAAAGGCATGCAGTGGGGTGGGTTTTGTATTATTAACAGCAACCATCAAGTGATGTTTTGGAGCAAGCATTTAACCATAATATCTGTTTTTATTCTTTCGCCATCACCACTTCTACCCCAACCTTCTAGCAAGACCTATTTTCTAAGTAAAAGATGATCAAACGTGACAAAGAATCTAGGCCAGGTTTCTATGGGCTAATTTCTCCAGTAATCCAGTGCAATTTTTATGGCCCTGTTCTGCTGTTGACAGGGTTAGAATTAGCCCTCATGAATTTCTGTTAACAGAAAAAAGAATCATTATGCTTCAATTAACACAATGGTCATCTAAAGTGGAGCCTGTGCAGCAGGCATTTGATTTTGTAAGGTCATGAACTTCTAGAGACTGAGCTCCCTCTACTCCTCTTAGGTTTGTGCCTCTTCTTTTTTCCTTGGAAGGATCAAGTCAAATAGTAGCAGTAAAGGTTATCTGTCTTTAAAGACCATTTGCACAAATCATATTTTGTTTCAGCCTGCATTCTAAGTTTGTCTTTTTAGCTACTTTTAACAACAGTAATTATATAAAAATGCTTTGCTGGCCTTAGTGTCTGTTACATTCACATAGACGAATGACTTGTACATTTTAAAATGTAATCATTTTATCTCTAATATGATTTTGAGAAGATTTCATTAAAGCTTTGTCAAGGTTTTGTGGTGGAGTTTCTCAGAAGCAGCAAGGTTGGTGAAAGGTCAACTGCAAGCTGTAGAAAATCTTTTAGATCATTTCTAAAAGCAGCAATTTACTATCATTTAGTATTCAAGGATTTTCCCATTAATTTAAATCATTACGATTTAAAAAAATAAAATTGATGTACAGTGGTCTGTTCTACCACTCACCTGCAAAATCTACATCAGTGTTATTTCTGCTCTTTCCATCAAAATGCATAGGATTTTAGTCAGTTTATTGTACAACTCCAAAAAAGCTAAGCTTTAAGCTCATATAGTTGCAATTGGCCATTTCCTGTTCACATACAAAACACATGCTATGGTTTTGAAGGGTTTATTTCGCTTTCAAACATATTGTCTTCTTTTTTAAATGTTTGTTTCAGGCCACCAGTTAGCAGAGCTGCTCCTCAACCTGAAAAACTGCAAAAGAACAATATCAACAAAAAAAAGAAACTGGTTGAGGTCAGACTTAATACTTTTTCATTTACGTTAGAAGAAATAAGTGGTGGGTGAAATTTGTCCCTATTTCAAGGGCACCTAAAGTCGTGTATAGGTAGAAGAGAAAGAAATTTCTAGAAAGTGCTTTCAGCTCTGGTGGCAAACACCAGAAGATGTAATAGACAGCAACCTCTGTCAGAAAGAACCTCAGATTAAAGCTTAATGCTTACCTATAATAGCAAATCTCTCCAAACCCAAAATTTGTCTCTTAATTTGAAGGGCAGGTAGAGCCAAAGTGTATGTGCACTCACAGCAGAACCCACATTCGCTACCTAACCCCAAGGGAAATACAGTCAGAAACTGCACTTTCACACACAAAAAATCATGTGCAGAATTTTGAATGATGAAATTTGCTCATTTACTTTGGAACAAACCTTTTTCCCAAAACTGTAGGGCCCCCCAAACAAGTCTCTTGAATTTCCACATAATATGCTGAACGAGGAATGATCTGTGTGGATAATTTGCAACAATTGCTTGGTCTGTCAATGTCATTCAAATTGTTCCTGATACTCTATATAGCTATTAAACTATAATAGATTAATAAAATTGGACCTTTTTTGTAAATTGTATATATTTTTGAATGGAAATTTACAGAAACAAAAGATTTACAGCCAGCTGAATTATTAAAGAAATAATAATATGATTGCAGTGCCTTAGTTGACTGATTAGAGCATTGTAGATAGTCTGTGAGAATGTCATGCCTCAGTAAAGTAGCAGAAGACCAGGGATAACTGATTAATTATTGTTTAATTATTCTATAGCCTCTACAAGATATTTGTAGCTTGTATAATTACTTTTGAACTGTGCTTATGTGATCCAAACTCTGTAATCTCCTTGTTTCTTCTTTCATTTCACTCTTATTCTTTCTTTTTGTTTTACTTGACCAGGAGCTGGCTTTAGACCATGTTTTTGGATACAGAGGATTTGATTGTCGCAACAACCTCCATTACCTAAATGATGGTGCTGATATTATTTTCCACACAGCTGCAGCAGGCATAGTTCAAAATCTTTCTACTGGTAATTCAACTTGAAACAACACTTTGAGATAAAAAATGTTGTACTAGTAAAATATTTCTGATTGAAAGTCTTAACACTTTAACATTCCTGTAACTTTCTCACATTTTGCACCTTGATAAATAATGCAAAAAAATTTAGATGGCTATTACATCAGATTGACAATTTCTCCTGTTCAGATAATCCTGTAAAGCCATCCTGTTCCTTTCAGCAGGCATGAGATTCTGCTAGGAAGTGTAATAACCTGTTCTATTTCTGCAGTTGTGCCTTGCTAAAATCCCCGCTGAAGATGCAGGAATGGCTTTCTCAGAGGAGAGAGCCTGGGTTATGAAACCGCTAGTACCCCTAAAAACGTTAGGAGCAGTAACATCCATTGTTTCATTTTGAGTTGTTTTAGCAAGGTCATACTCCAGGGAAGGGTACATTTTGATGCAATACAGCATGAACAAGTTGCTCTTTGGAAAGGGTAGAAATATTCCCTGCTTTTTGGGTGATGAAAAGGAGGAAAACCAACAAAAATTTATCTGGCCTTCCTAAGCTGTAGCACCAGCATCTCCATATTCTTCATATATCTCAAGAAACAAAGATAAGAATTAAAGGAATTTTGGCTTTATTTTATCCCCCCTTGGTGCCACAGTGAACCAAAGGGTGGCAGTGGCATGCTCAGCAGCTCTGCTGCCGAGAAGGGGCAGAGGCAGGAAAGCTGTCACATCTGGTGACCTTTGGGGGCTCCAGTCCTCACGCAGCCTCTGACCCGTGGAGCTGGGAAGCATGGTCCCATCTGTTCTTTTTGGGCCCCTTCCCTTGGGAGGATATTGCAAATCATAAACTTCACAGGGCTTTGCTCTCTGCTTTGCCTCCCACTGACTGCTTCAATATAGTGGGAAACCTGGGCCCTGCATTGGCTAGCTTTGCCTTTTCATGCAGTTACAGGAGGTTACAGGATGATTCTTGGGCTGATTCCAGGTTCCATGGACAGACCTAGTTTACCAAATATTGCTTTTTTATATATATGTGTTAATGGTTATATTCACAGTGCATTTGGTAATGGTGCCTGGGAATGAGAGTGGCGCAGCTGTCGACATAGTTATTGCCCTACCCCCATCCATCCCCTGGAGAGTACAGCATGAGTGTAGCAACATGCTGCTTGAATGTTCTTTGCTTCAGTGGTGGTTCTTTCTTCGATACTGGTGTGAATAAAAACATGTTTGAATTTTATTAGGTAGTCAGAGTTTCTACCTGGAGCACACTGATGACATTCTCTGCCTAACTGTGAATCAGCACCCAAAATACAAAAATATTGTGGCTACCAGCCAGATTGGTAGGTGATTCTCTGTATAATAAAGCTTTACTCAAAAATTTTCAGGGCACTGATTTATTTTGGGCTTTTCTATGTAGGAATTTTACCAGGACATGCCGGTGTTGCTGTCCTCAAATTTATTTACTTGATTTTTTAAGAGGTAATCGAGCTTCAGGTTTTTCTTATGATTTCAGTTTCATGTCTGATTGTGAGTTGTTGGATTTTAGAGTTAATTGTAGTATAATCATATTCCAGAAAGCAAGCTTTGATAAATTGCACCAAATCATCTCATTAATCTGTAATCATAAGATTTATAGAATTCCCTCTTTCCTTCCTGTATCCAAGGTGCTTGTTTAGCAGTAAAATGCTTAGCAGTGAAAATATGTAATGAAAATTTCCTGTGCAGAAGTACAAAAGCTATATGGAAAAGGAAAGAAATAGAGTGAAATCTCAGCAGAAGTTATGACACATGTAGTGGGCCTGTTGTGAAACTATATGTGTTTATTATTTGCATGGAGAGTCCTGTTAGATTCCCTAGGACCTTTTGCAGGAGTCAACATTGTATGGGAAATGCAGGTTCATTTGCCCCAAGCCTTGAGAAGGATCTGTTGCCTTTCACTTAAACCAGCTTAATACTAGAATAATTAACTTTATGAAAAAGAATGGACTCATTCTAATTCATATCAATCTGGAAGGAGACTCAAGTCCAAAACTTCTGTAATAAGTAATATAACAGGGGCAGAAAAATTGTAGTAGATGAAGACCTTGACAAATTATCTTTGCCACCTGTACTGAGTCCTGTCATTCAATTTGAATGTTGAGTAAACACAAAAATCTGTACATGTTGTCAGAGCTGCAGTTCAAAATACTGATTTCTATGATACAGAAAATGTGACTGTTAAAGGCCCTTTTTCTAGTCTGCCAATAAGAGCCCATGACATCAGTGTTTCTGAGTTTGGTTGATATTCTGTATAACTACAGATTCATTTCACTTTTAAATTTAATAATTTTTAAAAACTGCATGTCTTTAGCATTTCTTTTAAATACCATTTTTAAAAATCAGAAGTACTAAATATTGTTGCAATATTTGTGTATAAAAAACCAATATACCCAAAAAAGTTCAACAATATTCCTGCTTAGTTGTTTTGTTGATTTAATCCATATCCATTTTCAAATTTTTAATTTTTTTTTTTCCTTCTGGTGCTGATGCTGACACTTCAGCATTAGAAACATGACTTATTTCACCTATTGTTTTCCCTTGGTGCTTCCTCATTTGCCATTGCTCTCACAATGCAGGTGATATGACAGAATTTCCAGGTAAGGCTGATTCGTTTGTGAATTGTAGTCAGCAGAGTTATGTAAAAGTTTCATGTTACCTCGCTGTATCTGTGTGAATCACGGATACAAGTGAAACATCTACAGACAATTTCTTTTGCATGAGGTTCTTCATAAATGTTATGTTGTTCTTTTAGAATTTGTCTTACTTCATGAAATACAATGATTTCCCCCTGTGTTTCGCAAGCTATTATGGTTTTTTTATTTTTGAGTAGTGTTAACCTTAAAACAAAACCCCACAACTTATAAGTGTCTGTTTAGGTTAAATGTTCTTGAAAAATGCCTGTTTTGCACTGAAGCATTCCAGATGCTGAATTAATTCTCTTATATAATATATCTTTTTGCACATAGGTACAACTCCCACAATTCACATATGGGATGCTATGAGTAAGCAAACAATTTCAATGCTGCGTTGCTTCCACACCAAAGGGGTCAACTATGTTAACTTCAGTGCAACGGGCAAACTTCTGGTTTCAGTGGGAGTTGATCCAGAACATACTATCACAGTGTGGAGGTGGCAAGAAGGTAACTCAGGAAAAATCGTGTTCTTTCAGCCTAACAGAACTGTGTACAACTATTTGCTTTTCCTTTCAAGTCTTTGGAATAGATTTGTGTTCTTACTCTGAGTATCATGGCTCCTTAAGTCATAAAACCAGTTAGAGATGGCAAAGTGCTAGAAAATATGCATAAGAAAGTAAGTTTTAAACTTCTATTATAAGTAGAAGTAAGTTAAGGAAAGAATGTTTAATATAAAATTCCATGAAATTAAGGGAAGTATTTTCTTTTTCTTCTTAAAATACTTGAACTTGAAATTCTATGCTGTTGATAGGCCTTTGGGAAGTCATTTCCAGAAAAGAATTATCATCTTCAGAAATGATGGGGAGGAGAGGAAAAGTGTCTCAGCTCATTAGATGTGTCCCTGTGCATTTCACCAGATGGTAACTCATTGATGATATTCAAAATTTCTGTGGTATTGTTTCACTGACCGAGAACACAAATCATGCTATGAAGGCCTAAATCTGCATTCCCTAAAATGGTCAGATGCAATGGAATAAGCAGGGACCTTACAGGTTGCATGAATTAAGATGTTTGATACACCAAATAATGTTGGGATTTGCTTAGCTTTCAGCATCTGGGACACAGTTCTCTAATACAATACCAGGTCAATTTATTTTATAAAATTGTATTGGAGCTTAATTTTGCAGGTAAATTTAACTTTATTTTTATCCTTTCCTAATTAAAACAGGGGCTAAAGTTGCTAGCAGGGGAGGACACCTGGAGAGGATATTCGTTGTAGAGTTCCGCCCAGATTCAGACACTCAGTTTGTGTCTGTTGGGGTAAAACACATGAAGTTCTGGACATTAGCTGGCAGTGCTTTGCTTTATAAGAAAGGAGTCATTGGTTCCATGGAAGATGCCAAAATGCAAACCATGCTTTCTGTTGCCTTCGGAGCAGTGAGTTCAAATTACTTGCTACAGAATTTTGTAATACATTTTTATTAAAACTGCAAGTGTCAATTTCCTTTGTTGAAATCCAGTACAGTGTGGACAGTGCAAGACCATGGAGCTCTTGCTTATTTGTTAAACTTTTAATTTGAAACTTGTACGCCTTTAGATCCTCATGTAAGTTTTCTAAACAGGGTTGGGTTTCTCTGTTAGTGAACATTTTTCATTAATGTCTGTGCATACCTACAGCATCAGCTGCCAAGGCTTTTATTTTTTTACTTTGCTAGTTATTTAGCACTTCACCGGTTAACTTGGAAAAATGCAATATTGTTATTCTGTGTATAGGCTCTGCAACCTTTTTTGCTACTAACGTTATTTGGTATGACATATGCTAGTGATCCAACTAATGGTGACGGTACATAGTACTCTCCAGTATGATCATTAAGGAACCATAGCACTGTACTTTAGACTTCATAGTTAAGGAAAGCATTACATATTAACAGTGAAAAAGCAGCGTTACCATGATACTAAGGTCTGAAATAGCTTCTGCTTCATCCAGAAAGCCCATAGAAATTACCTTTGCAAATGTTAAGCATAAATTATACAAATCACCAATTCAAAGAAACCCCTTGCTCCTAATTATCCACCCTGGACAATAGTACTAATGTGTGAAATGTGAGTGTATAAAATTCAGCTCCCAAATCCTCAACCTTGTGCCCAAACAAGTGACACTGTTGTAAAAAATTGCTTAATACTAAACATTTCTTTTCTATTCCAATGGCACTACTGCAGTATAAAATACGAGTAATGTACTGGACACTAAAGACCCCAAAAGTGATTTTAGAAAAGAAGCAGAATGTAATATTAGAAAGAACAAATTGCTTGTCTGTATTTTCCGAGTAGAAACAGCCTGACAGACATTTTATTTTCTAAAATAATAAAACTAATGTCCTGCAAGGGGGACCTTCAAAACCAGCAGATGAAGTTTACTTGATTAGCATACATCATTCATTCAGGATGGTTTTTTCTTCCTCAAGTATGTGTCATTGAATCCCACTGGAAGTAGGAGTCCATGGCACAGGAGCATGAGTAAGTTGCTCTTAATAGAGTAGGGGCTGTGCACACACCCTCTGCTTCTTCATGCATCCATGAACCTCACTTGTTTTCATCCAGGTCCATCTAATGCCAAAGTCAACACATCATGCTGGGATACAGCCACACTACCTTTCCTCCATTTAAAACAAAAATTTATTCTGGAGCTTCTATCCCCCAGATCCTTCAACAGACACCATTGCTGTTTATTGCAGAACATAAGACTTTCCTTTGAACCCCTATCAAAAGGGTTCCCTTACAATTTTTCCTGATGCCTGTTATTTCAGAGTCAGTGGACTTCAAGGTCAGACAATCTTTAGTTCTTTAGCCAATCTTTTCTATTTAACAGAGCACGCTCCAAAAGAACATTTGCAATGCAGAATACTTGCTACTTTTCCCCATTCCTCAGGGAGTCCCAGACCTCGGACCCGTTTGCTCCATGGGGCAAGTTTCATGGCTTTTATGAGAAATTATGCCATTGCTGTGGTGCATAAAGTAGGTAACAGGTTGAGTTAGTTCTGCATTTAAGTTAATACACTTTATTTTCAACATCTTGAAGATACTGCTTACCAGTCATCTATACTGAGATTCTCACTGATACATACTCAAAGAAGAAAGAAACATCACTGAGAATTCAGTAGTGGTAACCTGTCATACATCTCGCCAGCAGGTGATATGACATAGCACATGCATAGCAAAAGAAGTATGCGCATCTGA
The DNA here is from genome assembly GCF_964188355.1 of Buteo buteo. Taxonomy (NCBI): domain Eukaryota; kingdom Metazoa; phylum Chordata; class Aves; order Accipitriformes; family Accipitridae; genus Buteo; species Buteo buteo. The sequence goes on from NC_134179.1 coordinate 10,629,199, forward strand.
AAGATCTCAAGATGAGGTGAATGTACCCTACTCATATGATTTATAACATCTCAAAGAAACACCATTAGAGTGCAGTCATTAAACTCATTCTCTCAATGCAGATGGTTTTAATTCCTACATTCATTGCATAGTTGACTTTTCTCAGGAAATTCAGTAGCTAAAAGAATTTTAATTCAAGCTGAACAAAAATGCTAAGGTATTTATTATATCGGAGATCATTGCTATTTGTTGCAGAATAACCTTACATTTACTGGTGCCATAAATGGAGATGTCTACGTCTGGAAGGATCATTTTCTGATTAGACTTGTGGCAAAAGCTCACACAGGGCCAGTGTTCACAATGTACACGACTCTTCGAGATGGACTCATTGTTACAGGAGGGAAGGAGAGACCGTAAGACATACAATCTTCCTAAACTGCACAACTTTTCTCTCTCTCATATCACTATTTTATTTCTCCAATACCCTAGACATACACAATGCTTCCCAGAGATAAATGGTATCTGTACTGTAGCAGTTTCAATCTAAATTTTACATAACATGCCCAGGTGTCTTAGTGAGTAAAGAACTAATAAGTAGGACACTCAAGGGTCACAATAATGCATGTTATGGGCAAAGGACGTACTGAACCTCGAATTAGCAATTGATATGAACACCTGTATAAGCTCCTTGTTGCCTGAGCTCCTGTCAGCCTGGCATAAGTGGGTTTGTCTCAATTTTTTAATTCTGTCAAACTACAGACAACCTCTCCAGGTGGAGACTCTGTGATTAGTAAATTCTTTGATTTACTAGAAGTAACATATTTGCCAAGCTTATCTTGGTGACAGAAATTTGAGATTAAGTGACAAGAGAACAATTTGGTTTTTACAAATTAGGCATGATACTGTTTAAAACATGGAGTGTGATAGCATTTAAATTTTTATCAGTTGCTTTCCATTGCACAATAGTGAGGTGTCTTTATATACAGTAGAAGGTGATTCAATGTATGTTTTATTATTTAATCAGAAAAATACTGATGGGATTTACATACGGGATTTGTTGTAGACTATGCAGGAGACATCTGAGTAACACAACACACTTCTTTTCAGCACTAAAGAAGGGGGAGCTGTAAAGCTATGGGATCAAGAGATGAAACGGTGCCGAGCATTTCAGCTTGAGACAGGTCAGCTCATTGAGTGCGTGCGCTCCGTCTGCAGAGGAAAAGTAAGTGAGCTGATGTGGCAGACATTACCCTTTGGCACGCATTGCTGCATGTTGTTCTTGGTGGAGGTTGGATGGGAGACACAGGGGAGAAGACTTTTGTAAAAAGTTATGGGAGGAGGCTTTGTCTCCCTACCTAGTGATGTTTCCTTACTTGTCTTCCTGAGCTCACTGATGGGCTTTAAACTGCATGAGGATTGCATTTCTGATGCTTAGTGCCTGCCTTTCCTCTACAGTCAGCAAGGAGAGTGAAAGGCCTTTGGGACAGCGCTAAGTGTAGGAACATATTTCACCAGGGTAGGACCTTGTCTCCTGCCTTTCTTTTTGCACGACAAAAGGAACTTAGGTACCTGCTTTACAAGGTTTGCTTCCTGTAAAATGTAGGCACAGCTTAGGTGCTTCAGTTAGGCAGCATGGATCCTAGCTTTTTTTTTTTTTTTTTCCTTTTTCAAGTCACAAATAAAACAAGTTGCCACTGAGAATTACTGATTGACTTTAAGTTTTGGTAAAGTGGAAAGCAATAGAAATAACTGAGCAATTTGACATGCTAAAGTCACTCTTGCATATGTTTAAATTGTACTTCTGAAAGTTGTGAAAGGAGTGAGTGGTGATGCAGGGGTCTTACTTCATATGATGGGTAGCTGTCCAACCTAACACTTCATTAAATGGTCTCTATTTAACTTCGTATATCAAGCCTCAGGAATTCGACATGCTCTTTGATAACACCACCACTGAGGAATGTTGGTTTATATTTCTAATGAAGTCACCATTAACCAATTCCAAATGGTATCTATTTATGCTTTTTCCAAGTATTTGCCAAGGAAGCTCTTGCAGTTTAGACAATGACAGTATGGCTAGAGTAGACACAAGGTGCTCTTAAACAGCCTAACTGAGCCTAAAACCCTGTTTTGCCTTTTTTTATTATTGCCCAATTATTATATTTATTTACCTCAGAAGTATGAGAATCATGCTTTGCCAACTTGTCTGTAAACACTTTGATCTGAATTAAAATCCTTTAATGGTAAGATGGAAATCCACTGCAGTCACTCAACAGTAACACCAGAACATGATCTCGAGATGTGAAAGTGTCAGTGTTTTAGTCTCCTGTTTTTAAGATGCTTCATGAACAAGTAGTATAAATCGGAATGAGTTATCACAGGTATTTCTGCAATACATTGGTACTTTACTGCTATTGGTATATTCTTTCTGTTATACTGACAACCCATCTCCCATTCTTTTTTTTGGCTACAAATAGGGGAAAATTTTAGTGGGAACAAAAGATGGAGAAATCCTTGAAGTAGGAGAAAAAAATGCTGCTTCAAACTTGTTGATTGATTGTCACATGGAAGGGGAAATTTGGGGCTTAGCAACCCACCCCTCAAAAGACATATTTATCTCTGCAAGTAACGATGGAACAGCAAGAATCTGGGACCTGTGTGACAAAGTGAGTATCACTAAAAGTGTGCAATTAAAAATGATAATTTTATACAACCATGCATTTTTCCAATTGTACAATGTGCCAGCTACGTATGCACCTTCAAGCAGCCATGTAAAGAGAACAGTGTTTCTCTTCTGTTTCGGTGTGGTTCTTTTTTTTTCATGCTATGTGGCGATGTGAAAAAGTCCTTTGTGAGGTAGCATGCTGCTCTTTCCAAAAGCAAGCAGTTTGCAGAGAAATGCAGTTATTTAAAAGCATTCATACCAATGGAGTGCCTTCTGTTGCGTATTGCTTATTTTGATCTAAAAGTACAGGCTGGTGTGTATTGAGGAAGCATTTTAATTCCCTGCTGACAGACTGGGTGACACAGGTTGTCCTGTCACTGACTAATACACAGACCCTGACAATAAGCCTGCCTTACTTGTAAGCATGGCTCCCTCCTTTTTAGAGCCCTTCTTTAGAACCGAACATGTTGCATATGTGTAGTTCAGGGTTTTTTTTCCAAGTCAAATTGCCTAACAACAGTTTTTTAAAATAACAAATAAATAAAACATTTAAAAAAATAACAGAAAGGTTTCTGCTTATGCTAGCCTACATAAACCTTTTCAAAAGGTAGTTACCTGAGCTAGCAGGGATAACTTTTAATACGGAAAATGAATATATTATGCAGTCAAATAAGTGAAAATGCAAGAGCATTCCAGTATGTTTTCACATAGCAAATCAAATGGAAAAAACCTACCCTGATCAGCAGTTGTAGAAGCTATCAAAATCACCTTTCAACCAAAATAGGAAATGGATTTTTCAGCCTTTTCTGCTAAATAGTATTCTTTCTGGTGTAAAACTTGAAGTCACCCTGCAACAAGATAGATGCAAACACGAAACTCCCATCTGAATTACATCTATATTTTGAAGTCTGTTTTGTGACATATGCCTGGTGGGATGTGATTTTTTAATGTGAAATTTCAGATTTATTTTTAGAGGAAACTATAGACAATTTGTTTTTAATAAGTGACTTCTACACTTTGTGCTTGGAAGTTTTCCATTTGCTTGGTAGTTTGCTCCAGGGGGGGTATGAGCCTATTGCTTTTGTTAATACAGAAACTGCTGAACAAAGTGAATCTAGGTCATCCAGCAAGATGTGCCGCATATAGTCCTGATGGTGAAATGGTTGCGATTGGCATGAAGAATGGAGAATTTGTTATTTTACTTGTAAACAGCCTTAAGGTCTGGGGCAAAAAGCGAGACAGGAAGTCTGCAATTCAGGATATCAGGTATGTCAGAAATTTCAACTGAAGTTCTCTAAATATGCAGCCCTTACTCAAGAAAAAGTCCATCAAGTTCCAAGTTGATTTCCAGGTTTGTTGTAACTCCGTATTTGTTGAAACCTGCATGAAATCGTGAAGTGCGTTTACTAGCTGACTGGTGGCTTTACACATACCTAAAGCTTGTATTTATGTATACCTAAAGCTTATATGTCTTAGCACACGCTTCCCCCCACCCCCACCCCCCGATTAATTCAGTTATATCCACTTGAATATAGCCAGTAATTTGTACACTGTGGAGCTATGATTATGGGAATTAATACTATAGTACATTTTAAAATTGCAATTCCTGTTGCTTTCTCACAGAGGATTCAAGTTACTCTGCACATTGTGCTCTGCGCTTTACTCAAGTGCAATATTAACATCAGTTAACTACATACAATATCCTCAACCTTCCTCATCTATTATGCATCAAGGTTTGGTTTGGATTCAATCTTGCTATTGATAGAAGGTTTTTCTTGTTTTCCAGCAAAAGAAATCTGTTCTCTTGTGTTAACATGAGAAGCAAAAGAAAATCTGGCACAGAAAGAGTAAATTATATCCCCATTCTGTGTTTTATTGTTTAGGATCAGCCCAGATAACAGGTTTTTGGCAGTGGGTTCACAAGAACATACTGTAGATTTTTATGATCTCACTCAAGGTACAACCCTAAACCGAATAGGCTACTGCAAAGACATTGCAAGTTTTGTCATACAGATGGATTTTTCTGCAGACAGCAGGTACATTCAGGTATGTCTCTGCTGGACCCATGTTTATTTGTATTTATTGTGACTTACCTGTTATCAGACATAATAACAAGATGGAGGTAAGAAAGGGTGAAGGAGGCTTTCCAAAGTTGTCCTGACCTTCAAGGTGCCCCTAAATCTTCTGAAGTAGGCCAGATAACTCAGATTGTCTTTAGGATCCTCCCAGAGCTCTACTTAAAATCCTTCCTTTCTTTCTAAATACTTGGGTCTTCCCCCTGGGTTCTGCATCTCTGACTGTAACAACATTGCTCAGTTCCCTTACAGGATTATTAGCGTGCTAAAGGCAAAACATTCTCCCGTTTCAAGGAAACGGGTACAACACTGAGAAAGAAACTGTGGATTATAATAATATAGAAACAGTTGTCTTTCTCCCTTTCCCTGGGATGGGATGCATATGATAGCTGAATGAATATGTGAGGTTTCCTTTTGAAATTTTTCTGATTTAGTAAAATTGGGTTGAGATAAACCAGAGAGTATATCACGAAAAGGAATCTCTCAGCTATGCAGTATGCATATGAACACCTCATTCAATGATCATCCTGTAACATTGTTATGACTTCATATTGCATAAAATGAATTCTAGCTAATTAGGAAAAAAAGAGAAATGTTATCCTAGCTGGTTATTTCCTGACAAAACCTATTGAGACTATTACTGCTGGAAATCTTATAAATAAAGAAAATGTCATATTTATAGCAAAGTTACTAACTTTTTCCTTTCCTATTTTCAGGTATCAACGGGTGCCTATAAGCGTCAAGTTCATGAGGTACCACTAGGAAAGCAAATAACAGATCCTGCATTAATAGAAAAGATCACATGGGCCACATGGACGAGGTAAAAAATGAAAGAACAAAGTTCTGCCTGATCGGGGATAGGTGTAATACAGAAGTAAGATCAGATCATACGATCAGATTGTGTAAACCAAAGCTTGAACTCTCCCCAGGGTTTGACAAACGTGTGAGAGAAAGCATACACACTCCCCTTTCCTAAAACTCTATCTTACACGCTTAGTTTTTTACACACATTTGTAGCTGGTTGGTGTCTGTAGTAATACCACGGGCTGTCACGCATCCGTGGTGGCTTGTTGCCGTTCATCCCAGGCTTCCCAACAGTGAGGTGCATGGCCCCTCACATGGCTCTGTACCATTTAAAGCTTCACTTTGATTGGCATGCTGGCATAAGTGCTACCTTATCCCACATCAGGAAACACAGGCAGCATAGGAGGCACTGAAACATGAGCTGATTGTATTAAGGAAGGAGTTCTGGGTATCATTAAAATATATTTACTGACATGGATTTAGACAGGACCCTCCCAACATAATTACAAAACTACAGCTGTCTTCTGTGTGCTGTAGAAAGTGGAACCAGCCAAAAGCAGATCTGACCATAACAAGTGGGTGATAATACAGGCAGGTTTTCAGGCGAAGGTAAGTGAGAATCCTCCTACTCTTACTGCTCTGCTATCAAGCAACCAAGCATAAAAATCTGCCCCAGATTACTCATTTCTGACTCTTGACAGATTGTGGGAGTGGGGCAGACGCATCTGACAGTTAATATGTGGGTAAATAGGAATGATTATAAAGGAACTTAAACTAAGGTAAGAACAGCTGTTTTACAAACAAGCATGCCCTCATTCAAGAGCTTATGGCTAAGAGAAGAGAATGCTGCTGTCAAAAATCACCGTGGGAGGGTACATATATGTCCATAAGGAAAGGAGGAGGCCATAGCTGTACAAGCTGCTTGTATAAAATGATGTGAGTGGTTTCACAAGACATAAACCTCAGGATTTATGGATAGTTTAAGAGTTGCACAGAAAATGTATGTTCCTGTGATGCTCTCTGAGATTGCACTCAGTGCAATGTCTTATGATCTAATACTATTTTTTTAACTTGGTTTTGGAACAGCATTCTTGGAGATGAAGTCATTGGAATTTGGCCACGAAATGCAGATAAAGCAGATGTCAATTGTGCATGTGTGACCCATGCTGGGCTAAATATAGTCACAGGAGATGACTTTGGTCTGGTGAAACTGTTTGATTTCCCATGCACAGAAAAATTTGTAAGTGGATATTTTATTTTAATCTAAACAGCTTGTGTTTCCCCATGTTCAAACTCCTTAGCATATGATTGATTTTAAGGCGTCCAAACTGCATGGTCCAACAGGTCATCTCCAGGCAGCTCCCAGCCAGTGCTGGCTGCAGGAGTGTGAGAGTTAGCTGTGCAGCAGAACGGCTGTCCCCAGGCGAGCAGCTCGCAGGTGACAGGGTAGCTGCTGACCAGCAACCAGGGAAGACGCAACACACAGGATCAGGTGCTGAGCTGGGATTACTGTGGGCTGGAAGATGCCAGTACTGCTGGCGGTGTGATTTTGTCTACACTCACAAGGCAACTTTGTCACTCTCTAATGCTCCTGTACCAATTCCTGAGCTTCTGTTCTTTTTCCAATAGGCCAAACACAAGCGGTATTTTGGGCACTCTGCACACGTCACCAACATACGCTTTTCTCATGATGACAAGTACATTATAAGTACAGGAGGAGATGACTGCAGGTAACTGCTTACTTATTTTTAAGATGATCAAAAATTTTGTGTGTACCCTTCTATGCCAAACCCACAGCAATGCATTTAACACCTTTCTCAGACCACTCTGCATTCATTGAAGCCTGCTGATGTGTGAGCACTTTAGCTTGGTTTTCTTACTCTGGAATTGCTGTTATTTTATGGTCACTTGCACCACATTCGCTCCTGCCACCTTGGTGCCATTCACAAGGTCATCTCTGCTGGGTAAAACATCTTGCATTTGGGTTTCCTTGTTTACCATGCATCTGCTTGTGGGTCCTTGGCTTGCCTCCCTCCCTGTGAGAGGGCAGATGAGGCAGACCATACCTGTGGCTGCGTGGGTCAGCACCGACCTGCGAGACTTTGGGCGCCAAGAAGTAGCTGAAGGAGCCCCGGCTGCTGGCACAGGAACCACTTGGTGTGTCTGAAGAACATTTAGATCAGACAAAGACAGCTGGTGGGGGTGTCAGTCACACAAAAATAACTGAATAGCTCCTGCCCAGCAAAGTCTACAACAGGAATTCCAGCTGTATAGAAGGATAGACAGATTTAGAAAGACATTTCAAATTAACAGGAGGCTTCTCAAAAGGTGCCTTAAGTTTGTGTTGGGGTGTTTTGGATTGGGTTTTTTTCCCATTAAAAAAAAAAAAAAAAATAGCCTCTGTGTGTGTGTGCACGCACATGTGATTCCTGCCGGATCCCCCTCCTCCCCAAGGCTATTTGAGCTGCCAGTACTGCTCAGAGAGGACGCTACTAACAAGCAAAACAGAGAGCAGAAAGGTGAGGAATAAAAACTAAACATGGTTAAACACAAACTGTAAGGGACTTTTTAAACAGCAAAACATAGAACTAGAAAAACTGAAAAGCAACAAGGTAGGAAATGAAAGGGCACAAATTCTCACAGGAGCAAGTATCAGGAAGCTGCATTCAAGAACCAAGTATTTCTAACTGCTTACTCAGCAGGAAAAATACAAGCCAGAGACTGCAGGATTGAGTCATTTTTGCCAGTGAATGAGACTGCGCATCTTTTCCAGCAGCAGCAAACTAAATACTGATATATGTTTCATGACACTAGGCTCCCCTCAGTAAGCCTGCAGCATAGATACTGGCGTTACGTTCAGTTTGTTCAACACCCTGCAGTCATCTTAACTCTCCTCTCGCTGCAGATTAATAAATTCTTCAAATTTAGCATTCACAGCCCTTTGTGCAATCATGCTGGAAATAAAGGACCACCCCCATCCACACCTCCAGTAGATATTTTCATTTTCTACTTTGGGGCAAAAAAGAAAAAGAAGGGGGCGGGGGGGGGAGAAGAGTTTTTCTTTGAAAAGGGGGTTGCACAGTGGGAGAGCAGGAAGCTCTGTCAGATCAAAAAGCGGCTGCATAGGAACAAAGGCTGCATTTACCTCAATTCTCACCCTGCAGCCTGGAAGTTACATAAACTCAGAAAAGCCTATCAGCTGCCTTAATTCTGACAATATAGTTATGATGAGGATTTCTTGATTCAAAGTGCAACTATACAGAGTAAAAATAATAGCATTTCCAGCCTCCAGGCCTTCACTAACACACACACACAAGTTAGTTACAATGCTTTAACTCTCTTCTGAGAAAGGGAAGTGCATTCAAGTGCCGGTATTTGTCAAGTAACTCCAGAGCTTAATGTTGCTTTACCTGGTGCCTTGCTGGCAAATCTACATTTATAGACATGTATGTATTTAACACAGCCTCTCCCTTTTGGTATGATACGCTGGAGGCTGTCATGAAGTTACTCAGAAAATTAACTTACGCTCTCCATTAATTTCTTTACAGTGTATTTGTGTGGCGATGTCTTTGAAAGGAGACTCTCTTGCTGCTGCTACTGCCACCAACAAGTGACTGCTCTGGACTGGACAGCCATGAATGCCTCTACCCCTTTGGCTGCTGTAATTTCCATACGATGCTGCATGGGTTACACATTTTCAGATTTCTCATACAAATTTACCGAATGTGAATGTGATCTTGCATTTGAAAGACCAATAGCCTTGAGAAGGAAGCTGAAGTTTGAAAGGGAATCCTTTTGTAACCCGGGTAGGCCAAAGTGATGAACAGTTCACTCACGGAGCTATTTTGCCTAATAGTGTGTTGTTATTCAAACCATGTCTGAAAAGGGAGCACACTGAGAAAATGCTGGGCCCTTTAATTTGTGCAATTTCAAAATGTATGGCTTGAACATTTGTTCAAGGAAGTTGGTGTTTTTACAACACCTGCTTAAAACTCAAATTTGGTGCAGAGTAAAACTGCAAGCTTTTAATGAGCATGCTGGGGTTCACACTTCAGCTTTCAGTAATCCAAGGAGCAAAGTATCATTTTTTAAGTCCATTTTATTTTTAAATATATATATATATATTTGGCAAAATTTTCTATCCATGAAGTGCCTTTGAATAATTTTCTAGTAGTATGGGCTACAGTCTTGCCTCCCACCAATTGCTTTCAACATACGGTGCTATAACTTTCATAGAGGAGGGCTAACCATTAACACCTTTTCCAGCTGTGTACTTACATTATCCCTGTTTTCTGCTTTGGTTTTTAATAAATACCTTCACAAGTGAATTCCAAAATGTTTCCAACAGCAAGAAGCTATGTGCTGTTCTAAGGACAAACTCCTGATGGCATTACACCTCTTGATAAGCTGTTCACAATTGGTTTGTGATGGTAGCTTGACTGCAGCCAGAATTTGAAGCTTAACAACTCAAACGGTGAGTAGAGGGGGAGAGACTTGGTTAAAGAAATTTTAACATGATGATTGCGGAAGTTGTTTCCCAAGTGTTCCTGCACTCTCCCTGCTTATGGGAACATGTGCTTTATAGTTAACTACTTGCAGTGGCCTTCTAGTGTATTTAAGAAGCAGTTTGAAGGCCTCCAAGAATTGCTATTTCCAATTCCCCCCATTCTGGAGGGGCTCCCTGAAGACAGCCAAAGGAACACCTGGTACAGCAGTAGCAGGGACTGTGTGTACCCTGCAGCAGGCAGCTAGTCTCACACTGCTTACAAGTAGACATAAATTACTCTGGTACCAGAAAAAACTTACCTATCCTCAAGGAAAGCATAATCCTTGCTAAATATGGACTCCTCTCCCCATCATCACTTCTCCCGCACCCCGTGCAGCCCCCTCATCTGTGATTGGGCTGTGGGATTGTGGGGCAGGAGGGGCAGCAGGCAGCCAAGATTAAAGGAGGGAGACTTGCCTCCATGTGGAAGTGGAGACCATGAGCAGATGTCTACAGCAGGCCAGTAAAGCCCTTCAACATTTGCTAATGAACATTTTGTCAAAACCAAAAACTAGAGACAGGGACAGTGGAATCTGAGAAACAAAAGTTCAGCTTTTTCCAACAACACTGTTTAGAAAGGAACACAAACTGTGGGCAATGTCAAAACAAAAGATTTTTGAGATTTCTGGCATGGATCAACATCCATATTTTGAAATTACCTTTCTTCTTTTAAAAAGACTGTTTGTTAATTAAAAGAAATAAAGGCCAACATAAAACATTTAGACTTACATTTAGTCTTTGAAAAGAAATGTTAAATAGTGCTTTAGTCCCAGTTCAGGAAATTATAATTCTGATCTGTGGAAGCTTCCTGCCAATCCGCTTCTGATGCCCACTGCATAAGGAGGGAGCTGTTGTTGGATGCAACAACTATCCAATTAAAGGAGTGGATCAACGTACATTTAACACACAAAAGTGCTTCAGCAACCTCAAAGAATCACCTTTTTTTAAAACTGAATTTATTAATGCCTTATATTACTATACAGACGATCAGTTTGTCAGATACACAATAAGAGTCCCTATGCAGTCTTTTTTTTTTAAAGAAACCTTCTTGATCAAATAATGTAATCATGTTAGGTGGTGACATCAGTGAGTACCTTCTTTGCTGATGTTGTAATGTTTGCCTTCCTTTCACATTGATTGTATCCCAAATAAAACCAGTCTTGTGGCAGAATGAATTAGTCAGTAGTGATGTGAAAAATATCTTAAAGCAATAGTGTCTGTCAGGAGAACACTTACAAGTTGTATGTTTATATGGTTTGGCTTTATGTATAAAATGTTCAGAAGTAATGCTGTATTATACTGTAAACTAAAATATTAGTGCATGAATTTATTTTTCAATGGTCAAGATGCCATTAATTTAAAATTTGTGTCTCAAATAAATTTGGGTACAAGTTTTCAATGTCCAGCTCTTAAATCAGATTCAACAAGTTGATCTGAAAAGACTATGGGGACTTGCTTTACAATTTCCTTCCAACTAGAACATGGCATCATACATATAAAAGAAACGAAGAATCTTCACTTCATTTAGCAGAATCTAAAATTTCACCTTTCACAATTTTCGATAACCAACTCACAGCACTTACTTAAGTGGCACCTGACACCATCACCCCCCCATCACCAAGCTGTCGGCACAGCTGGCAGTGGTAACAGCAGGGGCCTTCAGCATGGAGACCTCCTTGCTGCAGGCAACAGCCTGCACTACGAGAACTATGCGCTGAACTGAGCATCACCAGCCGACACAGCTACGTGGGACATCAAATCTGTAACTGGAACTGAACAAACTGCTTCACACTGCACATACGGAAAGAAAAGGTATTGTGAAAAATCCATCTACTCACATCGCTATGTCTGACAAACTATTTCCACCACCATGTACAATGGATATTTAATCACGATGAACTTAACTTAAACAAAATAAACACAAATATATTAAACTTGCCTCAAGAAAGCAAAATACCGATATTATTTTATGTCTATAAGCTTTATTGATACTTGGGGTTTTTGTTTGTCGTTTTTTTTTGCTTTTTTGTTGGTTTTCTTTTTTTACATTTCACAATGCATTCCACAGACTTAGTTCAATACAGCTTAAACTGCAAGTGTATAAATTTTCATTTATCATTTCTTGCATAACAAGGTTTTAAGTTTCCAAATGACATTTGCAGCATTAGATATTCAGTCCACAGATTATCAGAGTTTGAGAGACTGTAGAATTATTTGCTCAAAATCAACTACTGTACGTTTGTGCAACAAAGTGTATGCTGTAATTTTCTTTTAATAGATGTAGAGGTTCCTTTGTTCATTTCTCTTTTGTTTTTTTTAAACAGATGCTAGTGTTTACAGAGACATTTTAGTTTTTCAAGCTTATGTGCTATGGAGCTAGTCCAGAAATCAGTCAATTCTCTGAAGTATGAAGCACTGTGGAGCAGCTGAAAGATCTAAGCTTTGTGAAACACATATATATATATATATATATATTGGCAATTGATAAAACAATAAAATCACAATACAGCTATACTCATACCAAAAAGGCAAGATTTTTCAAAACTTGCTAAAATGGTATATTCTTCTAAAACATCTCATTTTAGAAAATCTGCATCAATCTACACAGACCATACACAGTGCACAAACTGGGAAGTGTTATCCTCCGCTCCACCTGCACTACCTCTTCTGGAACGCAGCAGGGACTACCTCTGATGAAGCAAAATGTACAGCTTTCTCAAATCTTTTGTATTAGCCAGTGCTGCACACAGGATAAAGAAAGATGATTAGTTTTAGATCCATACATAGCAGCGTACAATACTTAAGATGATGAAACACATGGCAGTCAAAACAGTTATTTTTCCTCAAACACTGCGTTGCTAAAAAATAAAGATCTGTGAAATTGCACTGCAATGTCAAGGGTTTTGCTATTCCCTGACCCTCCCCATGTAAATCCAAATGAGTATTTTTCCCCCCTTAAAAGATGAACTTCCTATCAATAAGTTGCTTCAGGCTTTTTATTCAGTTTTGCGCTTCAAGCCAGGGATCTTTGCTTGGATCCTGCAAGAGAACAGGAGAGGAAAAAGAACAGCATTTGAGTAATGAATAACAAAAAAGTAGGTGTAAACATAGTCTTAAAAACAGCAACGTGTGAAAATTATTATCACAGCAGCACAGAAATTATTACACTCAGAAACCAATGGAACCACTAAATTCTTCATCCACCCCTCAACTGCAACTGCTGAGTGCCTCAGGTTTCACTAATGGTTTCAAATACACAGAGTTCTATTAGAAATAATACAGTATCAACTTAACAACAGCATCGGCAAGAAAGGAGCCAATTTCACAACCATTCCAAATTCAAACAAAGGACTTCTTTCTCCTCCCAGGACTAGTGCATGTAATGCATTTGGTATGTACAGGAGTACCACAGATACCAAGAACCGTAAGTATTCTTTATGAAGTGAAATTAAAAAAACCAAAACAAACAAACAACTCACTTAGCTATCGCATCTTTGACATTCTTGTTCACAAGTCCCAAATAATGGTCAATTTGGGCCTGAAATGGAAGATGACAGATGTTACAGACCAGCTCTTACAAACAAACAGTTGTACCAAGACAGCCTTACACGAATGACCCCTGACAGAAGATTTGCATCCCAGTTTGATGCCAGAGCTCCCGCAACTTCAGCCACAGCACACGCTGGTGTTTGCCTCCAGGAACGCACACAGGAGCAGGGAATAGTGGGTCAGTACCCAAATAAATTGACCCCTGGCTTCTGCATGTTCCATCAAACTGGTCACTACTTGCCTTTGCCCCTTCCTTGTCTCGCAGCTGCACAACCCAGGCCCTCGGTGAGGGGCGGCCGGCTCCTCTGGGCACCATGGAGAAAGAAAGCTGCTTAGGTGGGCTGGGCCTGTTAAACAGCTTACGCCTTCAGAGAGCAGCCTTCAGCTCCTCAAGAGGATTGAGGAGCCCGGGTTAAGCCACACAAATTGTCCCTCGTCTTTCCTCAGACCTACAGGATTTCCTTTCACTGCAGAGTACTTTGTTCTTTCCTAGGAGCTCGGAGAGGAGCCCAAGAGGCTCCGCCATCTGCTCCGTGCCTTTCTTCCTCCCTTCCTAAGTCCCAGGCTGGCCTCCATGAGCAGCGTTGTTTTTGAAAGGGGAGAAGGAACTGCTAAGCCAGAGCTGGCTTCCCCCCTCCTGTGCTATGACCTGCCGAAGACAGTCCCTGCTCAAGCTCAGCTATAGTTTAATCATATGCTTTTTAGTTTAGCTCCTTCTTGCCTCTATCCTTTACATTAGTCTCTCCACAGGAGAAGCACCAGACAGTCTGTGCCAAGCATCTCCCACCTCCTTTTTTTGCCAGGGCCTCAGGACATGAATCCTGAATATCAGCTTCAAAGAGATTTCTTCGGAAATTGTTTTAAAAGTACTTACGTCAGGATTAACGTACCGTGCCTACTGCTGCTTTAGTCCTGACCAAATCTGGATCAGAAGAGAAAGGCCTCCAGGTTAATCAGGCCCTTTTCGTAACTTTGCTGGGGAAGCCTTCTTAGACTTCCACCAGAGAGGAGGAAGGGAAAGCACACACAGTCTGGACTCCAAAGTGAACTTGATTCTCTTGGCCCTAGCACTGACTCCTAGTTAAAGGCCTATCTTTCACAGGCTTTCAAGATTTTTAGAAGATTGAAATGAATTTTAGTTTTATTCACTTGTGTTTTTACTTCAACAGAGCTAATTTTATGCAGCATTTAATGAATCGTATTAAATGCTCACCTGATGTCTCTCATAAATAACAGGAACACTGAAGAGCGAAATCAAAGCTGGAAAAGAGCATATCAAAGGCATAAATACTGGCAAAAGGGATGGTGTTCAGGTAAAACAAAGACTAGTTTCCAAGCCTTGACATCTCTTTCAAAAAGGTACCAGAAAAAGAAATAACTAAGCCACACACAAAAATTGTTGGCCCGCAATTTAAATAATCCCTATTAAGGAGAAGTTGTGCTGTTCTCCAGGTCTCATTAACAGTACAGTAAGTCTGGTCATAAATCACATTTTCACTGTGGGTTATGCCAATTCTTCAAAAAGGACACTTAGGCTTCTGCCAGCGTCAGTTGGTTTCTGACACCTGAAGGCAGCCTGCTCTGGGATACAAGAAATAAAACTATCTGCAGCGGGACATGCCCAGAGCCAATTTTGTACCTCCTCCAAAGTCAGCAATTCAAGTAAGGCTAACCCTGACAGGGACAAGCACAACAGAACATGCTTTTAAATGACACAATGTCTGGAAAATCAGCAACCTCAAAGAATTCAACAATGCAATTCAAAATGATCTGTTCTGCAGTGTTATCAACATCCTAGAAAAAGGACACAAAACAGTAACATCTTGCTACATTCTCAAGAACACAGGAATAGCCTCACAGTACTGAGCAGACTTCAGTGCTTTTCCAGGGTTATTTTGTATGCCGGACATTTAACACAGTTTAGAACACTTACCCAGAATCAGTAATGTCAGACCATTAAACAAGGCACCAACATAAGTGAATACCCACATCAACACTGCAAACTAAAAAGGAAAAAAAAACAGCATGTCAGCCCACAGTCTGTCTTACCAGAACATACTAGTTAGAGCAGTGAGAGAACTTTTCTAAACACACATATGAAACTAAAACGCCCCAAACTCCACTTCACCCCATACATCTCATGTAATTATAGATGAGTGACAAGATGGCTGAAGGGTTCAGTAATAGGATACGTGGCCTCTTGCGTCTAGGTCATCGGGCTGAATTCAGCCCAAGTCAGCAGTGACCAAAAGCTGTTAGTACTCGGTGGCTGCTCAATGCCCTCTGCAGCATTGCCTGTACAAGACACAGCACTTCCAGTACTGGATTTCGTAATGATGGGCAAACACAGTTCCTACCTCCCACCCTTTCAAAGAGATGGAACAAGGCAGGCAAGTGAGAGGTTAAAGGGCTGGTGCAGGACACGGCACTCGGTGACAGAGCCAGAAAGAAAGCAGGTCATTTGTTTGTGTGGTAGCTCGACAGCCAACATACGAACACATCCACCGCGGGGCTGCAGCGCAAATGGCAGCACCAAACTATCACAATCACGCTTCAGCTCAGCAAAGGTCTCTTATGAACCGCTGGCTAGACTAAGCAGAGGGTTCTGTCACATCGGGAGAAAAACCTGTCTGGAAGGTAACATGGCAAGGTTGGCTTAATTGACTTTATTTCCTTAAAAAACAAAAAGACCAAACCATAGGAGCTTTAGATACTGAAAGGTTCAGGAAAGAGAGAAGTTAACAGTGCCATGAAAAGGAAGCTGGCTCTAAGTCAGAGACAAATTCAGAAGCAAAGACGTCCCTTCTGTTAACAGACACCTAAACCCTCACACTGACATTATTTCTGACTTTGTACCCCAGCCCCTAACTAACTCATACCCAGACGCCGCTCCTCCACCACCGCCACCTTGCTGCCTGCACTCACACAGCTCCCCTGTCCTGCAGAGGCTCCGCTCTGCTTCACCCGCTCTACACAAAGATCTGCAGAAGATCAAGCCCCTCAGCTTTCGGCCAGGTGGAGAGTGTCCCCAGCACACCTCTGACCTATACCGGGGTGGGAGGGGGCCGAAGGCTGCCAGCTCTATTTCTGTGTAGGATTCCTCCCCAAGGAAAATCAGCCAGTTTCTTCTAGTGTTGCACAGCCCATAAGGATCTGAGCAGAAGCCAGGATATGGATGTCAGACATAGTGGATTTACCAGTGCTTATTTCTTGCTAAGCGCTGAATTATGCTTTGCATTGTGCAGAGCATACAGATGAGCCCCCCAGCCCATTAATCAACTAAGCACATCTGGTTATTTTCTGTGCAAGACGCTGCAAAACACCAAACAGCCGGACAGATGTGGTGAGGAGGCTGCTGCTGGCATCAGGGAGAGAAGATCTGGGCACAGTTAACAACTGAAGATGAAGCTCTCTGACAAGCAGCAGGTACATGCAAGGAAAAGATGGGTACAAAGCACTGGAAAGAAAAAAAGTGCATGCCGAAAGACTGTGGGTGTGGGCAAGGATCTAGCCTGCAGCCAAGTTACTCAGAAGTTATGTATCCAAACACCCATTTTTAGCTTATCGTAAGATGCAAAATATCCAAACCAAGCAAATCAACAGCCAACAATAAGATAAGGGCATAACAATCGATACAAGTTCAATTGCATGACCCCTGTAATGAAATGAAGTTTACTTCAAGAGCTTCATTGAAAGCTGATCCCATTCAAAATTTAGTAGGATTAATTGCAAATGATGCAGTTCTTTATCTGTCAGTTCTTTCTAGATGTGACACTAAAGGCACAAAGTTAGCCCTCAGACAAGGCTGCAATGTTACCATCAACTGCATTCCCAGTGAAGGATTCTGGCACATTTATTAAGAAAAATAAAGCAGATTTCTCTAAACTCCCTCATGATTTGTTCGAACCTTGGCCCAGTTCTGGTCTCTGCAATACCAGGGTGAGAGCTGACTGCCAGCCTCTTTGCACAAGACATTTTAACAGAACAAATACTTTCCCTTCAGAGCAAGTCTGTACATGCAGTACATCCCCCTCCCCAGCAAAGGGACGGAAAGTCAACAACTTTTACTACAGCAAAAAGCCTCCAAGTTTGTGAACATGCAGAATGATTCTCTTACAGGCTGTGCAGTCAACAAACTAAATATGCCGGCTTCAAGCACACGCCGCAAAGCATCCCAACAGCTATCCAAGATCTCCCCTGCACAAGCACAATTACTGAAGCTAAGCACCAGCCCTAGACAGGGGAACATTTAGTAATATTGCTTAAGACTATGACCAAGTCAGAAAATCTGAGTTTGTGTATGCAGAGGGGTAACAGATATGAATCAATCCCAAAGTCCAACAATTATCAGAACTATCCAATCCTATTTAGTGAGCATTGATTTTATGGCCCAAGAAAGATCAAAATGCAGGAGTTAACATGTGACTCAGGCTTTGCTTCTCCGAAAGTCTGTCCAGGAAAGCATCGGGGTCTAATGATGCACTGTGTTGTGTGTGCAATTTTTAATCAGCTTCCCTTATTCATACTGGGCAGGAGAGGGAACCACTGAGCCCAGTGAGACCACCCCACCCTCTCTACCACATCAGTAAGGGACAGCTGTTTTGAAGGCTGGGGCTACCAAAACAAATGAAGTTTAGCAAAAAAACTCAGAAACATCTCCCCCCCTCCCCCATCCCCCCCCCCCCGTCCCACAACTCCTCCTTCTCTTCACACACTTCTGACAGTTAAAACAACACTCCTGGATTAACTGGAGTTGATCTCAATCCCACATCTACCTGTTGGTCTCTACTTTGTATTGGTCTCTCTTTTTTTTTTTTTAAACTTAAAAATGAGACAAAACTCAGAGAACCTTACAAATACAGAAAGGATTACCTGAAACACATCTAAACACTTAAAGCTCTAAGACTTAAAAAAAAAAAAAAAAAAAAAAGCAGAAGGCAACCCAGGATTGACCTACAAAGATAATATTGCTCTTCCCACACACTCAGGACAGAAGGAAAGCACAGGTCCCAAGCTCAGCCTGAACGTTATGATGATATCTAAACCAGTAAAAAATACAGTATATCTGATGGACTGAATCGAGTTTTTGCCCACCTCATTCCAATGATTAATGACTACCCAGTACCCAAAGCATACTGCAATTTAATGGCAAATCCAGAAATGTCCCATGTATCAGTTTCTTTACTATAAAACAGTTCAAAGACAGCAAAGAGCTCTGTTTCTCAAAACATCAGTTGAGCAATGACAAACTGAAAGCAACTGTGCCCCAGTGTCAGAATGGCTACCACTGCACAGCTGGGGGTGAAGCACCAGATCGCTGTTCATCAGGACAAAGTGCAGTTTCTCCTGGGATTCTCTGGCAAGGGCTCCTCTGGAATTGCTCCTCAAGAGCTGTGAGGAACTTCTCATGCTGCATAAATATTCAGAGTCCATTTTAAGACTTCCGTGAATGAAGCATTGTTTAATAAAAAAGAAAAAATCCTAACAAGACAGATTTTACAGCCAGAACTATTACACACAATAAACCGACCTGCAGACATTTTCTACATTAAACCTCTGTAACTTCAATTATACACAAACATGCTGTTTCCTATAGTGAAGATGTTTAAACTACAGGAGCCAAGATATTTTTAACTGGGGCCATTACATTACATAAGGCCTCAGCATCTTAACATTCTCCTCAAGCACAAACTCTTCAAAATCTGTAACTTGTGCTTGTGAACGGTCCTGACATTCACTGGTTTCATATAAGGGTTGCTCCCAACTCCTGTAAATTAGACTAATTAACCTACATAAAATGTTTTAAGTGTCAGAAGGAGAGAGGGGAAATGAATTAGTTCAGCTGAATAAACATGTCTTTCCTATATACCACAGTATTTTAAAAATTATTAGACTGCCTTGAAGACACTCTGACTGGAATTAATTCTGCTTCTAACCCAATTCCTCTGAAAGGCCTACTTTTTAAAATGGTGTTAACTGAAACAGCAGTTGGCGGTTTACTGCTTCCTCTTCCTTTACTGCAAGGGATTATGATCTCTAAACAAATGGTGTGGAAATTCTTATAACTCAGATTAATAATTAAGCCCTTTGTGATATGTTCCTTCAAGAAATACAAGTGACCTTGTGACTACAAGTTTTCCTGTGATGATGTTTAATCAGATCCAAACACAACTTAAGCAAAATAACTTTTCTTTGAACACTGAAACTCAATGTCCTTAAAAAACACAATAAACAAAGAATATGTTCCTTTCCTCCCTCACGCCCCAAGTTTAAGGTATCAAAATGCAACTGTAGCCGTGTAACAGTAACTCTTTTGGTCAAGGCTGTGGCCTTGACATGCTGCAGAGATGAATCCTAAGTACTCAGTCACTTAAGCACGAAGGCGAGACACAGCTTCTTACAGACCAAACTGATGGGCAGCGGTGAGAGGATTTAGTCATCAAAATTCAGACCCTGTGTGGAAACACCAGCAAGGCACAGACAATAATGGGCCTTATTTAAGCCATTTTGCCATAAAATGATTGCATTTTACTGCACAACCCTTTAGGAGTATAAAGATTATTACACAAAACCCCAGGCTAATATCCCATCTCCTCTTTCCTTTCTGAGAACATGAATCCTTACCAGGAGCAGCAGACTCCAGATAACCACCCGACAGCCTTATAATCTTTCCTATCTCCAGAGGAAAAGGCCTCTTAGTGCAGGAGACTTGCACAGCATCAGGTGCAACTATTCCGGCACAAACTCTGTATTTAAGTTGGAGCATAATGAGAAACTGGATCTAGAAACTCTGGGTAAGATCCTGAGATCTGCCTCCAATTTCCATTCCACAAATACAACAAAGACTTTTACAGCCTTCCTATTGTTCTCCAAGTTTCACTAGAAACCCCTTCCCCCAACCCCAAAACAACTCAAGGGACTTTACAAAGCACTAAGTAAGGGATTTACTGGAGGATAAATGCACCTTTATTTCAAGAAGATTAAGCAAACTGAAAAAGAAATGGACAACACGTACTCAGTAAAGGAAATAACTGTTTGAAAAACAAAGGCAGTTAGCTTGAAAGGAGAGAATATAATTCTCACGGAACAAAACTGAAGGGTTTTCAGCCAATTTTTTTTATTATTATTATTAATCACTGTCAATTTTGCTCTGCCACCTTCAATAAATGCCATTAAATACTACTTGGACATATTCAAGATATGTGTTAGGTAGTATTGCATGCTTTAGGGTAGAGTAACTTGCAAAACCCATTTCAGTAATTCGCATCACTAAAAGAGACAGCTATTCACACCCAAATCCAGGGACTGAAACAAGCATCCACCTTCCTAGTAAAACAAGGGCATCACTCAGTCCCACTCTGCCAGCAAAAAAGTGGACACAAGAACTCCTCCTGTTTAAGGCAAGCAACTGTGCACTAACCACTTGCTCATGTCCGGACAGAAACAAATTGAAAACCAGAACAAAACCAGACTGTGGCAGTCTAGCCCAAACCACGTATTTTCAAGAGGGACAGATGCATGTTAGTGACACATTCTGAATGCCCATATTGGAGCAGTGTCTTGTTTTCTTAAAAGATTTCTGCTGTTAAGCACCAGCAAGGACATGTAGCAGCTGAACTGCATGGAGCCAGAGCTTATTTCAGTTTTCCATTTGTTTTTATTATACTGTCAAAATAACATGCACATAAATTTATCCACTGTATTACTGCACATAGCACTTCATATTCAACTCAGTGTGGCTAACAGAAAGCTATACTTCTTGAAGAACAAAAAGGCTTATTACTTCCAACAACCACACTAAAACTCATTATTTACTTATACAGAGCCAAAGATGCTATTGTTCATTCATGTTTCTAAGGCCCAGTGGGCTTTGCTAACCTAGGTCAGCAAGGAATCTATTTACACAAGGCTGCTGCTCCTACAGCTGAAGTGAACTTACCTTCAGAGAATCAACTAAGTCATCAACTAAGAACAGACGTCTCAGCTCTTTGACTGTGCCATTAATGTGACCGAGCACAACATTACTGTATTTCTGAATAAGCTCTTCAGACACAGCTACATCAGACTCCAAGTAAGCCCTGCAAGAAAGAAGAGCTCATGAAACTTTACTGTAAGTGTGCTGTCAAATAGTATCAACATGTTATGTGTTATATATACAATATCAACATACGTTCTTTTTATGCTATAAAGAGAAAAACCTCACTGTGTGAGGAATGCTAAAAGGATAGAACAGAACTAACCTGAAGTTATTCTTAGAAGGTAAAAGTGAACCTTAAAAAAAAACCCACAATCTCTTAGAAGAAAAGAAAAAATTGTTTCTTTCTTACTGCTGTGTTGTGCTGGTGCATCTACTAAGTCGCAGTCTCACCTGGCCTAGGTAAAAAAGCTGTGCCGGCTAACATAGATGTGTGAACAGACAAGGCCTACTGAGTGGCCAAAACGGCGCCCAGCACTACTGACCCATACGCTGCTTGGTCTGTGAAGTCTCTTCCTACTCCTCAGCGTATGCTGTCATCTAGTACACTAAGGCCAACATGTATTTAAAAAAAATGAGAGGCTGGAGGAGGCGTGGGGTACATGCCATTCTCAGTTTTTGCTATTGTATTAGGCAGCCTAATATTCTACCAGACTTGAGATTCCTTCATTTCTCAAACAAAAGAAATCCTACAAATGCAACATATCCATTCATACATCTGGAAGGCACTTCTGAAGTTACCATTAAGCTGTAACACACACACACACACTAAGGCATGGTAAAATCAGCAAGTCTTTCATCATTTGCTAAAAAAATTTCTTGCAGTTAGTGACAGCAGTTCTTTCAACAGGAAGATACAAGCTCCTATGTGATTAAGTGTTCTTTCTACTACACTGCGACTTTTATTTGTAGTTGCAGTGGCTATGGCAATTTAGACCCTTTAAATAGAGAATACTTTCTCTAATTTGCATGTTGGAGGAAGGAGCAGCAACACAGCACATCTGTAACAGGGCACTCATTTTACAATTACTACAGCTGTTAAACTTTTACTTTCATTTAGAGGGGGATTCTGCTTCCAGATAGTTTTGTTTGATTTTTTTAAAAAATAAACACAGAGTGGAAGCTCCTATGCATGTCATTTAAAGCAAAGCTAAACATGGCCTTGTGGCAAGTCCAAAACAAATAAAAATACTTTAAAGGGTAACTACAGAGGGCAGCCATTTCAAGGCTACCTTCTGCTACCCACACTTGGCTTGAATCTGCACACCCTTCTCAACTCATCAGCAAGATACTCAGTACCTGAATCAAAAATCAAATTCATCTCACGGATGTGCTCTTCATTGCCAAACTAAATACAAGGAAAAATATCCTTCTTGTAGTTGAAGCTATACAGATAAAAAGTTGAGCAACCAGGTAAGTTGGACAAGAATGTCTGGAAGCTTCTTAGGAATATCAGTATTTTTAGAAATAAACTGCAGAAAGAGCACAGGTAGAACAAGTTTGGCTTGTTCTTTCTAAGAAAACTTAACTGGTAAACCTGGAAATGCTGTTTGGATACTGAAGAGTACTACTGGGTAGAAAGAGCAAACGGGATCTCAGCCAGGAATTACTCACCCTAATAAGGGTGAATAAGGAGCACCATACAAGGCGTTGATGGTTAAAAAAAAAAAACAAACGAAAAATCCACAAACAAAAAACTAAGTTTACAAAAGATTATATTTCATATATATTTCAGGTATACTGAACATTGTTGCCAATTGTTCAGATGTATTTTTTTATAGCAGATCTAAGCTTGAAAGCAAATACTCCTTTTTCTCCAGAGTTTGGTCCCACTGCTGTTTTAGGCACAGATTGGCTTCCACTGGGTAAATGAGCCACTGCACATAGCCAGGGAGGAATGGAGGTAAACCCAAGAAAACATTTTACTTTGCCTTACTGAAGATGAGAGGAAGAGAACAAAAATAATTGGAAACACCACAAAATTAGTAAGAGAGCTGTAAATAGGAGGGCAAGCAGATGTTTCTGAAAGGTGCAAAGGAAGTTGAGATTGAAACACTTCATCGATTAATAAAAGGACAGAAGCAAGCCTGAGCAGTGTGGGACAGGGCTGGTATGGAAATAGGAAACACGCACTCTTAGTAAATACCCTAACACGTGAGTAAGTTTGTATTTCTCTTAAGATGCAGCTTTGCAGTAATGGGCACCACTATATTCCACACAGGAAAGGATGCATACCATGAATACCATACTCCCGCACCACAGGGAAGTAAGTGCACGTATGGTATGCCCTAAGGACTTAGCTCATCACTTAAAGCAAAAAGTTTAGAGGTCCTCTTTAAGGACCTAAATTAATCCTATGATTCAACTCCTCAAGCCTTAGAATCGAGAGTCCAAGTTGCTGGACTTCTGACCTGGGCAGGCTGCAATGAGAACCTGCGTTCTGCTGATGACAAGGCAGCCTTGCACGTGGAGAACACAGCTATGCTGCTCCACACTAGAACACAATTTAAGAGTATTCTTAAATAAAAAGTTCCAAAAAAGAGAGAAGTCTCCCCTGCTACATTTATTCTGATTTTTGCTAGATATATTGCATTGAAGTGCTGCATCTCCTGAGTATTGTTTAAATTTTGTCCATCATCTGCCACTGGTTCACATTCTGAAGACTATACCACTCTAAAATGCACATATTACTCCACTGGATTTAATTAATTGATTTATTTTTATTTTAATGTAACTTAAGATACTCTAGCATTCCCAGGGAAATCCCCTGTACCAAGTACTCAGTTCCATTTTCTTTACCACTGTGTATATCCACTGAGAAAAACTGAGAGAAGAGTAGTCATAGGCTGGGTAACCAATTTTTCAGTACAGACTACTTACATTATTATGCAACATATTACAGCGTATGTCATCTACTGACTCTAACAGCACCAATACTGCTGCTCCCCAAGACAACACACTTTTTCTTAATTAAAAGAAAAATCTCACCTAAACGGGTGGCCTTCATCGGACTTTTGGATTGCCTGGATAACTCCCTTGTATATCCTAAAGCTGATCGTCACAGAAAGCAGGGCCAAGGCAATGTAAGCTGTCACGCTCACGATGCTGAACACTGTTAATGAAAGCAGCAGGAACAAGCTGGCACCAAACACCACTCCTGTCTTCTTAATGTCTCGCCAGTAAAGGAGGTCAACAACTAAAATTTAAAAAAGGTAAGAAATTAGAACAAGATACCTTTTGCAGCCATATGAAAACAGTAAACATGATTCACTTGACTGCTCAGAGTCATCAGGAATGGAACTTGCAATCTCACTGTCAAACCAGAGCTGAAATGACAACTAGAAATAGGTTATTTTAGCACTGATTCTGCATTGGATTTCAGATTATCGGGATTATTGTTATTAGCTCAAATGTAATTGCTAAAATTTGAGAACAATTCTGCCCTTAAGCAATGTCAGAATTAATCTCTTCAACTACTCTGCTATGTTCTGCACCAGAACCACAGCAGTTTGTGCTTCATTTCATTTTATTTTTGCGCATTTTGTGGATGTCACTCACTGAAGAGATCGATTCCGATTCCCTGTTAGGACAAATGACAAGACACCAACAGATCTCTAAACCATTATATCTTTTCAAGTCTAGTAGAGGCAAAGACACTACTCAAGACTCATTAACAGTTCATCTTGTTTCCTTTTCACTGAAGACATTCCCAGGGGAGTTTATAGTGTTGATTATGGGTGACAGACTGAGCCATCAAGAGGGAATAATCTCACTAAAATTCCAATCCAGGCTAAATCTGCTGTGCTCCAATGCAAAATACTTCATCTGTAAACCAAGTTCATTTTTAACTTAAGCAACCCACATGAGAGAACACAGTATTATGCCATTTTTAGCATCGCTGTTTAAACTACACCTTTGCACAAGTCCTAGGTAACGGCTTAATGCATCCATTGCAGATTTGTTTGTTTTGAGGTGCTGTTGCATCCAGTTGATTACCTTACTGAATTCATAAAATCTAGCAAACATCATTCTCCATTACTGACTACAGAACTGGGCAGGGGCATCTAGTCTAGTTTTATACCCCACGGTGAGACACACAGTAAAACTCTCTTCATGATTTCTACTTCTACAGCTGATTAGATTTTCACAAGAACAAATTCCTCTTCTGCATCAAAACTGCTTGTTAATAGCAATAACGTATTAGATACAGAACTCAAGATAAATTACAGAAAAATTATTACTATTACACTGCAAGTTTAGTAATCCTATCTCATCCTGAACATCACCAAAGTTAATTGTAAAATAGCATATCACAATTCAGAACAGATTCTTACTTTGAATGACTGTTAAAGAAAATTAAAAAATAAAATTTGACTATTATTTCTTACAGGATGAAAATGTAGTAATGCACCAACATTAAATACTTAGTAACCTCTGTAGGGCAAAGTCTGCATAATCCCTTTGTAGGTACAACATGAAAATGCCACTGGGGCTATGGTGCAATTTCACAGTGTTTCAGAAGCTGAAGTCCCTTCCTGATTATTTCCGTAGGGAAACCATACCGAGCAGCAGGCGCTGGAAAGATGAGAACCCTGGTCAGAAACTTAAAGCCACCATTTTCAAAATGCAAAATATTTTATCCAAATATTTAATTCACATTTCAGTAGAAATTTCCTGAAGTTCTGCAGACAGAACCAGGTTGCAGTTGCATGAACATCTTAAATTTATCACAAACCAAAACTGTTGTGGAAAAAAACAGCCTCACCCCTTCACCACCACTCAATTCCACTCCTTTCCTCTGCATGGCCACACACAGGACCAGCCTGGTTTTCTGCATGCCACTGACAACTACTGCACTAAAAAAAAAAATAAAATAAAAACTAAGCAGCCAGCCAGATCAGATTCTGGTTGTGGTTCACCATGTGACTCCACAGACATATGGGGCGAGAGATAGAGCAGCCAACTGTCTCAGAACAGCACCAATCTAAAGTCCTCGACAAATTGCAGCCCAACCTATCCATGCACCCTGTTGACCTGTTATTCCGCTGGGTCTCTTCGTGTTACAAAGCTGCACTTCTATTTTCCCTGTTGAACAAATGAAGCTCTAAGCAAGACAACTTTTCTTTAATATTTGTAAAAATCAAATAAACAAACAAAAAAATCAAGTAATCATAGGTTTCCTTTTGTATGGGCTATAATCCCTAAATTTAACAACGTTTTCTTTGGTCTCTTTGGCTTTGCTTCTAATTACAAAAGTGTCTATTTAGTGTCTCTGCACGCCTTACGCTAAGCAAGGTTAGCATGCAAAAGGAGTTTACAAATGAATTGTGAGCTTGACCTAAAGATTGTTGTAAACTGTAAACCTAAATTGAGCTGCAAGTATCCGTAACACCTGGGTGAGATTTTCAAAACCAGTATTGCCAAAAAAAGTTGGTGGATATTGTGCTCCTAAATCATGCAGGAGATCTTTGAAAAAAACGCCTTTCTTTCTATTTGCTTCAAATACTGAAACTATTTTTAAATGCTGCAACTTGAGCATCCATACATTCAAATTTGGGTGCTGCTCCCATATCACATGTCAGACTAAGTATGAGCCCTACTCTCCTCTCTGTTTGCAGATAGCATTAGTTCTGTAAATGAGATACTCCCTCCTCTGTAACACAGTTTTAAAGCGTCTCCACTGGTAGTGGGTTCTTACTGCTTCACAGGAAATCACTTATTACAAGCAGTAACACATTATAGCTGAACCCAGTTACAAGGAATGTAATGACAGCAATTCATCTGTATGACAATTTCCAAAATACGAGAAACAAAGGTAAGTTGCTGGAATTAAAGCATACCACAAATGCCAAACAGCGTCTAGTGACCCGTCTTCAAGTCTTTCGTTCTCAGTAACTGGTAAGAAACATCTCCAAGCTAGGACCTCCCAGACCAGAGTGAAGCTGCACATGCAGCTTTTTTCCTCAGTCTGTCTCCCTCCCCTCCATTTGGAGAACTACCAAATCAGCCTCAGCTTAATGACATACGTATCTGGTTTCATTGTAAATTCCTCAAAGGGAAATTCAGTGTTATAAGTCACTGAAAAAACAATTTGTAATTTTCAGTCCAAGAGAGTACATGATGAAATTAATTGATAGTCTCCAACTGATCAGAAACGGGTATTTGTATTTCTTTCTGAAGTAAAAGAAAAGATTAAAAGCATTACTAGAAGCAGCTTTCTGGCTTTAACTTACACACAAGACACTCAGAGCAGATTAAAAAAAACCAGAAAACCAAAAAACCCCACCAATTCTCAGGAACAGCCCTGCCAAGCAGTATCCTTCCTCATGGAAACTGTTTTAAGCTTTATTTTATACAATATGAACTATAATCTCATGCATTTAATGCAAGTATTCCAGGCCTATTCTAAAGCAAGAACAGCTGCCTACATTTGGTAAGCACGAACTGTCACTTGGCACGTCTAAAAATAGTACTGCTAGCATCCGTGCCTTACATGCAGAACTCATCCAATTACATTTTGCTTTTAAAGCAAGTGCCGTGATAGGTTTATCACTGGGGTTTTTTGTTTGTTTGTTTTTGAAGTATTTTCTTTTTTTCACGGACATTTAACTTAAAACTGAACAACTCATACTGGTTTTTGATGACAAAAACAAGTGGTTTAATATATCTAACCTGATAACCCTCTATTTAAAAAAAACCCTGAAGCAAGTAACCCTCTTTTTTTTTTTTTTTAAAGAGAAATGAAAAGCCTCGAGATCTACAAGCGAGTTTAATTCACGTCTATTAAAGAAAACCAAGAAAAAGGGACTAACCCATTTTGGCATCCATCTTGAGTGTGCCTGCATGCACCCAGATCTTGCACAGCTGACTACCCAGAGCCTTTTCACTTCCTGCTAGGGCATTCGGAGGTCGGCAGATATACGCAACTGCCTGCTACCGAAATCTGGCTGGCCCCCGCCAATGGCTGCCCCTGCCCTAAGTCCTTGGAACGCAGCTGCGGAGCGAGAGGTTCGGCTTCACAATGAACAACTGCGCTCTATCCAGTATTTAGAAACAAAACAAAAAAAGGGTTTCAGCGCCAAAGAAAGGCTGTTTGTGCGAAAGGAGAAGGGAGATTAAAAAAAAAAATGCAAACAGTGTACGATTTACGAATGTTGTATGAGCAGCGGCCATTACACTAGAACCGTTCTGTAATCTGAAAGGTAAGCAGAAATTCCTTCTATTCTTCAAATAATAGTAATAATAGTGTAGAAGCACAAGTGAGAGCCTTTTCTAGATCAATTTAAGAACAGCCAGCGTTGTACTAACACAGAAATGTAACAGAAGTGTGGAGAACAGGCAGCTTTTAAATGCCTCTGAAGGACACAGTGACAACTGTCACCACAGCACCATACAGGCTGCTGTGAAGAAAATTAACTCTAGACCAGCAAAAACCACCACAACTAGGCAAATTGCTGTTAATGCCTGTTCAGCGAGGCATTTCCCAGCTACGCTAAATAAACTTCGTATTTACGCATGACAGCAATCTTCAGGGTTTCCACTGATCTTTTATGCAGCATATCTAGCAGGCAAGATGTGACCCTGCAGCGTCACTTTCAAAGCCGGGTGAAGCCCGGTGTGGGGCAGCCCTGGCTGGAGACAGACCAACCCCAAGGAGAAGCCACCAGCCCATCAAGAGCTCAAAGTCTGCCAAGCACAAAGACCATGAGCAGACCAGGGCGTGACATTTTCAAGATGTCCTGCATCAGAACGACCATTTAAAATCACAGTTGACATCCTAAGCAGGAGCAGTTAGAGGCTGGCCCAAAAAATTCAAGCCTCCTTTTACCATGATCAGACGTGTTGGAAGACAGTTTGGTCCTTGACTGCCTTGTGGCAAGTCAGCAACAACAAAACAGTCCCGGGCTGGTGAAACTGGTTGGTTATAGCATGACTGCATGCGGTGCCAAGCACGTGGAGCTGACTTCAACCAACAGAGCCTTCCCTGTCCGAGGGACAGACGTTACAAAGGAGTGGCACATCCAGCGGGACTGACAGGCTTGTCTAACTGGATCCCAAGGGTCAGAAAACAAGTCTGCATCACACGCATTTCAGACTTGGCGCATCTGCCCCACAATCCCTAGCAAGAAAAAGTGATACAGATTTCAGAAGTACATGCTAGAATGAAAACAAAGTCCGACACTACCAGATTGTCCCCCCAAAATGCAAATGCTATCTAACAATTACTTATGAAAGAAAAATGCTGCTGTGGCTCATTTCTACCTGATCATATATCCGTGCACGTGCTCACAACGTACAAACTGGGAAAATCATTCCAAAGCCCTGATTACTCACAATCAAAATTTAAAGAGATCAAGGGCTGC
Source organism: Buteo buteo (assembly GCF_964188355.1). Classification (NCBI taxonomy): domain Eukaryota; kingdom Metazoa; phylum Chordata; class Aves; order Accipitriformes; family Accipitridae; genus Buteo; species Buteo buteo. The sequence goes on from NC_134179.1 coordinate 10,659,152, forward strand.
ACAAGCCTGTGCCACCTTTTCCACCATTTAACTGATCTGAACCAGAATTCAGATAGATTTTCAGCATATTAACAACAACAGCAGCAAAAATCCTGGGATAGCCTGGGAGTATATAGTGTGGCGTTCATCCTACCATTAGCATTATTCAGCCATTAAAACCTGACAATTCATTGAAATAATTAAAAACTAAATAAATAAATGTTACATTTTAGTACCAATTACTCCATGGGGCCCTGTCTTTAGAAGTGCTAAAAATATAGTCATGCCACCCCCAGGGTAAACCTATTTCATCCTGCCTATCTAGATGATCAATATGACAAGTATTAATCAATACCACAGGTTGTCCCACTTTCACTATGCTGGTTCCTCAACTACTATGGCTGTAGCACAAAAACCACACATACCAAAACTAAGTTTAGGATTATATTAATTAGAAAGTAGTGCTTTAGCCGGCAAGTCTAAATATGAACCATACTTTGGCTCTTCTCTGGTTTTAGATTTGATTATGCCTTTTTTTTTAAAAAAAAAAAAAAGGTTATTTTTTAGCATGGAAAGAAGCATGTTGCAATATTTGCTTCTATATTTATTTTGGGGCAAGACGGACAGTGTAATCAGTCCCTGAACTTTACCCATCATTTTCCATGCCACTAGAGCCTGACCTAACAAAGGAAGAACACATGAAACAAGGTGCCGTCGTCTCGTTATAAAAGAACGCTACCAGAAACCACACTAAACCAGGCTTCGAGAACAGTTGCAAAAGGAGAGGAACCAGACTCTTCTGCTTCCCCAGAAAACCAACTTCTTGCTCTGCTTCCATTTTCTCTACAAGTTAAATTACAATTAAACCCCAAGGCAGTAGGGACTTCCTTGGAGGGAGAAATAAGCACTAAACCAGTTTCCTCCACCTGAGGGGATGCCACCACATAAAAACAAAGAGGGGGGAAGAGGAATTAAAACGCTGCTTGAAGCAGTTACAGCAGCACAAAATACGCACGTAGGATGGGTTCAGGTTTGCTCTCTTCATTTGATGACAGTTCCATTGCCTGCTAGTCAGGTCTACATTTGGCAAAGCAGCCAAGTGTGCAGACCCCACATGACTGGCCTCCACGCAGCCGCAACAGCACGGCTTGCACTGGTTAGCGTGTTCCCCCCAGGTGCGCCACACAGGCACGCTCATGATTGGCAATACATTAATTTTAAGCCAAGGCAGAGTCCATTTTTCTCGAGGCCTCAAATTCTAGGCCCACAAATGTCTGCTTTCAGTTGCAGTGAGGAACTGACCACCACCAACCCTGCTCGTCGAGTTCTAAAAGAAAACCTGGAAATTGGGCCTGAATACCCAAAGGTAACTTGCCTTTCAGTTTTTACAAACACCTTCTGAGCTCACCCCCTTTTTTTTTTCCCCAACCCCAAGAATTTCAGGCCTGATGTAAGGAGTGCTGAACATTTAAACAAGTTACACATCAAGAACATACCACTAAACACTGCAGAATATTTTTTCCTGGTATTTTACAGCCCTTTAGTGAAAGATTAGAACTTTTAGAAACTTGTTTTGCAAAGGCAAACTTTCTTCCCCTGCAGGGTTTTCTTCCTACATATTCAGATTCTGATAGAGCATTCTATGGATTCTAGACAGCTGGGAACTTTGTCCAAGTGGAAAAAACCACAGATTTTTGAACAATAGTTATTGAAAAAAAAAAGAAAAAAAAAAGGAAAACTTCACAAGTACAAGTACCACGCATGAGAGGGCCCTTTAAGAAGATATTTAAGCATCCAGAGATAATTAAAATTTTTTAAAGCTTGTCTTGTTGTTAAAGTTTGAAGATTACGTATTCAAATAAGGCTTAAACTCTTACACACTGAGCACTAATATAATGATCCACAGAGATTTACACTGGTGATCTCCCATTGGTGGTTACAGGAACAAAGGTCAGAACCACACTAATTTAAGGTTAGCTACTTATTTACCTAAAACAATTTGATATTGTGGCTGTAAATTCTGAAAAATCAGACACAGTTTTACCTAGAATCCAACAGAATTATGAAAAATCCTAGGCAAATGTGATTAAGGGTAGACTCCAAACGCGCTATGCCAAACAGAACACCCCCCCCCACCCTGCTGTAGTCTGCATGCGATTTCTCCTCATAAAATTATTAAGCTACATGAACTGCAGACACTACAACCTTTTGAGTTAATGGTTAGTACTGTTAAATTATTAATAATCTAGGAATTTCACATGAACATCAACTAAATTCGGACGATGCTGGTATTTGTGCAGTGCGTACCAAAACAAGCTGTTCTTTAGTATGCTCTGTAGGACTGAAAAAGATCTGCAGTGTCACACAAGCTATTCCCTTACGTAAATAATTCATTCTTCTGCATTGCTCATATTTACCCATTTTCACCTACGGCTTTTACAATTTTGCATACAGTACAAATAGGTCTTACCTCTGCAGATATATTGCACAATCAAACACATACTACAAACACCATTTGCTAAAAACAACCCGCAGCATCTTTAGCTTTAAAAAAAAAAAAAAGGAAAAAGGTAAAAGAAGAAATACCCTTATCCTTCCAACTGCTCGGCTGACTGTCCATCTCTCCACAAACGATCTACCCTCCAGCTGTGATTATCAATTATGCATACCAAGAGGACAGCTGCAGGAGAAGCAATCTACAGCCCAGGATGGGAAACATGGGCTTCCCCAGCAGCGCCCGCAGCCTGCTGCCGCCGCCGCCGCTGCTGCACTGGTGCTGCAGGCGGCCGGTCAGCTGACGGCGGGGGGCGGGGGGGGCGGGCTGACGCAGTGCGAGCTGCGAGCGGGCTCCGGCAACGGGGGTACTGCGCGACCCCCCCCCGCCGCAGCCGTTGGTTCCTCCCGGGTTCCCCACGGAACCGAGCGGATGCAAGGCAGGGGGCATCGCCGGCCCCCAGGGAGCCGGCCGCCCCCCCCCGGCCCCCAGGGAGCCGGCCGCCCCCCCCGGCCCGGCACCCAGCGAGGCTCGGTGCGGGCTCACAAAGGCCGGACCGCCCTAAGCGGCTTTTCGGAGCGGAGCTAAAAGTAGTCACCAGGCAAGCTTGTCGAACAATGGTTAAAACACATTTGCGAGCCTCCCAGATATACGTCTTGCCTTCTTTGTTTTGTTTTGTGTTTTTTTTAAAAAAACAAACCAAACAACCAGATGTCTGTCTAGAAGACTAACAGAGACATCTTTGTAACACCTCTCCCTTCAAGAAAAAGCTCGAAGGAAAACAGACTAGGACCCTTTCTGTGCCTGTAACAAAAGCAAGAGGCTCATGAAGCACATGAGAAGTCTTTTTGCTGGTGTCTTTAGGCCTTATGAACTGCTCAGCCATATTTATTCACCTTAATGGAGGCTGGAGAAGATCGGTTATCTAGCCTTCTGCCCAACTCCTACAACCAAACAGCTTCCCTTTTTTATTTTACATCAGCATCCTATGTTGTCAGCTGCAGACCTGACAATTAACGCTCCCTTCATTTAAATAAAAACCAAGAACCTGAAAGTTGACACTACTAACATCTACAAAGCAACATACAGAAAGTACTGTACAGACACAAGACAAGCATAAACCAGAAACTCAAAATCCAAAGGAGAAGAGCTGCGAGAACAATGCTGTCGTGCTGTTTTCCATCCCTGCTGAAAAAAATTACTACTCTTCTAGTTTGGAGTCTCTTAAGATCTGGGGCTGACAATAAAATGCTAAAAACTCCCCAGCACCTCTCCAAAGCCTCTTAAAAATTTGATACACCATTTTCTAAAGAACTAGAAAAGGGCATTCACACATTTCCACAAAAATACTGTGGACTGGCTGCGATGGAGATCCTGATACAGTCCTTAAATAGACAGTTTTACTTTTCACTAGAACAGATAATCTTACAGGGTGGAAGATTACCACAACGTTACCCAAAAGGCCTGCTTATTGCTTCAATTGCTACATAAATTAAGGCCTTCTCTGATGCAAGACCAGTTACATATATTTTTAAGTTATATAAAGGCATGCATTTCATTCATAATTTCAACAGGCAAATCAAAACATACTATAGGAGGGAAGTGGGAAGTACACATTCAAACATCATAGCGCAAAGAAATTTGAAAAGCTGCACTATACAAAACCAGGACAAAACACATCTGAAAATCCACTTGTCTTTGAGCTGAAATTCTTAACATCAACTGGAAACAACCAAAATCTGTTTTACCCCCACATTTGTTTGGGTGACTCCATTATCTCTAAATTAGTTAGAAACCTGATGCTTCTAGAAAGTTCTTTCCACTGTCAAATTTCTAGTCATACACAATTAAAGCCTCTTCATTTCTTCTTCATGTTCTTTATATTACATACTTGATATAGTGCATTTACGCAACACATTCCTAAACAGACATTTCGCTATAGCCACCCATGCAGCCACAGCAAATCTGCAGCAGCCAGAACACGGACAAACACGCAGCTGAGGAGGGACAGCAGCTGCATAACCGGTCCCTGTTCTCCCACCTCCAACGAGCCACTAACTCCCTCCACAGCAGTTTCTCCCTGCCCTCAAGATCCTCCTCTTTACTCTTTGAATACTCACTGTTCACCCTTACCACTCCATGCAAATGATACCTAAAATGAAGTCTGTATCCGTCCATACTCACATCTCTTATTTCAGGCAAGATACACCCATATAACCCTATTCTACATATAAACCGAGTACCAGCACTGTCAACAAACTTCAGTATAAGTTTTATTGTTTCATTAGGGAAATTGCGTGCCTGTTTTTACGCCAACATTTAAGCAAAAACTATGCAACTAACAAGCTTTTTACAAGATGGTATTATCAAGTCACACAGACAACTAAAATGGATGCAACCAATTCTAAACACATTCTTCTACTGAATGCACCTATGTTCAAAGGGGCGGCATGCTTGCAGGGCGAGTACTTTACTCACTACACAGTCATTAAATCACACCAAGCAGATAGACCAACAACAGCATTTTTGTACTGAAGAGCGTTCCTGACTTCGCGCAGGAAAGAATTTTGGATGACTACCTAATTCTGCTCTCACCCGAAGCCTCACTCAATGTCGGCTGCCTATGTGTGCTTCTGAGAAAGTTGATAACTTACCATAAATGCTCCATTTTCTCCATAATTCTGCCACTCTGCAAGTAACTTCCCAAAGGCCTTGCTCTGTTAGTTGCCTTAGCTATACAAGCCTTTGCCTCTCAACAGAGGCGATGCAAGAGCTCTAATGAAACACAGCAGGTCTAGCTAGGTCTTGCCTTCAGAAAAATTTCACTCAAGGTTATGCACTCCCCCATTCCTCCTACTCCTCCTTGATTTGAACAATCAAATAATCTAAGAATACAGTCAGATGAAATTAAATCATTTTATATTGTATTAAATGATATTTTACAAATAATCTGCTCCTGAAAGAAACTCCAGAGCCATTCCAAGGTATTTTTTCCCCAGTGAAAAACAACAAAAACCCAAACCAAACACTTCCCATCCGCTGAATGGCTCTATATAACTAGCTACAAATATGAAAACTAACAGAAATGAAGCAAATCGGTACAGCGCTGGTATAAGGCAGCATTTCTAACTTCTTTTAAGCTTCACATAGCTGTAATGACCTGGTTTACTGTTACAGAATCACAGGAAGTATTTTATTTCTGCCCCCATGATTCAGGAGTAAAAAGAAAAGCTTTATCATTAGCACTACCCAGGCACCCTCTCAAAGCACATTTCCTGCTTGGACGTCACCTTGGAATTTGCACCCTCAAGAAAATCCAGGAAATGTAATCTTGCCTGAAATGTAATTAGCTGTATTTCTGCAATTCAAGTGCCCTGCAGCATTTATGAAAACAAGAGATCTGTAAACCCCTAAGATTTAATCTGAAATTAATATCTACAGAGCCTGATGTTCAAAACCACCATGAAACAAGGGTATCCTGTGGAACTGACTGCCTTGATAGTAAAGATCTCAAATTTTCAAATATTATTGTAATGCTCAACATGAATATACTGAGAGATTTAAACTGCCAATGCGGTTACATTTTGGTACACGACTTTGTCATGGTCAGAGGTTTAGATTTTGGGAGGGTTCAACAATATACTTTGATTTTGCAACCCAGTAATATAAAACCCTCCACATCCCAGCAATCAAAAAAAGGTTTATGGAAAAGTATGGTTTTCTAGCCTATTTCGGAGAATTAATGATCTCTATCTAAAAGTAAATAAGGGGTTATCAGCGAAGAAAGTCTGTACAACAGAAGGGCTAAGGTCTGCAATACGTGTATTTAGTTTTCAGCTCGAAGACTATTAAACTAATTTCAACAGCTCAGTTTCTCAAAACCTGGGATGCCCTCCTCCGAAAAGCGCAGTGTGCTGGAGTTACACTTCATTTACAAACACTAGATGGCATCAAAGCCCTCCTTTCTGAGCACACCTTAAAGCAGGACTCCCTGGGGCACTGTCCTAACATGCACACTCCCCCCCCAGCACCAGCCCTGGCAGGAGCTGGAGCTGTGCTGGCTGCGGCACAGGTCAGCAGCATCTGAACAACCAGGAAACATCCACTTTGAAGTCACAGCTGAATATGCAGCATTTTTATGGAGAACAGAAAATGTGTATTTTGAGGTCACCTGAGAGTGAAGCAGCAGGATTATCTGCTAGGAAGCCAAATACAGCACATATTGAGAAATGGAAGGATGGAAAAAAAAGAAAAAAAAAATTATTGTATCTAAGACAGTAGGAATTGCTGGTGTTGCAGCAGGGTAGTTGCTGCTGAAATTGTTACAAATAGGAGCTTCTTACAAGGAGAGGGGTCTCTTCATAGTTAACTACAAATCTGAATTTGTTTTGGTTTGGGTTTTTTTTTGTTTATTTTTAAAATCTGTGCAGCTATGAAGTACACAAGGTCCCTGTGGTCTGATACCATTACAAAATAAAACAGGTTACACGAGGGTCTGCCAGGCAGCATTAAACAGACCTCCCTCTCCCCAGGAGGCTGTTCAAAGCTGTACATTTGCTTTATTGGAGTGGTGGAGTTTAAAAAAAATCTGCATCTGTTAGCTCCATGCAGTACACCGGGACTGTTGGAAGTTACACTTTCAGGTACACACAGATATGCTGGTATTTAGGTTAGCTTTCAAAAAATAGCACTGTTAAGTAAGCGTTCGAGAACCTTAATTTAAGTGCACTCGTAAGGCTGTTCAGATTAATGTTTTAACAAGCATCAGTCATACAATCATGCCAACTGATTTCCAGAAGTCTTGAGGCACAGCAAAATCTATTTCAGTTCCGCTGACGGGAAGACAGAAAAACACACCCCACACAATAAAGGTAGACTCAGAAGGCCAAACACATGCACAGACCACTTCTTGGCCTTGCGATGAATCACCCCTCCTTTCTGAGAGTGCGGAAGACAACTGTATGTTTTAGTTCTTTGATGCTACTTTGAAATTGTGCTTAAGCACAGTGTGGATATTAAAAGCAGACAACTGATTTTGTTCATAGCTTGTCATTGGACTCTTCAGGCAGGTCTCTGAAGTCCAGTTCTGTATTCTATAATATAGCAGAAGTGAGAAGAAAAAAAGTAAGCAGCACAGACTGTACAGAAAAATCTAGAAAAAATGGACCACTTTTTTTAGTTAGCATTCTCATCTATTTAGCTTTAAGTGTTCCTCCAGAGTAAAGCAAAAAAAAAAAAATCCCTTCCCAAACAACACAGCATGTCAAAAATTAAAATTGCAACTGCTTTACAGAGTGAGCATAACACTGACAGAAAGACTGTAGACAGTTTCCCACACCCTCAGTCCATCCCTGTGCCTGGCCCAGCTCCCCACTCCTCAGCTAACACCAATGCTGGACAGACGTACGCCCTGTTCCAGCGCTGTGCCACTAGATGGGAGAATGAAGACACTGTTCAGCTCTCTCCTCTCCTGCTATGGCAAATGTTTCTATGTGCAGCTTCTCTGGCAGTTTCCCATAGACAGAAGAGCAGCAGGTCTGTCCTTCTCAGACCCAAAGTAAGAGTCTTTCTTCCCAAGGCAGTGATTTGCCACCCCCAGACAGCTAGATCCACGCAATGATTAAAGACACTCTGCAAAGGCTTCCTGTTAAAAGAACTAACAAAGAAAAACTAGTATACAAAGTGTAATGTTATTATTTTTTTTTTTAAGTAGTCTGATCTCTAAACAATTAAGCCCTTGCTTGACATGAAGTATAAGATACACAGCAGCTGTTCTCTAGACAGTACTATCTGCTGGAAGTCTGAGTGCAAGGAGAGAAGTCTTCACAGAACACAAGCACAGTGTTTTAACAGTGCAGGTATCACTGAAATTTCATCACATGGGAAAAGCAAAACTCTCTCCTTTCTGCCTACTTGTATGTATAGATAAGGTGAGACAGGAGGAATGGCAACTATCATGCAAAGTTAAACATAAAAACTACATCTTCTACCTTATTTTCCAAACCCTGTTTCAATTGCACCAACACCCTGACCTTCCCCTCAACATACACGTGTTATTCCCTTACAAAACACATTTGATGCAGAAGACATACATTAGGAATGTAGTGTTTTATGAACTGTAGACTGCAGCTACTGCACAAATATATTACTGCTGAGTCAAACTAACATTTGGTTTTCTATTTAGAACAGTCATTGCGCTTTCTGCAGTAGCTGGTTTTTAGCAGGAATGCTTCTGGTGCAAGACTTAAGCAGCAGCAGAGTGCTGCAGTATCAAAAAGCAAAGTACTCCTTTAGTCTACAAAGAGCTGGAATTTCACGAGGCATTCAGTTTAGAGAACAGAATGCAACACAACAATGGTCTTATCATTCCTTGAACTTTCTGTTACTTAACTACACATTACCAGAAGAAAGATTAACTACACTGAAGTGCAAGCTCCACCTGAAAAGAGAAATGGAAATTAGTATCCCTGCTGTGTATACATCAGTTTTAATGTTTGCAGGAGACTTGACTTCTTAATGGCCACTTTCCTAGTAACCTGAATACTAAGCTCCCTCAGGTGCACTATTTATTTTAAACCACTGGCCCTGATCTAACGAAAGCTGCAAGTCACATGAGCAGAGATGCGCAGGTTCTTTTCCAGATTCCAGACACATACAGTAGCAGCAAGGGTATTTTCCCGAGTTTTGTAGTCTGATGTCTGAACTGTGTATGAAAAGAAAGAAACACCTCTTCAAATCATGTATGCACAACAGACTGAAACACCATCCTCAGCTTACTATCACATATTAAGACCAAGTTTGGAAGGCCACCTAATGCCCAGCCTGTAGACAACCACAGAAGAGCTTGCAGTGAGTAGTGACTTATTTCTGTATCAACAGATCACCAGCAGGATAACTGAAGGAGAAAACTGGAGACAGTGAGTCCATCCCTGATAAACAGAAAAAAGTACTAAAGCAATCAGAATATGAAAAAGGTAAAAGTGCAGGCACTAACATTTTCTGTTACTCTTGGCCTACATAGAGAAGTTTACAGAAAGTGACTTATAAAGATTAAGTCATGACATGCTTAAGTTTAGCTAAAGAATTACGCAGATTAGTGAACTGCAAGACAGCATACGCAGATTACCTGAAGATTTATTCAGCTTTGCTGAAAATACAGCAGTAGGTTTTTCCTTTTCTTTAACAGAAGCAGCTTCTCGCTCAGCTTCCTTCTCAAAAGCTTCTGGTTTTACTACACTGACTATCTCTTTTGCAGCAGATAAAGGTGAGGTATCTGTGGCAGGTAAGGACACCATGGATACTTCAGGCACTTTTCTGTCCACAGCCTCCAAGGACTTTTTCAAGGCATTAGTATCTTCCTCAGCTTTTACTTCTACATTCTTTATAGACAGATCACAGGGTAGCTCTGGGCAAGGCAACTGCCTCTTCTCACCTTTGATCACCTTACTGATCTCTTCGCTTTCATCTTTGTGCATTACTTCTCTGTCAGTAGCTTCTGCCACAAACTCAGGAGCAGTTTTAGGATGAGCTAACATCACAAAGTCTTCTTCCACTGGGACTGGGGAAGACTCCATGGGTGAGAGAGCTTTGTTGTCTCCTGGTTTTGGTTCCATAGCAACAGATACATCAGCTGAATAAGCCACAGCATTTAGCTCTTCCATTTGAAGAGGAATCTTCTCTGCCTTGGCTACTTTTGTAGGTGTTGGCTCAGACAGCAGAGTGGCAACAATTTTGGAAGAGTCCAGTTCAGGTTGGAAAGACTCCAGATAAGGCTTGCTCATGGCAGCTGCTGAATCCACCAGTCGTTCTTCATGTTCATCATCAGGTACAATATTCTCAGTTGATTTACTTTTTAAGATGAGAGATGGATCTTCGCGCACTTTCTCAGTAAAGTCAGGTATCACCTGGCTATTAAACATGTCAGATTTTCCAAACTGCGGAGACAGTTTTTCAACAAGTTCCTTGTGTTCAGGCGCATCCTGAGAAATGCATTCTGTTATCGGTGTCTTTGAATAATCTGTAAAGGATGGAGAAGCAGATTCACCAGAAACCTTTGTTTCCTTAATTAAGTCACAGGCAATAGATATATATGGAGTCTCTGTATCTTCAGGACTGGTGCTACTCTCATGATCAGGTTTTTTAAATGCTAATGCCTCTTTTGCTTCTTGGGCCTGTGTCAGTGGTACATTCACTGCCTCTTGGTATAAGGGAGTTTCAGTCTCTTCTTTTACATTCTCATAATTAGCAGTAGGAATAAATGTCTCTAATGGGGAAGCTTCGAGCTGCACAGCAGATGCTTCTGCACCGGCAGTCCCAGTGCTTAGTGGGGCTTCCATAACAATATCTGGCAATATTGGTGATGGAGCAGCTTCCGACCCTTCAAATGAGGGGCAGAGTTGTGTCACGGGTTTCAGAGTCTCTTGTACTGACTCGGAGGTTTGAACTAAATCAATCTTTGTTTCATAAGCAAGTTTTGTACATGCCACATCATGCATTTCACTTTCATATGCTTCTTGCACTAGATCAGGAGTAAGACCTTCTGGCATATTTGCTGCAGTGTCAGTCGGCACTGTTGATACACTCTCTGTTTTAGCATAGTCAGCTTCCTGGCCTTCCTGCTTGCCAACTGCTCGAGTGCTAAAATCACCTTGTTCTGTGCTCATCTGAGCTTTCATTTCTGCAATTTTTTTCTCGTCATCGGTTCTATTTTCTGAAGTGCCTTCCTCTAGTGGAGAAAGAGATTTGACTTTGTTACCATCAGGACTTATAGAGGATTCAAATTTAGTACAAGTGATGTAAGTCTGTGAAGGTTCTTTTACAGCTTCTGGGGTACTTGGGAAAGAGCGATCTTCAGTGCTGCCTTCACTCTCTCTTTCGTAATCCTTCTGCACATTCAGCTTATCTACATCATATTTCTCATCTAAACTGCTTTCTAGTTTGGCATCTATCTTACTTCCAACATCCTCTCTCATGCTGCTCAGTCCGTGACTAGCACCTTTTACTTCCCATATTGGTTCAAATGGCTTGAAGTCTGCATATTCTTCCCTCCTGAGCGAGTCGTCTTTCAATGCCCCTTTTTCACCATGATCACCACCTCTGTATTTGTTATAAAAGAGGTCTTCCTCGTTTTTCTCAAATGAATCTTGAGGAGTTTCTGGAGAGATTTTCAGCTGCTCTGCAGGCATTTTCTCCAGATTACGTAATTCTTTAGGGCCCTCTAGCTGTGTTTCTTCTTTAGCTTGAGATAAAATGGCTGCTTCTGCTTTAGCAAATGGGGGTTCTGAGTATTTAATTTCTGCAATGTCTTTTTCATTTCCCTCTGCAAGAAATGGATTTTTTGCATTTTCCATAGTTTCTTTATAAACCTCACTTGCATTTTCTTTGTAAATGCCTCTTGCAGGTAATCCCTCTGAGACTGTATCAAAGGCTGCGTGCTCTTTAAAGGGATCAGCTGAGATAGGAGAGAAGGAGGGAAGAGAAGGAGCAGTATCAAGCGGGACTGCAGTAAAATCCTCTTGACCAAGCGACTTAGTGCTACCTGGCTGCTCCTGCAAGTCCATAACCTTTTCTGTGACCGTGGACAGAAAGGAAAGTTAGAGAATGCAAGTGCTCTTAAAGTCAATGCAAACTTTCATGACAGGTTCACATGATGTTAGTTATTAAGAGGTTCTTCCAAGTTCTAGCATAAATACTATTAGCCATTAAAACAAAGTATCAGTTAAAGTCTGCTAGTCTATTTCACCTCTTCTAGCAGAGAAGTATGCAAGAGGCTAGAGAAGCAGGAACTTTATGCAGCACAAAGATCACAGTAAAGCTGAAGATGCCAGACAAGTACAGAGCATCCAAGTACAGCAGGCAATATTAAACAAAGTGAGAAAGGGAGGGTGGGGTGGCAAGGTGAGACAGACAGAGGGTATGTGCGTATGCTTGTGCATAAACATATGCACAAACGTGCATGCCAGTAAGAAGTCTTTTTTGACACTTTTTTAATGGGAATTTGGTGGACAGCGTAGCTAACAAAACTCACTAAGTAAATACTACAGGTACAAATTTTACTTATATAAAATACTGCAGAAAGTTACTATGGATTAAATCTTTCTGCTAAATCAGTAAAGCAACTACGCTTTGATGTGTTAACCTGTTAATAGTATCAACTTCTTTCCTACATCAAGGGTCCAAGAATTCACAGATGGCTATAGCTTGTTTATAAAACAGTTCACCGTGCAAAGAAATGAATGTGTATTAAGATCTTGAACAGATCAACTGAAAAGCCAAAACTGAAAAATGTGGTAAAGGCTATTCTTGGACCCGTGCTGACTTTTAGTAAAGGCAGACTAATTGGAAAGGGTTAATGAGATCAGATCAGAAATGCAGGATGTATTCAGACAAAGGTGAGCAGAAAGAACTTGCCTGCAGAGGAGTGCATCAGAGGCGCAGATGTAGCAGGAAGAGCAAAAAGGGTCTCATCTGAAAAACAAACAAACAACCTCAGCAGAAATAAAAGCTAAGTTGAAGAGGGGAGAAAGCACGCAAGTAGTCAGTTCCCAGTAAATCAAACAGATCCATAGCCAGTATCTACACCCACAGAGAACCACAGAACTAGACACAAGCCGGGTAATTTGGGAGAGACAAAGCTCGGATTTCTCCATTCACAATGGGATCTTTACCGAGGCAGTAACGGAGGGATCTCTACCCTCCATGCCAGCAACCAGTATCAGGTAAGATACACCACAGCAGCTACTCTTTATTTTTATTCTCCAAAGCTCCACACTACTGAGCAGTTAGTGTCTCTAGCGCCAGAAAAAACACCTGCCATTGACAGTGACACGCTGTCCTTAATCAGCTCACTTTGTCAGAGGGCCTCCTAACCCCAACTAACTTGTGTGAGAACAGCAGCGATAAAGAGACTCAAGCAAAAATTGTGAAAAGTCAAAATGACTAAAGTAAGCTTTGAAACTCCCCACAAACAGAGCACTGATCAGGCAGGCTGATACTGATCAAACTGGTAACAGTAAATGACTGTACCATTTGCTTTATCTTTACATCTTGACTATTTTTGTTGTGTTGTAATGCAGACAAGCTTCCAAAGGAAGGCATTATTTTAAAAGCCTTCCTTGGCATTATCCAAGGAGCATATTTTGCTTTGCTGAATTTGTTTTAACCCTAATATTTCACAGGACAATCGCAGCTCTCCCATTTCCACTCAAAGAACTAAGGAAATATAAGGAAGGACACACTTCTCCTAAGCTAAGGAAGTCACCTTCCTTCACTAATGCACAATTGTGAGAAGCCAGACAATCCCAGAGTTTCATATTGCACATTATCTGAAGTAAAAGCATACAACTATGACATTTTACTAAGGTGCGTGAAGCATTTCATGAAAAACCACTGTAGAAGGAGCAATAGCAGCCACCGCTAAGAACCAGGCAAATCAAAACCAGTCCCTTCTCTGGATTTCTGTGTCAACAGCAGTATTTTTCCCAGGCCTGTTGGCATTACCTTAATGTAAAAATAGTAACATTTAGGTAAATCTATTTCATTCTGAAGAGCGCATAAAGTTTTCAAATTAAGGCTGTTAAAGAATATTTGCAATTTACATCAATTGTATTAGCAGACTGCAAAATTATATTAAAGCATTTCAATTAGATTTTGAATTTCCAGTACAGACATCAACAATCTTTACTTTTGCTGTTTGCCTGGACAAAATCAAGTACTGAAAGAGTTAAGAACTTAACTTTTTTTAATTAAAAGCAAAGAAAAATAGAAGCAATCAATTTTAAAAGATGGAAGGCAAAAAGTGAGAAATATGGTAGACCCAGCAGCGCATACATAATAATCCAGTAAAGCAAGGCATTAAGGTAATTTTTGTTTTGGCATTAAACCATGACTTTCTGCAAAAGGAATGCCACTTCAAGATACTCGTGACCCATCTGGCTTACTCAAGTTAATCCTACCAGCAGTTTTCAAAAAATCAAGTCTCCTCACAATCTACATTTACTGTCGCAGTACAGTCGGTTGGTTTGGTTTCACAGAACATTCTATCTCCAGGTGACGTTTATAATCTACGGCAAGATATAACAAAACAGAGTAATAAAATTGGAGTGTAGGACTTACAAGCTTCCTCAACTCCTGCCAGGCCAAAGGGATTTCTGTTCAGTTTTCTAGAAATTACATTTTCCTATTAAGGACCACACAGAGAGAAACCTCAATTCCAAATTTAGAACACATTAAAGCAGTGTTACAGTTCGGTGGTGGCAAAAGCTTTTAAGGACAAAAACCATACTGAAGGACAACTGATCGATATGTGACACTCAGTCACAGAACTGCAACGCTTGTCCGTACACTGCCGAACATCACCATATGCCCTTTATTTCAGGAGATGCTTGACTCCACATGCCCTGGCTCGCTGGGATCTCTTCCACAAGCAGGCTGCTCGCCAGGAGCCCACCGCCCCATGAGACAAGTTAAAGTTAGCAAGTCACCTGGTTGGGAGAGAGAAACAAGGGGCCTCAGTGAGAGTGCAGCTTGGGACTCATCCATCCAGAGAGCTGCTCCGCCTTCCTCAACATGAGGCCTTTAGCAGCAACAGCAGAGGTTTTTCTTCAGTTTCTAGTGTGCCTGGTACGTCAAGGGTTACCACCAAGCTTTAGGTTTTAGGCTAGCAAGCCTTAGGGTTTGCACCAAGCAGCAGCACACTCTCCTTTTCTCTCAACATTATGTTTTGATGGACCAAGCGAGCAACATCTGACCACAAATGTAGAACTGTGTCCCTCTACATGTGTACTGACTGCTGACCCTGCTGAAATACCCAGTCACTCATTGGTTAAACGGAGCAGCAGCGTCCACAAACTCCATGCCTGAGCCAGTGTCAATCTACCACCTCATCTCCCACGCTCGGCTCCGCTCAGCTCCGCTCCCCTCGGAGCACCGCTCCCCTCGGAGCACCGCGCACACACACCAGGTCCAGCGCCTCTGGGCACAGGTGGCAATCCACCAGGCAGCTGGGAACAGAGACTAGCCCTCAGCACGCACCCTCCCTGAAATGCTCTCACCTCCTCCAGGCCATGCCAGAGCAGCACAACCTTTATTTGCTGGAAGGGGTCTATGCTTAGGAGCGGAGGGGAGGGGGGAGAAAGCAGGATGGACCTGCTGAGACCTGATTGTGCAGCATGGAGACAGAGACCCCCGACGCCCAACAGAAAAGGATCTCATGGGGAAACCAGGAACAAGTCAATGGAGTGGAGGTACTGAAAAGGTAGAAATAAAAGGGCAAAGAAAGAAGACAAAGTCCACTGTGGTAAGGGGGCAAAGAGGTAACGCACAAGTCCCTGAAGGCGCAGTACACTTGGTGTTCAAAGACCAACCGCAACCTCTACCAAAAATTCTAGACTTAAAATCTTTTGAATACTTCCCAACCCGAGAGAGAGAGGTTTCAGTTTCTGGTGAGGAACACTGCTTTTAGGAGCACGGACACTTGATATTTCAGTGCTCCGTTAAGACAGCACAAACCAGAAACTCCTTCTCAGGTTTGGCTTCCATTTACTCAACACAGAAACATAAAATAGCTATGCCAGTCACTGAATTCGCAGGTTATCTTAATGGAAGGATATTATGCCCACACCCAAACTTTATTTTCCACACATAGCTGGAGTGTCAAAAGTGATTACATAAAAGCAGTATTTCCTAACCAGCCAAGGAGAACCACCCACTTTCCCTCCACCCACATCAGAATGGCATTTTTCCTGCTGAACGGAAGAAGGTACAAGGACTTCTTCCTGCTGTGGGCCCTGTAAAACACCTCCAGGCAAGCAGGGAGAACAGAGGAGGACCTCTACAACTCCCACATCAGCATGACTGGTAACTGAACCATTCTCTTCAGATTGTAATTCAAATGACATGGTGAAAGGATCTGTGTTTTTTCCAGCAATGACACCTGCACTGAAGAATCCTTACCTCCAATGTTGGTGGTAGAAACCTTTCAGAAACACAACTCTGTGGGTGCTTTGGCAGGCAAGAGAAGAAAAAATGCAGCATCTATCAGATTGTCGCCTGGCACGCAGCGAGGCTGCCCAGGCCCAAAGGCGTACATACCACAACGAGCACGCAAGCCACTTCAGCCAACGCTTGCAGAACACCAGAGAACCGGCTGCCTCTTTCCAACCATTGCTCAAGTCGTAGCACTGGTCACAGCTGACAACAGGTACTAAGTTTTGTAATAAAGTACTACGTTTAGTGGAATGACTTCACTTGAAGAAGTGCGAGGATAGATCACTGAGGGTGGCGTCTCCTATTTGCATATAAATGGCAAAAATTAGGCAATCGAAACAAAGTAGTAGTACACTACTACTAGAATCAAGTAAAAAGAAAAATCTCAGAATATATCAAGCTCTAAGCAAGATTATTTTCAAGTGTATATTCAAAACTCATTTCTTGAGCTACAAAGTGGGCCCTCACTACAGCAAAGCTTCACCTAAAGATATAAAGAAAATCTAAGACGACTTGAGTTTGTAAAAACCGTAACACAGAAAAAATTAATTCAGTAACATGAACTGCTCAATTACTGCTTCCATCAGAAGACAGATTTTGTTTCATGAAATACAGAAGAATGGGACCTTGAAATGAACACTGTATCTCCAGGAGATAACAGCCTTTACTCCAAATTTTATCTGCCAAAAATCCATAATGGTGCAGGTTAGTAACCTACCTTCAGAGTTACTGTTAAGAGAAAGACAGACCCCCTATTTCTGAATGGTATTACTTTGTATTAGTTACTGAAGTGGTCCAATTGATGGTTTTTAAAGAGAACTTTATAGGCAGACTCAACCTTGCCCAGGGGATCTTACAGCATTCAGTAAAATACTAATACTGTATTCAAACTTATACACCCACACATCACCAAACCAATGATGGCATGACTGCTCTTTGCCTAACAAGAAAGTTAACAGTTTTGCTCGCTAGCACGCACTCCTCTAGCCATTTTTTGGGGTTTGTTTTTGGTTTGGTTTTTTTTTTTTTTGGGGGGGGGGGGGGTTGTTGTTGGTTTTTTTTTTAAATATCCACGTATACTAACATATCCCCCTAATGTGAAAGGAAAAGCATTTAAGGAACAACAGAGTGATGCACAAAGTGATTCATTCTGACTGCATTCCTATTTTTAACCAAAAACATTCCGTAAATTTTACCTTGGCTTTTTGCAAATTAAATATTCCCTAACAAACAACAACAACAAAAAAGCAGCCACCCACAAACAACCCTGTAGCTTCTCCTTTCATTAGCAGGAATTCTCATACTCTAAAACTTTGTATTATGGTTTCAGCTAAAACATAAGCTCTACCAACAAGAAACAGATTTCAGTTTTGTTTAAAAATAAAAAAACTGCCATCAGCATGACAAAGAGGTGTCATTTTAAACTCTCATTTTCATTTTTGCTGATTGCCCACTAACTGGTATTGTTACAAAATACTGGTATTACCAGCATAAAACTAACAAAAATTAATATCAAAATTTTGGATAAAATGCAGAGAAATAAACGGAGAGAGATTTTGCAGGCAACTAAGAAAGAGAAAGCAAAGTTAACTGCAAAGATTTCCAGAGAAAAAGAGAAGAATGTTTAAAATGAAAAAGTAGTAAACTGACAATTCCAAGAAAAGCAATTTATGAAAAAACTGCCTTCCCCACCCCCAAAACAAACTTGCCAACAGAAAGCAGAGGACTTAAGTCTAGTCACAGAAAATAAGAACTCAGCAAGAACATGTTCTACCCCTGATTGCTGGGTTTTAGGTAACTGATGTACCCTTCCATCTGTTCCCACCTGTGACTCCTTCCAAACAGCAGCAGCAGGTCTGTGGTAAGGTAGGTTTACTGTTCTGATACTCTCCTTATTTTTATGTATAAGCTCAGCATTAGAAAAACAAAAAAAATCTAAATATTTTATTTTCTACATAGAAACACTGAGTAAACTTCATCCTGATGCACAGTTTAGCTTTGGTAGGAGACTGTATTAGGCTGCTAGATGGCAGTTTCAGTCTTCAGAAAATAAAAAACATTTCCTGGATTAGTTTTCTGGAGAATGTACACTATTCTTAAAACAAAACAAAAAAACAGTTGGTAAGAGTAAAGTTTTTAAGACTCCACTTCACCTTTGCATGTTTAGAAAATGAGGCAGATGCCTAACTAGACAGGGACTGCTTTTACCTTACAGACCTATCACAAAGGGACACCGATTTTGAAGGGCCTCTCTTGTTAATACAAATACAAAAATTAATACTCAAAGGAATGACATCTGTGGCATGACTCATATGTAGTGTAAAAGTTACATTTGCAGCAATCCCTCTAGGGCAGATATGAAAAAGAAATTGTCTGCTTCTTCAATGCGCCAAGTTGTTAATTTGTCCACAGTGAAGACTGCCCTAAGCAGCATTTCTGATCTCAAACCATTTTCTAAGGAAAATACACATATGTAGTACTACCATGAAGTATTGCTCTTTTACAGATTCAAGAACCACAAAAACCTCAAAAGGCTTTTGGAGACCAGTGCAGTACCCTCACACTTCATAACCACAGGGAGGAACTGCGGTGTTTTTTTTTTTCTCCTGCATGTGTTGATGTCAAATTAGGATGAGTAAATTGCTACCTCTTGGCATAAAGTGTCAAAGACAACATACCTGGCCACTTAGAAGTTAAATTAAATAATTTCAAGGAGAGTCAAGTTCTTGGATGCCACATTTCCTATTGCAGAGTAAACAAGGGCACACAACTTCACAAGAATTTCCTGAGAAAAGCAGCTGCCTACACAAACTCCATTCAAATCATCTCCTGTTATGATGCAGTTGTTCCAAATATGGTATTTCACCAAATATTTAAGGGATTCAAGATAAAGAACATTAACTAGTAATAGCATCTTTTCACATCATTAGATCAAGCTGCAGAGCCACAGCAAGCAATTAGGTTTTCTCATTTGGCTCTTTTTAGTTATACGTGTAAGTTTATAAAAAGAAGTTTCCAGTTTAGGAAACTCAAGACTGTAAACTACTTGGAAATCTTTGAGGAAAGTATAAAAGCTGCTGCAGAAGATGGCAATTGCTGAAGATTTAAGTGAAAACGGGAGCTCCATTTTTAACATCTTAAGGGTATCAGAGCTAGGATCACAAAAGGATCCAAGAGTTTTATTAATGAGGGCAGCTGTAGGTCATCTCAGGTCTTCATGGAAATTACTGCAAAGTGGTATGATGCATCACTTGCAGAGCGAGTTGCACTCTACTGCATAGGAGGTTCCTCATTTCATGTCATTTGAAATAGATAAAGAAAACAAGTTCAAAACAAGCATTTCGAACAATGCGTGCTACTTTAAATATTCTATTTATGGAAACGCAAGTCTCCAATGAGAAGCAAGTGTTTTCTTATTGTCTAAGCAAGTTTTTTTTCAGTATCATATTTACATGGTCCAACTTGCAGCAACTTTTCCTCTTTTGGAAAAATTACATTTGAGGCAAGTTGCTCAGCAATGCAGATACTGTAAAGCGTACAATGACGGAGGTAAGGTATACGCCATTTCATCTTCTTTTGATCAGCTCTAGAGTGAAAAGCAAGAGAGACAGTACCACTCCCCTGCAATATCCAACTGCCAGCCAAAGCAAGAACAGCTACAGAAGGAGGATATATTAACTCTGGCTCTATCACAGTTCTTTCATTACAATTCCCAGACTGCCAAAATAAGTACACCAGGGTATTTTTAAAAGGCCATTAAATACTTCAGACAGATAACTGCCAGCCTCCCCTCACTCTTGCAACCAAACATTTTGATCAATAACGCTACAGACAGGGTCCAAGCAGCATTTCAGAGGACGGTTCTATAATGCCACTTCCTGTTAAAAGTCCCTCATCCATGTGAGTGTCACTGTATCTCCACAGAGCAAGGACAGAATTTTATCTGGCACATTTTGTTATTAAAAGTAAACAAACAAAGAAAAAAGTCACATAGGTCAGCTCCAAAGAAACTTTTCATTATTCCTATACCAAGTATAACAAGACAACAAGGAATTCGCAGAAACAGGATCCACATACCTATCACAGACCAGCAATCCACAATGGCTCACCACAAGGAAAGTTAAATCCTCTGAAGAACAATGATAAACTATCTGGCTTCTGAGCCTAAACTAAGCTCATGGATGAACAGCTGACACACAACAAGAAGTGCCACATAGAGTAACTGTGCCCTGAAGGCCTGAGCCTTCTCTCCCAAGTGTATCAACTAACCTAATCACATAAATTGTGCCTTCTTACAGAGTGGGCATCAGGGGGTGGGTAAATACCTCCCTTTATTAAAGTCAGGTGGCCACAGTAATCAACTTCCAACTGTTCACAGTCCATCTCTGATGGCTTGAAACACCCACTTCATAATCACAACTATATTTAATATATAAATCACAAATATATTTATTAGCAAAGCTTAGAATGAATTTAGAGCAATCTCAGATATGAACATTCACAGATCCAGCATTTACAGTCACCAATTTAAATTATTTTAATTAAATTTATTTAAATAATTTAATTAATAATTATTTAATTAAAAAGAAAGAAACAGAAAGAAACAATCTAGCCAACTGCAAACACTTGTGTCCAGCTAGACATGGCTTTAAAGAGAAGTATTCAGTCTCTGGCAATATCTGCAACCAAAAAAATTCTAGATAATTCCTCTAAAAACTAAGTAACTCTTAAGACCCAGACTCTTTAACCATATGTCTCAGTAACAAACAGAAATTTGGCTTCTGGCAGTGCCAAAAAGCTGAAAAATATAATTACAGCAGAACTTACTCAAAGGCAGGAGGTCTAGAGAGCCATGCAAATCCTATCATTATGCAGACATTATCCAATTTAATTTTAGAGATTATACCAATCATAAGAGTCCCTTTCACCAGTTTGTACAGATGGAATTTTTCCCTGCTTTCCCTACAATTAAACAAATTAAGCAGTATTTAGATTAGCAACTTTATCATTGTGGAAGAATATATTTATTAGCTAAATTAATCTTTAAAGAATGGAGAAGAGATGCTACTGATTTCTTTTAGCATCTATTCCCGACACATTACCTTGCGCGACAAGCCTCTGACATAAGAGCTTATAGTCTGTAAAATAAAAACAAATTGATGCATAAGATATCTTCATCATAAAAGAGGAAAAAAAAAAAACCATGGACATTAATTAGAAGATTCAACATAGCCATTAGCATTTGTATAAGAATGGCTTTTAATGTAACCTATAAAGCAGGGTGAAGATTACATACACTGTCCTGATGTCCTCCTCAACAAAGAGGATCACATATCAAGCAGCACTGCACTTCCTAGGTTGCAATAGATTTTGATCAATACAGGTTTTAGCTATCCCCTTCAGTTTTTTGCCACTTTGACACAATTCACATACACAGGAAAACCGATTTTCTTATCTAATGATGTGATCTTTTAATGAAAACGTGGGTTTAAAACACTAGAAATTCATCCTTTTGCCCTTTGAACAGCATTTCTCAAGCTGAAGCATGAATACTTGAAGATCTGGCTGAAGGCCAAGAAAAGAAGCAACCTTTATTCCACCACTACCACATACATTTTTCTGCTTCCTCCAGATCTTGCTTGTTCCTTTCAGCTCTGCAGCTACAACCTGCTTTTGAAGGCCTCACACATGCTCTTTCATCTGTTTTACTTGGCATTCATTTCCTTATCACACACAAAGGACAGAGACGGAGAGGCATTAAGGAATTTTATTTTCTGTCAGAAAAGAGGGAATAGCAGAGTTCAAGAAAAACTGTCACAAACTGGTAACGACTGGATAAGCAGTAGGATTTTGACATTAGACCAACAGCATCTAATAGACTGAGAACATTTTTAATTGGCAAGAGAAAAGTTTATAGTTATCTCAGCCTTGTGTCTTATTTAAAGACATCTTAATTAACATATTCTTACTAGCCAATGAAGTTGATGACATGATTGCCCCATTCATTAAAAAGCTGCAAGTAAAAGTTCACAGTATGTTCCTAAGACACAAAGCAAGCCTTCCAGCAAAACCAGGGAGGGTCAAACTGGTATTCCTAACTCTTCTACATGGGGGGGTGTGGGAAGCAAAATTAAAAGTATTCTTTCTTTATACATCAGAAAGCAGTAACTGGAGACAAACCCATTAAAAACCATGGGGAAGAGCAGCAATTTAAAAACATCTCTAACTTAAAAATCTTTGTGTTTTGACAGCTACAGTTAGCAGCAGATTATTTCCACTTGAAAGATAAAAACATTCTACTGAGATAATTTGATTTTCTCAGACTTTGTGAATATTAATAAGCCCATTATTTTATTGCTATTGTAGTAGTTTATTGATGGAAATACCAATTAAAAAAAGCTATCCATCAAATATATGTCATAGGTAGTCCAGTGATCTCAGTCCTAGCTGTACTGTGCTTCCCGAAAAGCAGTCTTGAAAAGTAGAAAACATTACGCAGTGTTTTCAAAGCATAACAGGAGTAATTTCTATTTTAGATCATAAGAAATAAAAAACCCACATGAAAACATACTCAACTGTTCCACTTAGAATACATCTCAGTTCACTATTTTTCACTTGGTAATAATAGCTTATTTTCTTTCCTTTCTAATACAGCTTGATAGTTACACAATTTTCCTCCTGCTTCGTGCATAAGCATTTCTGAGTATCTCAGGACAATTTATCTGTAAGCTACATGTTGCTTTACATCTTCTAGCCAGCAAAAGACCAAGAACTATTCTCTTGCTTAGAACCCAGAGGACATTTTCAGATTGAACTATGCATTGCTAATTTTTGTATCTTTCATAGTTACTATAGTAACACACCAGCTCAAAAAAAAGGCTTCTTTCATTCAAAATATTAACAGGAAACAAAGAAACATAACTGAAGCACACCAAGACATGCCTCAAGTTGTAGGTTAACTGCCCTTTGTTATTCTAATACCTTCCCAGCACACAAAGGCCAGACTAATCTGATGAGAGCCACCAAGCAGTTGGGTGTAGCAAAATGGACATTGAAACAGGCAGGCAGAGGCACTAACCTCCCTCAAAATCGGGTGGCAAGCAGCAAAGCCCCCGCGTGGGAAAATTGGTCTCCAGGATTAGAAGAATGATGCCTATATGCCTTCTACTAAGTAGCCAGGCTCCCAGACTGAATGCTCTCCAAAACCCTCATCCTCCCCACCCTGGGCCTTGGAAGAAGAGGAAGGAAAATGAAAACAACATCCTCACAATACACCAACCAGAAAGTTATACTAGAAAAACGCATTGCAAATTACTGGAATAACACAAGATGCATCTGCAAGCCACTTAGAAATGATATTCTCCCAATCACAGATCTACTTTTAAGATTGTCTTTTCACCATGCCAATTGCCAACAACAGTTTATGTCTGTCCTCGTGAGCTGCAAAGTTTAGGTCTCTTGGCTTTAGGCCTGTATATTCCAATGACCACTGATTTCCAACCCATCTGTAGATCAGCTGTTGCAAAAGGACTTGACACTTCCCTAGCAACTTTGTACCAGTCAGCAGGAGAAAACCGCTGACCAGGAGGCTTAAATGTTGTCCTTGACCTACAGGAGTGCTGCTGTTACTGGTTAGTGGTCTCATCTCTATCTATGAGATAAGAAAGAGGTTCAGTGCTCACCAGTGGTGCTACAACAGGGTAGACAAGACAGTCATCACTTTGTAGACTTGCTGCAAACTTCCTTAAGCAGACGGGGAGGAAGGGAAAAAAGGGGCAAACAAACAGTAGTTCTCCACTGTCTCCTAACTTGCGGTTTGTAGGATTTCATCTCCAAGGGGAAAACTCGAATGCAATCCAAAACTTCCCTGAGGGCTACATCATTATATGGTAGGTGGAAGCTATGTGGTTTTATCCTGGAAAGCAAGTCAAAGGATACACACACAAAGCAACTATACTATTAAACTTGGCAGGACTATCCTTGCACATACTTCTGGTTAACAGAAGAAATAGCTGTTTGGTTTTAAGAAACTCTTACACCAGCTGAATTACAGAAGCAGGCCTCACTGTGCTAGACATTGCACATGCACATGACAATAAATAAAACCAAATAAAAAAACCCATCCCTTGTTGAAGTCATCTAGATGGGAACACGAAATATGAAAATGAAGATAGTAGCTTTACTATACCAGTCAAATTGCTGGTTACTCTCCTCCTAATGTCACTATAATGGAAACCGTGTAATAGAAAAAAAAAAAATAATCACATTCTACCTTTGACATACCTAGGTTATGACCACCTCCCTTACAGCTTTACTGACTACATTTGGGAAGAGAAAGGGTCCTGCACCTCAAAGAAACACTGAAGATCAGTGGGAACATATTTTAATAAATGAAGGGTGCAAATGAAAGTCACCAGTGGCAGTATTCAAGGACAGCTATATTTTTTCCCAAGTCATGCTGCATTCTGTCCTTAAAATCCACACAACTCCTCTGTACGAGCCTATGCATACATAGCAGCACACCAGAAAACTCGGCAACACAGAAAAAAATCTGAGGATTGTATCTGCTGCTTTAGAATTTGTATACAATGCGAATTAGAGGGTCTGCATGTACCCACTGCAGGATAAAAGGTACGCTCCACAGAGTGAGCCGAAGCAGGTATAGATCACTCCATTTAATCACTGCCTACTGCAGCCGAGGTCAGCTTGGTGAGGGTGAACTCTAACGCAGAACAGTTTGTGTGCTCCTGGTACAGCTTGGGGCATCCCTGCTGACCTCTGCTTGACACTGTCTGGCACATAAGCGAACTGTTCATGAAACCTCTCCTCAACATTGATGAATTAAAACCAAGTCCTATAAAACTAAATGGAAAACCAAGACTAATTAATTAAGCTGGCCCTTCACAGCATTTGCATATGAACTGAATCCTGCCGAAGTTGCAGGCAACTGACACACAAGGAGACATCTTTATTTACTTTGGATGCTGGTCTGTGGCCGGTCTGGTGGATTTAGTATACGGGTTTCTTGTAAGTGCAGTTTAACTTCAAAACGCAATAGTCTCTTCCAGGAAAGTGATACATGACCTCCCTTCAAAAGCAGGATCTAGTGCTGCTAGGATCTAGGGCTTTAAAGATGAAAAGCAATATCTTCTCATCATAGTCTCCTGGTTAATCTTACTTTGGACAGCTAGCAAACAAACAAAAAAAAAGTGCATTACTTTTACCATGTACAACCACCTCAAATTCTTCTTTGCGCTGTATGTAAATTTAGGTAATCAGAAGATTTAAGCAGTAATCTCTCAAGAAGAACTGTAGGTTTTTCTACCCGCGTAACAGGGAGTACAGGGAGTAGCAAAAAAATAAAGTGTCCAGGAGAATGTAAGTTCTACTGCAGTCCTCTTGCTTGTCTTCTTCTGCAGCAAATATTTATGTTAGCTCTTAAGAAGGCAGGCTGCTCATACACAGCCAGTGACTTGCATTACATGTAATTATGTCACAGTCTCTTATAACGATGATACTGAATACTCCTAAGTATGTAACTAATAGTCATTACAAAGATTTACTTCCTAAAACACCTCCAGATACATAAATAATACATTTTAATGGGCCATCAAGTAGTCCATACATTTTCTCTGTTGTTATACTGACAAAAAGCAGCACCGTGGCCTGTTGTTGCAGATAAAAGAATCCTTACTATTCTTTCCATACTTGCTACAGGCAATGTTACTTTCTCCTTCTCTTGGAAATAGAATTTCAAAGTTATTTGCCTCAAATCTTCACTATATCAAAGCCTTAGATTTTAAATATGAGAACAGAATATTTTCAAAATTTCTAGATTGTGAACTTCAATTCTTCAGTTATACATTAAACTCATACAACAGAGCTGAAAGTAAATGAAACTGTAGCTCTCCAGAAAAGAGGGAACCATCCCAGACACGTGGCTATCCATGCCATAAGTCACCCTGCCACAAGCTGCGGGCATCAAATTGATTTTGCCCATTTCACAGCAAGACTGAAAGTGAACTAATTTGAACCTAAGTTAAATATTTTGAATTCGATAGTTTTAACACCAACTGCTAGATGCGAAACTAAAAAAAAATACTGGATGTTTAAATGGATATTTAACATGCTCACAACAAAGTTCTCCTGCATCTGAGAGGACCCAAAGTATTCATGACATAACTAGACAATGCTTTTATCAAAACAATTTGTTCTCATCTAGTAGTTTCAAGTACTTAAGACATAACCTCTAATATTCCAACCCATCATTAGATGCGCACTGTGTGTTACAATGCCTTCTCTTTGGAAACCAGGCCTCCCAGAGACACCAGTCCTCACTTCAGAGCTCTGAATTAATCATCACTGATAAATTAAAATAACTCTTTGACACCACTTCTCAGCTACACTACCCAATTCTCACACAGTTAGGTCTCCTCTACTCTAACAAAGAAGAAATATTTCAGGAATTACTGTGCTCTTTGCCTTACTCTCCAGAGGTCAGAGAGTAGAAAAACAAATCAGCTCTAGAAATCCCACTTTTATCCCTACTTTTCAAAGCAACATCAAGATTTGGTTGATCCTGTCCCTTCCATTCTGTTCCGCTCAAACCTTCCAGAGCTCCAAAGAACCTGCCTAGAAAAAATTCTGTTCACCCATCACACAGGATCCCTCCTCTTAAGTCTGCTGCAAGCTTTCGTCATCATCTGTCCTCCAAATGGTGGAAATAAAAAAAATCTCCTTGGCGTATTGCTACACAGAAAGCTGCCAGAAGAACAAAAAAAAGTAGGCTTTACAAAAGACAACAGCACAACTAACCGTTAAGTCCTGTCACATATGCAAATAAAATGCATTGTGACACACACACCCCCCCCAACAAAATTAAATTCAGGTTTAACAACAGGCCTTTTTTTATTATTGTTCCTTTTTCTGATTGAGTCCCGAGTGTCATGCCCACTCATAACCATGACATCAAATTATTATCGAAATCCTGCATCTTTAAAACATCTACAACGTACCAACATGATAATAGCAATGAAGATAAGAATGCACCATCATGATAATAAGGCACTTTGGCTTGTTCATTCGCACTGTTTTAACGGCCTCAAGTTAGCTCTTGTATTTTGAACTAAGCAGAAGTGGAGCCAAGGCACGATCGCAATCCGCACACAACACATTAGTCATGCCGGGTCAGCTCCTGGATCAGACCTCGCAAGGAGGGTTTTGGCACTCCGGCAGCACCAGCAATTGTTCGGGTGGGGGTGGGGGGGGTGGGGGCACGCCCTCCACTGCAGCGGTTTTGGAGTCCGGAGTGCCCCAACGCTAAGGGGTGATCCCCTTCGACAGGCCCCCGGTGACAGCTAGGGCTGGCTGCGGCCACCCAGGAGGCACACGCAGGACGGGAGGTGGACATTCTTCTCCCAGGACTGCCACACCTACAGCGGCAGGCGGCCCGCACCGCCTTCCGTCCGCTTCGCTCGTGTACGCTCCCTCTCGGGGCTCAAGATCCGCCGCGGGGAGCCGGAGAGCGGCGGCTCCCACAAAGGGCTGCTGGCCGCAGGGCTCTGCCCGGCCCGCGGAGACGCCCATCCCCTCACCTCCCGCCTGGCTCCCCGCCTCCGTGAGGCAGGCTTCGGAAAAAGGGAGGGAGCGCTGCTCCGCAATTCCTCGCCCCTCCCAGCGAGGTGGTTTGTTTGAAATGAGTAAGATTAAAAGCATCTGTATTTCCCTCCTCCCCCGCGCTCCCACGGCCGCAGCGGGCGCCCGCCGCCGCGGGGCCGCCCCCCACGCCCAGCCCCCCTGTCGGGCCGCCCCGCGGCTCAACCCTGCCCGGGACAACGCGCTCGCCGAGGGGACGGGAAAGCGGCGGCTACGCCGCAGGCGGGTTTTGCGCCGGGGCAAGAACCGGCGGGACCCGCGGCCCCAGACGGGCGGGAGGGCGGCCGTTACCTCAGGCTCTGCCCCCCGCAGCCCCCCCCACCACCACCCCCGGCGACGCGGCCGTTGCCAGGCGGCGGCGGCGGCCTCGCCCCCGGGCGGCCCATGTGCGAGGCGGGGGCCGGGGCGGCGCTTCTCCCCCCTCCCGCCATTAGCATGAGAGAGATGGGAGGAGGAGGAGGAGGAGGAGGAGGGAGAGAGAAGGAATTAAAGGGAAGAAAAAAAGAAGAAAACAGAAATAAATAAATAAAAGAAGGGGGAGGGGGAGCCCTCGTTTCCCGCATGAGCTGCGGCGGGGCCACGGGGAGCGGGGCCGCGCCCCGGCGCGGCTGAGGGGAGGGAGCGATGCCGCAGGAGGCGGCCGAGGGCCGGCAGACAAAGGGAGCCTCCCGCCGGGGCAGCGGGGAAAGAGAAGCGGAGCGATTCGGGCGGAGGCGCCCGGCCCCGAGGCCCGCCGCCCTCCCCGGCCCCGAGGCCCGCCGCCCTCCCCGGCCCCGGGGCGGAGGCACTCACCGGCCGAGCCGGAGGAGGACCCTCTTCTCCGGGGGGCGGCGGCGGGCTCGGACTTGGGCGGCTGGGGCTGCTCCTGCGCGGGGGACGGCGTGGTGGCGGAGGAGGAGGAGGAGGAGGAGACGGCTCCCGGGGGGCTCCAGTCGGGCTGCGGTGGCTCCGGAGCGGCGGGGCGGGGCGGCTCGGCGGGGCCGCCGAGGTCCAGCAGCTGCGGCGGCCGCTCCTGCAGGGCTGCGGCGGGGGCGGGAGCCGCGGCGGGCTTCCTCTCCATCACCTCTAGCTGCTCGTCGAAGTCTTCGTCCTCGTCCTCCTCTTCCTCCTCCTCTTCCTCCTCCTCCTTCTCGTCGTCGAGCACGAACTGGTAGTTGAACTGGGGCTGCTGCGGCCGCGCTGGCCCGGAGGTGGAGGAGGAGGAGGAGACCAGGGGCGACTGGTCCAGCTCGTCCATGGTGCCTGGAGCTGGCGGAACAATGAGTGCGCGGCGCTGGGGCTGTGCCTCTGCCGGCGGCGGGGGGGGGAGGGCGAAGGCTGCGCTGCCGCTGCGGGACCCAGACTCCACGCCCTGTTGAGTCACCGGTGGGGGAGGCGGCGGGGCGCGGCCGCCCGCCCCGCCCCGCTCCGCTTGCCGCGCCGAGCGACGGCGGCGACGGCCAGTAGGAACGGGAAGGGGCGGGGCGCCGCCAATGAGGCGCGGCCGCCTCATGAATATGCAGCGCGGGGGGCGGGGGCGCGAGGGACGGCGAAGCGAGGATGGAGAAGTCGGGTAAAGTTCAGCGCGGAGAATGCGGGGTGGGGCGGGGGCGTGGGCCGGGGGCGTGGACCGGGGCCGGGGCGGGTCCCACCTGCGCGCCGCCCGGGGGCCTCGCGGCGGGGGCGGTGCTGGGGGGGGAGCCCGCGGCGCCCCCTGCGGGACGGGTCTGTGGGGGGGAGCGGCCCCCCGCGTTAGCGGGGCGGGGGAATGTCCCTGGGTCCCTCCATCCCTCCGCGGGCCGGGCTGAGGCAGCAGCGTGACAGACGTCTTGTGAGTGCGTGTCGTGATTCATCACTTTCCTCTGCCAGGACTAGTCTTACTTTTTTTTTTTTTTTTCCTTTCCTTTTTTAAAGAGCGGCGGGAAGCCCTTACCTCTCTCGAAAAGGGGAAGGGCGTCAGCGGGGACCTGCGATCAGCCGCCGCCCGGTTTCTCTCGCCCTGGATGTGACTGGCGGGTCCCGAGGCATCTCCGGCGGCTCCGCAGTGCGGGGCCGGGCGGGGGCGAGGCTCCTTCCCGCTCCCGCTTCTTCTCCTCGGGCATCGCGCAGGCCGGCGCGGGCGGGAACGTCAACCCCGGAGCTGGGAAGCGGGGCCGGTCAGCGCCTTCCTCCGAGGGGAATGGAAGTGATGCAAAAAGCTTACGGTGTCTGAAAAAAAAAACCACAAACAAACAAAACCCCAAAAAACAAAAACCAACAACAAACAGAGAGGAGGAGATGTTTTCAGAAGAGGCAAACTTGTTTAACCGCTCCTGTTAGTTTAGGTCAGCCACCTGAGCAGATCTAACCATCCCTTCAAATGTGAATTTTAATTACGCAACTTGTGCGGGGGAAAATGGCAGCTTGTTCACAAAGCAAAAATTGGCACATACCTCTGCGCTGAGCTCTGGTGTGGTCTCTTGCCTTCTGCTCAGAGATGGAATGCTGGCCAAAGCCCTTAGGGTAACACTTAATTTAACTAAAATGGCGTCTATTTGGATGCAATTTCCACCCACAAAGCTACCACAATAAAGCCAAAAGGACTTATAATTCCGTATTTAATACCATTCCAATGTTAGTATGGATTTTTAACCCACAGATTATTTATTCTCCGACATGTGCCTGTATAAAGGGATTATTAGTTCATGAAAATGTTCAGAGCAAGCAAACTGCAAGTTGAGTGAGGAAGAGGAACGACAACCCTCCTCTTACTTCCCTTCTCCCGTGTAGGATGCAGTGTACGCAAAGATGGATATTCAGGTGAGCCATCCTGTCAGGTGGAATGACTGACGCCCTGGCATCAGGAGGAGTTCCCGAGTGGGCTCTGTTTAGCATACCCGAATGCGTGGAGGCGGTGAGGGGGCAGCTACATTTCATACTGCAGAGGGAGGAGTCTCTAGGGTGAAACTGGGGTTAGAGCTCCAGCATTTGTTCAGTCACTTTCTGAAAAACAGAATGAAAACACATGAATGGAGGCACTCTAAGGGGTCCCAGCACCAAGTCCCCTCTTGTCACAGAAAAACATATCATATTCTTTGCACAAACTCTCTGAACCCAAGTATTTGAGCATGGGGTGGGTTGTTGCTGCTATGTGTATTGGGAAGGCTATTCTAAAATACCTCATCTTCTAAATAACTGAGACCGCCTTCTAATTTCCAGTCTTAATGTGCTCAAGGCCAGTGTACATCCTTTTCCCTTTAATTTAAATTGTTCTTTTCTCTGAATTTTAATTTCTAACCTGCTTAAAAGAATACACTTTGTCCAGCCCTTGCTTTTTTAAGCTAAAGCTAGAGAAGCTCTGCTGTCACCCTTGCCCTTGCTCCTCCAAGCAGCCTCTCCCTGCACCCGATCCAGTCTCAGTTTGGGCATAGGAAGTTCCAGATGAGAATTTTTTCCAAGAATTTACAAAGTTATCAATATTCCCTATCTCTGCCAGAAATGACTAGAAAGAATGTGAGAAGTATTTATATATATACAGTGAAGGCAACACTGTTATCCCGATGGAGATAAAAATTTCAGAGCAGGTGAATAAGCACTTAACAACCTGTGAGGTCTCTAGACTTCATTCTCTTCCTCTAAGATTTTATATCTTCTCTTGACAAATTATCCATGTATATTTTCAAGTCAGCCCTTTTTACAGTGATATAAGGGAGGTTACAGTGGCAGCGGGATGGATGGATTAAATTTCATGTATTGTTGAATATAAAACATGGAAGTTCTGGCTCAATTCTATTCCTAGTTTTATTGTTACACCTCTGTTACAGCCAGTGGACCACCTGTGCGTAAACAGAGAACAGGCTCAGTGGCTCCCATCATCCTTACTGAAATTTATATTACACTGCTTAGGACAGAGCGTAACCCAATGTTCAGCTCAGTTAGCTTAGGTATCAAGCTTGAACTTCACCTAGATGTCAATTATCCCTGAATGTTATTTTTGATGTGGTAGAAACAGTGGGTCCTGACATGGCAGATCACAGCCCTAGATCTCTGCTGTAACTCCATTACCAGCACTTCCACTTCACTGAGCCAGTAATTAATTTGGTTCATGATTTAAGATATAAACTGAAAGCTTCAGTCTTCTTTTCACTTACCAATTGCTCTGTCTACCCAGTGTCTTACACCAGCTGCCACAGTGTAACTGCAGGCAAAGAAAATCTTAACAATGCTTCCTCTCTTTTCCTACCAGCTAGTCAATTTGGAGAATGTACATGGGGGAGAGCACTGAGTTCTGGGTAATGTAAATTCTCAGAACATTTTTACTCTTTGAAGAAGTTTAAAATACTAAATTGCATTAAGAAATGAGTAACAGTCTGGTGATGGCTTTTATCTGAAAAAAAAAAACCAAAAAACAAACAGGCCAAATTTAATTACCTTATTGATGAATAGAGGTCTGTAATCTTCAGTGGCACTTTACCCCATTCACAATAGATGACTGGGCCTGAATATTTTACTAAAAGGAAAATTCAGCTTTTCTGTATACTCATTTATTACATACCAGGAAAGTAAATAGACTTTTATTTTTTATTGTAAATCTGCACTTGTTGTATAGCAAATAAAAAAAAATTGATTGAATAAACTCTTTATAATTTCACCAGCCAATCTATTTTTCACATCTCTTGGTTAAACAAGAAAATGGAATTTTAACATTCCATTAAAATATACCCTAAGGCAATGAGGTAATTTTAAAAATTTTTAAAATTCTGAGTACCGACACAGCACTGAAACTAATTTTAACATACCTTACTGCAGTGATTTTTGGTCATCTACAAGTAGGAAAAATCTATATATAGATTCCGCTGATTTTATCAGAATGCTTGAAAGAGAATCCATCATCAGTTAAAGACAAATGAAAGGGTTTTTTTATTTAGAGAAAGGAAGTGACTAAAGGTCTTGGAGGGAAACAGGAAGGGAGTTCCAGATAGCCTGAGCAAGTCAAATTAACAGGCAACAGGAAAATACAGCTCTCCAGTACTTAAATTATACTGCAAAACAACCTTTCTTTTAGCTGTTCAGAAAAAAAATTTACAATTCTTACATGAAGATTGTCAACAAGTAGGAGTACTTTGCAGATATTCAGCAAGTTAATTTACAAACTTAGTTTTCATGAGATGTTTTCATATAGCAAACTTAGGAAGAAAAGCATTCAGCACGTGAAAGAGAAACACCACTTAGTGTGTTTCTGAATTTCCACAGCAGTGCTGGCAACGGTTATGTACTGGTTGGATTTTCCTCTGTCTCCTGTGACCTTCTGCTTGATTTTACACAGAAGTAATACGATATCACAGCATATCGTAGACTAGGAAAATAATTGTGATGGGACAAATGCAGTATTATCACTTCACAGTGGGATCAAACAGAAAAAAAAAACATTTGGACTCAGAGAGCAATTTAAAAAGATGGACTTAAAATTGCAAGGATGGTTGGATTCCTGTCCCTCCTTTTAAGCTTGAAGTACAATCCTCCAGGTTTCAGGTATCATGTCTTTATCTCTGGAAGGATAAAACTATGGGATGCTTTTGTTTTCAGATGATGCCTGTGCTGCAGTGCCTTGGGCATCAAGCATGTTTACGTAGCAGGCTTGTCTTCATTTGAAGACCTGCTGTACTTCTTTTCAAGATCAGTAGTGGGATATTGTGACAAAATCACTACTTAGTTTATTAATACAAATGCAGCATATGGAGGGAAGAGTGCTAAAGCAATAGTACAGAGGGATTATCATCTCTTGATGGTAACTGAGTCAGGTTCAGCTTTATCAGAATCTTTTGTGGGGCCTGCCTTTCAGCCTGGTCCTCTGCAACAATTAACATTTTCTTGACAGTAGCTTTTTAAACCTTTTATGTTCTTTAGTGTTCAGGGCACTTCCTAGTCTGGAATCATTTCTCACATCCCATAGGCTGACTTAGATGGAGCAAATTTTTCCACTTTTTTTTTATGCCCCCAACATCATCTCAATAAATCGAAACAGTGCATTTCTACAGTAAATGTCCTAATAACCACGTCGACATACAGTATTCTGATTCAGATCTGTCACAAAACATTCTTTAAAACTTCCTTCAGCCAGCCAGCCGGGTGCTGAGCCAGTCCATCTGCATAAATGAGAGTGGTTTAAGGACAGCTCTAAATTACACCAACTGCCACAAGTGAAAAGTTGCCATTAGCTGTAGCTTTAAATTCCTACATCCAGGTAATTTCTTCCTAGGCCACAACTTGGTCTGTTTAAGCTTTCATTCAAAGGAGCCAAAGCTGATGCATAACATTAAAAACGATGTTACAACAGTGAACAAGAATATATTTGCTCACCATTAAAATATATCAGCGTTTGAAGTGAATCAAAGCAACAACAGTGCTCTACAGCAAATGAGACTATGACATGAGAAATTCACCTCACTAAAACTGCACAGGAATCCACTGGTAATTGGATTTTGGTCTGACTACTCTTTTCCTTGGAAAGAACCATTAGGTCTTAAAAGACAATACACAGTTAAGATACCAATTTTATGTCTTACTGATGTATAGGACCTTAAGCAGTGGGGTTCTTCCACACCCAAAGATGACATTGTTTACACTGAAGAGAGATGAGACTTCTGTGCAAAACCCTCAAACATTTCCTGTAGCACTTCCACGTTCCTGGATAACCTTCTGTCTAAATACTGACCCCAGCAAAGGCTGCTTAGCTTATAGGACTAACAAGTTCCCAACAGAGAGATAGTATGGATTTAAAATAAATATTTTCCCTGAGGTCCTTTCCTCTCTGCCTGGTCAGAGGGGTGAGGGTTGGACACTTTGAGGGCCATGCAGTCAATCAGAAAAGTTCTTAAGTGAAAATAAAGACTAAAGACTTACCTTCCATTATTATAATGATACAATATATTCATAACAAAATTGAATCAAATGTGTCCATTCACATGTTAATAATAGTGTATTAGGAAAAAAAAACCATGGGAATGTGGCAGAATGATGTACACTAAACGACTGTTAATACCACTTTCTAAATTCATCAGGTCACTGTAGAAAATTTAAACATACATGAGTGCGAAGCCTTCTGAGACTCTCCGTGACCATTCCTACAATTTTCTAAGGAATTAGAATTAATGGTGAGAATTTTTCAAGTTACCCAGAATACAGGTAACTCTCCACTTGAGGTTTAATATTGCTACTCTTCAGCCCCTCAAACTTTTAAGAAATACAATTAAATTATTCACTTACCAGTTTGGCCATAATACTTTACACTCCTGAGGAACATAAGGGCCACCAGCTTCATTGGACCTAGACGCAAAAAATCCATTCTCTATTAATACCTCCTGCAAACAGATCAAGGTAGTATCATAACTACTTTTTCTAATTCATGTTCTCCCCTCCTACTTTTAATTTAAACATGAATGCTTAAAATCAATATCAAGTTTAGATCTCAGCATCCCTAAATCTATACCCATGGACATGTCTAAATTCAAACCTTTAAGCCTTAATACTTAGTGTTGGTTTTTTTATGGTTTTATTATAGTTCTGCTCTGTTTTATGTGAACATCCCACACACTGTAATTAAAAGTAATGAACGAGCAATGTTTGTTCCCTGTGTGCCTGGGGATTCAATGGAGGGAAGAAAGTCCACTGATGCCCAGTACCTTTTGGGTCATTTGGACTGACATATTTGTGATATTCAATTCCCAGGCAGTGAAGAAAGGAGGAATGACTCATTACATCACTAATTAGAGCATGGACAGAACAGTTTTACAAGTTACACCGGTAGTTTTAGAGCAGGAACAGAATTTGGATGGTATGTTCCAGGCGCAGAATATGTAACCTCTCTCTGTATCAGGGGTGCTCAACCTCTGGTTCCTTGACTTGGAATGTACAAGTGACTGAGCTGAATTAGCTGAACAAACCAATAGAGGAAAGTATGTTCCCTGCATATTTAGGGGAAGATGCAGGTGGCAAGAGCTGATCTGGCAGCTCCACCTTTCTGATTCCAGATGCTGAGCTACTGATGCTACTAGCTTGGTGTCTAGAATTTGCAACTCCAACAGCAAGAACAAACTATCTGAAATCATGGTATTTTATCTACATTATTTTAATAGCTTTTTTAAAACTTAGGAATTCATAAAACTTGTTTGGAACATAATTTGGAATTTAAATTGGTTTGCTTTTTAAAAGGAAAAGTGCATATAATTTAAATTAGAAATCAATTTTTGCTGGTTTTCAGCATTGATGTTTACCCACATAGGAAAGAGGCAGCCTGGTAACCAACATTCAGGGTTATTCCCTTGGCTACTAAATATGCCTGAGGAGTAAACAGATTGATAGTAGCAACATTTCCACCATTACTGTAGACAAAGTTGATGGCATTGTTACCAGCACTATGAAACTTAAATTTACAGGCAAAGTTTGCACTGGAAGCAACAGTACTGATTTTAAATGGCTCACATTTGAAAGGTACCAGCCCACCATCTTCTAGCACTTTGCTCACTGCTTAATAACTTGTCCCTTGTAACTGCTTTTACCAGACTACAGCATCTGGAGCCTTCACTTGAGTTACGGTGGTGTTTTGTGTTGCAGTGCATTTTTGACTTCCAAAAACAGAAGGTATGGCAGCTTTGGAAGACACCACCAAGACGGTGACTGCTGCTTCTTTCTTACGAGCGTTTAGGAAGCACTTCTTTTTATCTGGGTCAGACAAAGATAGGACAGCTAAAAAAATTTTCAACATGACTACCCTGCTTTCTCAGTGTCACATCAAGCTGATCATACAATGAAGCCCTTTACCTCCCCCACCTTTCCCCACATAAAACACTCTGGCTTTTGAATACTTTGAACAATTTCAGTTAACTATGGCAGTGGCAGAAGATTCAAGGATATTAAATTCCTGATAGTTTTGTAAAAATCAGCAGCTGGCTAAATTACAGAGAGCTGATGAGCTCTCCTGTGGAGAGGGAGCTGGGAGAACTTGGTTGTTACCCATGTCATTTGGGACCCATGAGCTAGTATGTAGTTTTTACAGGCATGTCTGTCTTTTACCCAGACAGCAAAAACAAAAAGGAGGATAAGAGAGATGTGAGAACGACTGAAGATATTCCAGGATAGAAATGCAAACAATGTAAGACCTGAAGCTATAGGCAACCTGAATTTGCTAGTTTTACTGGTTTTGGAACTAGTTTCTGACTGTTGTAGATAGGGGTGTATTTTAGGTGAGTCATGCCAGTGGCACTGTGGTGAAGGCTATCTAGGTGCAGCCACAGTTTTGGCAAGGACAGGGAAAAAAAAAGGAGATAAATCTTGTAGGCTGAATTCTCTCTGATACATCCTGTGAAGAGGAGTAGAAACAAAAGGAAAAGAACTTGAAAAAACAGTAAATGAAAAAGAAGTTACATTGGACTACCTTTATTCCCCAAAGAAAATCGGAAAGAAAGATTTTCTAGGGAATGATGTCTGGCAGGTATCACTTATTCTAAGCTGTTTTAAAATACATTTTTTTTTTCAGTGCAAATATAGTTTTACTCTTCTCATTATAAATTGTGAAAAACTATCATATTTCAGTAAAAACTAACTACTTGAATACCATGTAACATCTGCTCAAATTACTACTTCAGCACAGGCTATTAGCTAAGATTAACTGGCTTTATTCCATGAGTTAGAATCAGGTTGCTAAACAGTGCAAGTTTTAATGTATGAGCCTGGAAATAACTATAACTTGGGCATATCCTGGGCAGAAATGCTTGGGTAAATTGAAAAAAAAAATTGGTTTGGCTTTAGAGAGAGCTAGCTATATGTTATTTGTTTCTCATCCAAATCTTACCCACTTTAAGCTTTAGAAAATAAAATCAGAATTTAAAACTAGCAGTCTTTAAGATTTATCCAACTAAATTGACTTAACAGAGTTCTTGTAAATTTTGCATTGTGTCATTGTAACATTGAACAGATCTCTCTGATGGAGCATGTTACAACCTTCCTGAAGCTAACATAGATGAACTAAGATGGCAGGTGGTATCTACCCTCAAGAAACTTACTTCATTCTCCATTTCTCTTTGCCTGCAATTTTTATTTTTACCTAATCCCTGTTCACTCAGATTTTTCATGAGAATAATGACTTCCTTAAAATTTCTTTTTTTCCACAATGTCACCTGGCAAATCAGTTTCAAACACTATTGCTAAAAGAATAAAATCATAATGTTTCAACTGTCTGCTGGAAAGCCAACCTCACTGAGTGAAGATGAGCAGCTTTTTGATACTACACCAGTAGTAATTTCTTTTACCTAGACTACAATCTAGAGGAGGAACAAGTTATTAAGGCATACAAATATGTGCATACTTACAGGCTGCCACTGAACTCAGGTCAATTTTATTTATTCTTTCAGTCCATTGTATTCCTTACAGTGTAAAACTGTTTTGTAAGTATCCTAGTAAAAAAGAATGAAATTAAAACAACAAGCCTATTGCTTGTCATTTCAAACAAATTCTTTTGATGATGAGAGGACAGCCTCCTTGTTCCTATTAGTTAAATCTAAGAATTCCTCTATTTTGCTCAATAGCTGTGTGATCACAGACCATATACAGGCAGTTTCTTCATACTTCGACATGCTCATGTAACTGATGTGATGGTAAGATGTACCTCTGATCACTCATGTGGTCTCTTTTCAGCACTTATGCAAGCACCATGCTTGCCTTTTACTCTTGTCTCAGAGGAATTCTCAAATTTAGTCCACTTTTAGACAAATCCCCTCACTAGATCATCACTGTCATCATATTGCTGCTCATCTGACCTGGTTTAGCCCTTCTTATAGCTTGATGTTCATATAGTTGTTCAATAGTTGTACTGAACTCTTTCTTTGAAGCAAAGTATCTTTTATTATTCTTCAAGGATATAACAAAAAGAAAGGTTGTAAGACGCCAAGATGAATATGCATTTTATATTACCTAAACGTGACACTTCATCAAAACTTCTATCCTGGCTTTTCCACGAAGCGTGTGATGGTTACTAGCTCTGTAGACTCAGCCTCTCTGCCCTGATCTTAGGCACTTTTTTTTTTCCAAAATCCATTTCTATGGCTGCCCCAGGATGTTGAACTTGTAAAAGTAATTTATGTATCCCACTGTGAGATAAGAGGAAAGACAGATGGGAGCAGAAAAAAAGGGATGCTATAATGGACTAGACCTCCAGCTGCTGACCCACAGAATAGAAAGATCAGCACTGGCAACTGGCATAGTCTAAAACTATTAACGTTAGTTCGCTCAGACTAAAACAGCCCAGGACTGGTTAATTCTTACTTCTTCATATAGCATCCATCTAACTGCAACCAAATAAAGATAAACATATTATTCCTAAAAATAGTACAGGATATCATCTCCCATATTTTTCAGAAATAGCAAGTATTTGAACTGCTTTGACAATGAAGTCAGGTGCCCCCATATAAATACATAGCATATGATACATTGGTTCAATTTCAGATCATTTTATGGCAACTGAATGACATTTAATTTTTTATTGCATTCCTACCAATATGTAATTTTTAAACACACTGTTAGGGATTTTGTCTTCCTCTCTGCTTGGAAATTTCAGTTCAAATTATGAGTATTCCTTCAGCCTAAGTATTTATGCATTTATAGTTGTGTGTGGCATATATATGTATGTATGTATAAATGCATATGCAAAATGTGAACCAAAAAAGCAAAATATACTGTCTCTGGCCTGACCGGCTGTTTGGCTTTAATTAGGTTCATGTTTACCCTATGGAGTGCTTAGGCTTCCCGGTTAAGTATCAAGGCTCACTGCGTTATGCAATGTACTGACATGTTAAGAAGTCGATTCCTCCTACACATAGTTCACAAGACACAATACAACAGGTGGATGAAAGACATGTTGCGTGGGGGTGTTTTGGAAAAATGAGGTAACAACAAACCAAAGAGGTCAGTGGAAAAAGAGCAGTCAGTTTGCTACCTACCATTATTGGTTAGTTGATTTCTCTTGCAGATGTTTTGGATTTGCTTGGATTTGAAAGACAGATCTAGAAGCAAGCAGGGAAATATATACATGCATTGAGACAAAAAAAAAAAAAGAGTAAAAAAATATCTTCAGTGAGCTAAGAACAGCATCCCATAATACAAAATTTAGACACATAAGCAGACCAGAATATAACAGATAGCATGTACAGGCACTATATATTATATTATAGCTAAGTGCACACACCTCTGTGAGTTCTCCTCAGTTGTAAGCTTCTAAGGCAAAGACTACATAATCTCCTATTTACAGAGCATAAAACAACGAGCCCACAATCCCAATCTCAGCCCCTGTATGATACACAGATACTATAAATACCTCCTGCCAGGATGAGCTTTTTTTTTTCTTTTTCAATCAGATTTCTCAAAACTCTGCAGACAGGCTAAACATGTCACCTGGAAGTGCTGCTGAACCAGGTGCTGGTAAGCCACACTGCGAGAGTTCAGAAGAATCATTATGCCCATGAAGTTACTGGCACAATATACAGAACAGTTTAATTTCCATTTATTCTGCTTCATGTCAGCACATGACTGATTGGTTTTAAAATCCTTTCTGGGTATTGGCAACACAGGGATGTGTGGGATACATGTATGCAATGTTTGTAGCCATGTCACCTGGGCAACGTCACATGGGATTTGACAAGGTCCACGGGTTTGGGGTTTGGCAATACTTGGATAAGGAACACACAAGATTACTGCAAGAGGTAAAGTTGGGTATTTGTGTTCTCAGTCCTTCTACACAGAAGCTCTGACACTGCCATAAACTGTGTGGTACTCTTCCAAAAATAATGGCCATCTAATATAGCAAGCATGAAGAATGGCTGGCTGTTCCTGTCTGTGTGTCTGAAGGAAGTCACTTTCTCAGGAAGAGCAACGCAATACTGAAGCTAAGAGCCTGGGGGCTTGTCAGCAATGGTTATGTGGGGAAGAGATTGAAATGGCAAATGAGAAAGGTGGGAATTTGTGCACAGAAACTGTGAATGATAGCTGAGCAAGCTCCCAATGCTTTGCAGCCTGAATGGGAGGACAAGCCAAGCAGTGTCAGTCAGCAGCAGCTAGAGAAGAAAGAAAATAGGTGGAACAAAATGGAATCTGTATCCCTACGTTTTTGAAAGAGTGGCCTGTGGCAAGACATGAGAGGCTTAGGAGAAGAAGAGTGAAATGAATCATGAGCCCAATACACAGAAAATTGTAAAAGGTGGAGAAAAAAAGGAAAGGGCAAGAAATCCCCTTTTCTAGCACAAAAATAAATGAGGCAGAGAAACAGTGAAAAATGTAATTTCAGGTTACCTTGCTGCACTGAATGTATTAATAGTTTGATTCAGTTCTCTTACTTGAAATGAAGACAGAAGAAAGGAAAGGGCATAAAATCCTCCTTACAAGCAGAAAAACAGATGAGGCAGAAAAACAACAAAAAATCTAATTTCAAGTTACCATGCTGCACTAAATGTATTTACAGTTTGACTCAATTCTGTTATTTTAGTTGTACATTTAAGCCTGTATTATTCTCTACTCTCCCTTCTCATTCAAAACTTATTTCTAAGGACCAGTTTGTCTCTCAGGCATGTGCATCTAAGTGTTACTACAGTAAAATGCAGTTGTTTATGGGTATCTGAAGGCAAGAAGACTAAAATCTGGTGCAAGATAATCAAGAGGCAGTTGTTAGTATGACGAGGACTGACTTTACAGCCAGACCTTCCATTCTGCTTGTTCCAATTGTATAAAGACATTAAAATAGGAAGGT
The DNA here is from genome assembly GCF_964188355.1 of Buteo buteo. Taxonomy (NCBI): domain Eukaryota; kingdom Metazoa; phylum Chordata; class Aves; order Accipitriformes; family Accipitridae; genus Buteo; species Buteo buteo. Next base: position 10,701,016 of record NC_134179.1, read on the forward strand.
GTTACCCTAAGTTAAACAATATTCTGAAACAACCATGCATTCACTTAATGAATAATAACAAATCTGATTCTCTGCATTTATGAACACCACTCAGATTAAACTTCTTGTAGACTAAGAATTCATCCTCAAATTACTATTAAGCAAAAAACCCACCCACAAATAAAAGCTGAAAAGACATTTGAATGTATAATAATAGTAATAAGCAAAACCATTATTGATTAAACCTTTAATGTGATTAAAGCATTTTGCAAGGATTACACCTAAAACCTAGAAAGCACAATAGATCTGGGGAAAAAAATCAAAAGATATACAAACTTGGAAATGAACAGTTTGAGAGATGCAGCTATTTTACTCATCACTTCTTCAGCTGAAGTGAGTATGACTCCAGTACAGCCACTTCAAACCCAGACACTGGTGTGATCAAGTGAGAAACACAAGTGAGCTGAACTGACAAGAGTTTGGGAAAGCAACACGAACCAGAGCTAGGGGAAAAGACACTTAAAAAGAAGTTGGTGTTGTCCTAACATAAAGTTACCAATATTAATATAATCCTCAGTGCTCATGAGGGTTTGAAGTACCACAAGAACAGATATGACACCCTGCTGCATCAGTTTAAGAACTGTGGATCATGGACCACTTTCCGGGCACACAGCAGCCTTGCAGAAATCATCTCCCCCATGTTTCTCCAGAGGGAGCTTTTCTTCTACACAGCTCTGCAGTGTAAGGAGCACAACCTCTTTCTAAGAATACCACAGCACTTTGTCGCAGCTTTACATGTTAATGACATTGGTAGAGTATACTATTTTCAAAAGAGAACCCCAGAAATGTGTGAGATCATGCAAATGTATATTTGCTTCTGGGAAAAATGAAGTGATCCTTAATTTTTACCAACCTGGGTAAAGATTAGCTCTAGAGAGTTCACATTATGTATTTAAGAGATTTGTCACTAAAATCAGATCTGACCTTCTTATGCAAAGAGTTATTGGATTAGATCCTCAGCTTGTATAGATTCAGGCTGCTTCACTGAAATCAACATGCTGTTGGGAATTAGTGTTAGCTGAGAGTCTGGCTTGCTACAGTTAGGCTTAAGAGGTTCAAAATTAAATGAAACACGGGCTACATGGAAAGCATAGTATCAGAAGATATCTCTCTGCAGCATAACACTCCAAGCTAAAGTCTGATACCAAATTCACCATACATCACAGAAACATGGAAGTGGATGGGACCATCTGACTCCAATACTTCCCAATCACCTACTATAAGCTTTCAGCCCATAGCAAAGACCAAAAGCTAGATTTTTTTTTTTTTTTTTTAATGAATGACAGTAGGTCTCTTCACAGATAAACTTTAGAAATACTCTACCTCCAAAATTAGTTACATTCTGTTTCTTGTTATTGTCTTTAATATCCTACAGCAATCTTGCTCTGTATATTTGAAAAAGGCAAAAGCAAGCTGAGAATACTGCTATTGTTCAAACTTGAGCCCATATTCCCACTGCTTTAGTAGTACAGTTTCTATTTGGGATGGTATGCAACACTGACACCAAAGAAATCAAGAGATGGATTTAGTAGGACCATGCTGTGATCTGAGGCTGACAAAGAACAAGCCATAAAAGGGCTCTGCAAAGTCTAAAAAAATCAAGAAAATAAATCTTTAAAGAAATTGTTGTTTACAACCTTTTTTTAGCACTGTATACTAGGTTTTGTACAACATGCATTTTTAATGATATCTGGCTTAACTATTAACTGTGTCTTTGAAAATAAGTGAATGTTGCCACTCCCTGTACTTTTCAGAAATTAATGGAATGGGATGTACCCATAAAGTGATCTTTAACTGCACCCATTTTCTTGTATCTGCAGATTTCATCTAATCTTTGTACTTGATTTTAAGCTGAAGATTCTCCTGAATAAAGTCCACATATTTCTAAGAACAAGCAGTTCAGATATTTCTATTCTAGTTACCACCATGCCACAAGAACTGAAATAGCATCAATTAAAATTGTCATTGACCTCTTACAGAGCACTGATATAAGTGCCATTCTCCCTGTGTCCCAGCTGCTTTTTATACAATGGGGTATTTGATTTCCTCTGAACATTTGATAGAAAGATTAAACTGTCCAATGTTTCCAATTAAAACAGTTTGTGTTCTACAGTGGATTTAACTACTTCATTAAATCACTCATTATGGATCTCCTCACAGCACTATTTTCAGTTCTTTCCTTCAATCTGTAGATTTTTCACTTATGGATCTCATAAAATCATCAGGAAGCTTAAATTTCATTCATATGCCAAGTATTACAAAGATGTAATTAAAAATCATTACCACTATTCCATCTGTCACTCCTGTGCATTGTCAGTGCACACCTGACTCCTCTGCATGCAGAGCGTTAAGAAGTCTGCAAATTAATGCAGTATGAACAGAGAAAATGTCTGGGTTATCTAGATACAATTTAAACTCTGCATTTCTTTTACAGCATCTCATACTGCTCTTTCTCAACCCTAGGAATCTCTGGTCCAGCGCACAACCAGTGTGCCTTCATGGGAGTGAAATGTTTCTCCTTTCTTTGTGGGAATATTGCCAATACACTTCCTTGCCTCTTTCGGATGCAACTGTCCTTCTTCGTGTCTATGTTTTGTTCCATTTAGATCAGCGTAATGTTAGACCCTTTCTGCTGTATGTGTATGCATGCAGAATTAATAGACTTCATCTACTACAAAAAGATGCTGGCAGGAGTTTTGTTGGCAGCAGACAGAGTAAGCACATAACTCCCTTAGTGGCTTAGTTACCCTGGTTGCCAGCCACATTCAATATTGGCCTCAAGGTGCTTCCTCTTGACCTTTAAAGCCTTGTGGAATCTCGACCCGAGTACTTTCTCCAAGGCAACAATTCCCTCACCTTCCCAAGTGCCAAACAGGCTCCCCTGAGTCCTCTCTGTCTCACCAGCAGGTATACAAATGTGCCCGGCTAACTAGCAACTTGACTGCATCTACTATCTTTCTCCTGCAGAAATGTCCAACCTACTGCGATCATTGAAGTTACACAGAGATTCTATTCAAGTTTTTTTGCCCTTTTTTCCCCCCCAAATGCAGGTTTGGCATCCAAAGTTACACTGAAGTCCTTTATTTTATGTAAATGCTATATCTGGTTGTTATAAATTAAAATACAAATTAAAGTTGTTACTCTTGGTCACACTCTTCCCTTAACAAAATAATACTGAGCTTTAAGACATAGGTGACAAGCATACACTGATCCTGATGGCAATTCTTATTACTGGATGAAAAGATTAAAAATAGCGAGTTCTCTTTAGCATAAATCAATCCACGTAATCTACCTTTATTTCAATCCAGGAAAACTTTCAATACGTAAATCATGGTTGTATGCAATATGTAATTCAAGGACACCACCAATTTCTAATTCTTTTGACCCTCAAGTCCATAACTAAAACCACATGCACTCTCATTTGCTTGTATACCAACTAACAGGTCTTGATTCTGCAGTGTTTGTGCATGTGTGCTCCTCTTTGTAGGCACAACCAGCCCTATCTAGTATCCAAAACTGTGCTTAGTAGCAAAGTATTTGCTGGACTGGACCTACAAGCAGGAGTTATATTAAAAAACCTTTTTACTTCAAGAAAATTAGATTATATTCTGAAAATAAAACATAATTTTAAACAATTTATAGCCAGCTTTTGGGGGGAGAGGTCTAGATGATGTTAAAGTTACGGTAGTTACCTGAATATCCTTTCTGCCCTATGATCCCTTTGGCCTTTATGGCACTTGCCTCAATACTGCTAATAGTAACAAAACATAACCAGTAACAGAGTTTGCATCTATAGTAAAAAATGCATCTGCAAAACAATTGTATGCAAATACGTAGTCACAATTGCATTTCAAAATACTATCTCAAGTGCCAAACTCAAACCAACTGAAAAGACTGCTTAAACAATAGTCAATAAAAATGTTCAGTAAAATAAGATTTTTTTTTCTTTTTTATTTATTTTGCAGGGGATTTGCACGTCAGTCCTCTCACAAAAATGGTTTTCATAAAGATTTTAAGCTTCTTTTTAACCACTCCATACTTCAGCTTCCCAGTAAAAGTTCAGCTTTTCCAAATATCACCTCTTGGGAAAAAACTTACAAACATTGTTTCCAGAGAAACACATAGTTGTGTTTGAATGGAGGGTATAGCTTATGTTTTTAAAGTCCTGGTTGTACTTAACAAAGTACTGACACAGGCCTGCATTGCAGAAGGCTTATTTCAGAGCATTAAAAGACAGCATAAAATGAGAAAGCTGATCCTGCCCTCTTTTCATCTTGCTGGAAAGTTTGGCTCAGTTCCAATCTTCCCTCAGTTTAGGGAGTAGTTAACAAACAACTTGTCAGTATAAGAAAACAAAATTATTCAGCCACTTTACCTTTCTGGGATCATTTTTCTTGAGTTCTGTTTCCTAGTCTTATTCCATGTGCCAGAGCTTTCTGTGACAGTCACAGGTTAACATAAAGTGAATGTGATAAAAACCACAAGCGATACCTTCACTGTAATTGCCGCTACAGGTACACTGTAATTGCTACAAATAAGCAATCATTTTTATCATAGTAAAAGAAGGTGTGGTTTAGTTTGCGCTTGTCAGAGGGTCTGTAGGAGTTTTCACAACAGAGAATCAACACTGCTTTTATTTTAGCAACAAGAGCTGTTCAAGTGATGGTATTTAAGGAATGAGGGCACATATTCAAGCTGTTTAGATACAACAGTGTTCAAAGATGTCAGTCAGGCTCCAAGTAGATAAAAAGTGCATCAGCTTATCAGCCAGCCATTTCTAGTGCTGGTGTGCTTCTCACATTTAATAAAGAAAGGCATGCAAAGTGAACTCCATCCTGGCACAGAAAGATGCTTCTGAAGCCCTTTAGACTATATAGCACAGTTAGAAAATACAAATTACAAGACTTGATGCATGTCTCTGAATGCCTATACATCAGCGGTTCAAGAAGAAAAATCAGTGTTCTTACATGAATCAGTAGTTTTTCTCTGTATTAGGAAAGATTTCCGTAAGACAGATGTTGTAGCAGGAAATCCTAGGCAACCAAACACATTCCAGTTACTATATTGGTGAAACTTATTCAGCAGTTTAAAGTACTAATCTGACTTTATAACTTCATCCAGACATATTTAACTAACATGGAAGACTTGGCCCAAGATTTTTGGTCAATGAAGATGAAAGATGAAAGTTCCTGAAAGAAAAATCAGTCTCTTTCAAACAGGCTTTAATTTCATTTTGGAACAAGGAAAGGACAAAATTTATCTGCATCTACTAATGGTGAGGGGAGAGAAAGAAAAGAATGATAGATACAGTGCAGAAATGAGCAAGAATACATTTGAGTGTTCCCACACATCCATAGAAAGACCAAAATCTATTCCTTCAAGTATCCTATTATGTAAAAAATCGGGTCAATGGCTGACATGGTCTGAAATTAGTTGGCATGACTGTAACCTCAATAGAAATTTGCTTGATCACAACTAGACTTAAATTTGATCTTTTGTAAAAAAATCAATAAATTGTTGATAGTCAAGTGGCTCAAACCTGATTTACCATATGCAATTCAACTGAAATCAACAGGATTATAAACACTGATCTCAGATTTTATTTGGCCCACAACCTTTACAATAAATGTCTTTTCAAATGTAGTCAGTAAAAAAAAAAACACCTCCATTTTCCTAAATACATGTCACATGATTACACAGACAAGATTATCTGAAAAATTTGAATTTTGTCTCCCAACATACATAAATCCAGTGTTTTTTACACTCCTGTAAATTTCTTCTTAATGGTTAGTGTGATATGTCCTTTCTGAAAACACATTATAGAAAGAGTATTTGCCACTGAAGTTTTTATAAATATCTTTCTGATATGTATTTAAATTATTATACCTGTTACAATAGAGCCAAAAATTAGGCATTACAATCACTTTTCTGAAGAATTTACATTGACCAAGACTCCACACTGAAAATATTTACATGCATGAGTTCAATAAAAGTATTGACATAAATAAAATAACTCATGTGTATAAATGTTTCAGACTTCAGCCAAAAAGATGATAACACTCAGTACAAAAACACTGGAATTGTCTTTAGTACACACAGGATGAACCAGGCTGTCAGGCAGTGATCTGTATTAATTTTTATGAAAAAGTTTATGCCAAATATATTTCCTCTAACTTCATAAATGCAAACCAATTTATTTCCAGGCTTCACACATCTAGCAGTTACTTACACTAGGCTTCACTAATTTACATCATTACAAGGTTATCAAGATTGGGCCTTTGCACTGGTAAATATTTCAATAAATCTTATTATTAAGTTTCTAGCTTCCCCTAAATTGTATTTTACTGTTTGTGTATTGAAGCAACAAGATTGCAACAGCAAGGAAAAATATTTACAGCCTAGTATAATTTACATTGTTTCATGTTTACACAGAGGCCAAAAATATTCAACAAACCTCACCAGTATATGTGAATTTTACTCAAGGAAGTAAGCCTGTCTTGCTCAATAGTAATACTTAGGTGCATAAAGAATTAGCTCCAAAGAGAAGACCTGAATTTCAGGAATTAATCCTGAGAACTTGCTGAAACGCCTGCTCCCATTATTTCTGTACAGCCCCAAGGGACTGTAGAATTAGCCCTAGTATGATACCGGAAATCTAAGAATACTTAAGTGTAATTGAAAGATATCACAACTTCAGACTCTTCCAAATGCGATCTTATTTAGTATTTGTTATGTTAAAGAGGAACAGAAGATGGGTGGGTAAAAACCTTTCATAGGCACTTGATTCACAGCAGTCATACACACTGCATGACATAATCCTTCTATTCGAAGTATTTTTCAGGCATAAAAAATATCAAGTGGTGAGCTAAGCAGACAATTATTTCACTAAATTCTGACCAAATAAAATTAACAATTCAGTAACTATTGCTTTCCCACTATTAACCTGGACAGCAACCATCTGAACTGTAAGATATTTGGTCTTTATCTCTAGACAGAAAAAAGAAATATGGAGTGTCCAACTGTAGAAATGATCAGTGAAAGTACTGCCATAGAAAGTGAAAGTACTGAAGGGAGCAGCCAGTGAGTAGACTGAGACAGTTAAAACTGAGTATTTTCTGTTTGAAAAAAAATATTTTCACTCACATAACTAAAATTATTCTTGCTCATTTCTGCACTGTATCTATCATACTTTTCTTTCTCTCCCCTCACCATTAGTAGATGTAGATAAATTTTGTCCTTTCCTTGTTCCAAAATGAAATTAAAGCCTGTTTGAAAAAGACTGATTTTTCTTTCAGGAACTTTCATCTTTCATCTTTTGGCACTGTCTGTTGTCTCCTTGTTTAGCCTGTGTATGTAGTCTATGTAAATGAACCTGCCCCAAAACAAAATTATGACTTAGGTTAAAAATAGAAAGCAAATTGTATCTGGACTCCCTGTTGGAAGTATAAATTATTTACATTCATTGAAAAAGAGGAAAACCTGTTGCAAGCTACTGGAAATATCTTTCCCATAGACAAACCTGATCAAAAGACAGTAAGTCCGTGGAAAGTCTCCCTGCTCTCCAAGGCTCCCACTGGGTATTCTCCTTCCTTTGGAATTCTCCCCATGGTGGAAGCTGATGCAGAGAGCTCTTAATAAAGAGCATTTACTTTAGCATTGGTTGTACACACAAATTTCACTCAGAAAAGCTAACAATAGTGAGTTAGTCCTTCAGTTAATGTAAGCTGTTATGGCAACTTTTTTGGTTTGGGTTTTTTGGGGGTTTGGTTTTTGGTTAGTTGAGGGTTTTTTGCAAGCATTGTGGCATTACATTGAATGTCCATGTTGAGATATCTCATGACAGGTTAGAGGTGACATTTGCTTAGTTTCTTAGAGTCATCCAAGCTGCAGAATTGTATCAGTGCTGGAAATGTGGTTTTCAAGTTCAAACTGGACTACCTTATTACACAGCATCAAGGCTACATTAATAAGGATTCTGATGAGCTTTTCTTTTCCCCTAAGTTTTTGACTAAAATTCTCTTGTCTGTAGAATACAATAAACTTCTCAATAACCTCCCAAACAAATGAAACCTATCTCAAGGTGTCCATTAAACAATTTTCAACCAAGGTAATTTACTTCCATTATAATCAATTAGTAGGGTACTAAGAGCATTTTACCACTTCATTATTTCATGTTATCAAAATGCTGGGTGATCTACCATGTTCAAATGTCTCATTTCATGGCTGAACAAAAGCTATCACAGTCATTTTACATACCTGATTCAGAAAATCTGCCATTGTTTCTTACAGATGGAGTTCAAATAGAAATGAATGATTGAGTCTATTTCAGTTATTTACCAGATATACTAGCATTTACAACTGTTTCCTATTTTCTGTTAATTGAAGGTACATTACAATTGAGGTACACACTGTACTTATTTTGGCCAGATCCTCAGCTACAATAAACAAGCAAACGTAAATTATGTAAATTAACCTGTGTAATTTAGGCCAACTGAATGTAACTGCCTTCTGGATTTTTCTATATTTTCATGCTTGCCCATGTTAAGATGCTTCTTTCTTGTGGAGAAGCAGAATTACTAACTGTAAATGCAAACAGAGCAAAGTCCAGAAAAGTGAGCCTGAAACAGCCTCTGCATTTCTCTACTGTTATTGGGTAGACATCACACAACAGCTTTAAAAAGAAATACTCCAAAATTGGAATGCGTTGCTATCTTTCAGTCAGCCATAGTATATATTACCTCACAAACCATTTTTCTCTTTGACAGCCCCAGCAGAGCCTTCTCCAGTTTGAGCTTTCACCAGCAGATATCTGAAAATGGCATCAGGGAACTGATTTAGCCCAGTCACACAATGATGCTGAGTAACTCTGATCCTCACTGGGAGTCATTTCTCCTGCTGTCACTGCTGAGTCATTACATTTTCTAAGGAAGTAGCCACCTCTGCTAGCCCAAACTTTCTTTGCTACATCAATGCTGAGTTCAAAGTATGCCTTGCAACTTCCTGCAATGAAACAAAACATCCAGATAAGTTCCTTTGGGGAAGGAACAATAGCTAATCCCTAGCCATGACTTATGTGATGGGTTGACCCTGGCTGGACGCCAGGTGCCCACCAAAGCCGTTCTATCAATCCCCCATCCTCAGCTGGACAGGGGAGAGAAAAATATAACAAAAAGCTTGCGGGTCGAGATAAGGACAGGAGAGATCATTCACTAATTACCGTCACGGGCAAAACAGACTCAGCTTAGGGAAAATTAGCTCAATTTATTACAAATCAACCAGAGTAAGGTAATGAGAAATAAACCCAAATCTCAGAACACCTTCCCCCCACCCCTCCCTTCTTCCCGGGCACAACTTCACTCCCGGATTTCTCCACCAAACCCCCCCCAGCAGCACAGGGGGACAGGGATGGGGTTTACGGTCATCACACGTTATTTTCTGCCGCTTCATCCTTCTCAGGGGGAGGGCTCATCACACTCTTCCCCTGCTCCAGCGTGGGGTCCCACCCACGGGAGACAGTCCTCCACGAACTTCTCCAACATGGGCCCCTCCCACGGGCTGCAGTTCTTCATGAACTGCTCCAGCATGGGTCCTTTCCACGGTGTGCAGTCCTTCAGGAGCACACTGCTCCAGCGTGGGTCCCCCACGGGGTCACAAGTCCTGCCAGAAAACCTGCTCCACGGGCTCTTCTCTCCGCAGATCCGCAGGTCCTGCCAGGAACCTGCTCCAGCGCGGGGTTCCCACGGGGTCACAGCCTCCTTCGGGAACCTACCTGCTCCGGCGTGGGGTCCTCCACGGGCTGCAGGTGGATATCTGCTCCACCGTGGACCTTCCTGGGCTGCAGGGGGACAGCCTGCCTCACCAGGGTCTTCACCACGGGCTGCAGGGGAATCTTCGCTCCGGCGCCTGGAGCATCTCCTCCCCCTCCTTCTTCACTGACCTTGGTGACTGCAGGGTTGTTTCTCTTACATGTTCTCACTCCTCTCTCCGGTGGCTGTTTCTTACTCTCCCAACTTTTTTTCCTTCTTAAAAATGTTATCACAGAGGCATTACCACTATCACTGATTGGCTCGGCCTTGGCCGGCGGCGGGTCCGTCTTAGAGCTGGCTGGTATGGGCTCGCTCTCTCTTGAACACAGGGGAAGCTTCCAGCAACTTCTTACAGAAGCCACCCCTGTACCCCCCCCCCCCGTTACCAAAACCTTGCCACATAAACCCAATACAACTTACTAAATACTTCTGCTTTCTTTTGGTTTCTTTTCTTTACACAGAAGGAGTCAAATTCTTTTTTTAAAATCATACATTCAAATCCTCAAAATGAAAATTTTCTAAAAGCAACTTCTGACCTCACTTCAACCCTCCCTGCCTTTGTTCCCTCTGGTCCACATCATCTTCCTCTTTTCCTCTATAGCTATTTCCATCTTTCCATGCTTGTTTCCTTCAAACACTTTCTAATCTTTTTAGGATTTTCAAACAAAAACATATTTTAATTTTTTGTTTTGGAAATGGTAATAAAATTCATTGCTGGTTAGTAAAGAGGACACAGAGCTTTGAGGTGACATCATACCTTCTCTCCCAGCCTTAGACTCCAGACTACCCCAACTCCTTAGAGAATCTTTCCACTGAGTTCAACAGACATTACATCTTTTCATAGCTTGACTTCACCATCTTACAGACACATAAAAGGCATTATTCTAAACTATGACATGCTTTACTGTTCTTTCTGGCTTACTCCTAGAGTCATAAACAGCAGAATTCATTTTCTATCTACTGCTTACCTTCCTTTGCAAACATCAAATTTATCTCCATGTGTTACCTATTTAAACCAAGTGAATTTGTTGTTTAAGACTGTGGATTTCTTATTCAGTGCCAAGAGAGATGATAATGAAAAGTCATATTGCTCTGTGCATACAGATACAGCTTGGTGGAAAAGGGAAGGAAGGTAGGGAAGAATGACAGCTCAAAGCTGCTTGATGCTTTCCATCAAGTGCAGCCTACCTATTGAAAGCGACTGCTCTCGGATGCCACTTGCAAACAATAGGTATTTACAGATTTTGTTACTTTGCAGGCAACTTAAGCCATTGTGCAATCTATAAATACTTGTGTCGTCATGATTAGGTAAGATCACTCTGTACTACATAAACATTTACATATCACTCATTCTATATAGGCTGCCAACATTTATGTTCTTAGACCAATGAAGTCTTCAAACGATAAACACTAGCACCTGAATCCTTTCAAAAGAGGATATATAAGCATAAGCCAAGGAAGAAGCAGTCATAAGAAGCTTTTATCAGCTCCGAAAATACTAAGTCATGCTCTACAGAGTGCTGAAATGACTTTTCTTTCTCAACCAACCCATGTAATGCCTTTGCAACACCAGCAAACCACAGATAAGTTTTCTATAATAGCTCCTTTTTAAAACTTAACACATCTGTAAGAATCCAAGTAGCTGATTGGTGCTGTGCCTCTTCAAGTTTTGGTCAGGGGAAACTCTCTCTCACTTGCAGTGTGCTCAGAGTTAGTCACCTCCTTGCAAAACAAAACACATTTCCTTGGATTGAGCTTCAAACTGACAATAAGCTTATCACAGACTTTTAACAAATGTAATGGTTTTTGTTAAAAAAAATTCATACACACCAGGACATCACTCAGCTCTAAGAAACATGCCATGTAAAGTTCTCTCAAATATTTCAGAGGTACTAAGCCAAAAACTGTAGCTTGAATTGTCTATACATTTACTCTTCTGTGAAAGTAGATTTCTCTTTTCCATCCCCCATTGTCCTTCACACATTTTCACCTGCCAAAGCACATTTTTAAAACCAGCACTGGGGCAATTTCTTCACATAGACACTCTGGTAGGAACCCAGTTAAGTAATCTCTGCATTCTCTCTTTCACCACAGTGTAGTGGCATAACCATATTGGGCTTTTGGAAGAAGTTTACAGCTGCATCTGTCTGGGGACTCCATATACTTTGAAAAAAGCCCACATCTTCTCAGGTTCTTCAGCTTTGAAAAAAGCTTGCCTGTATTAAAAGGGTTTTCCTTTCCTGCCTTATAGCAGGCCTTGCAGCCTCACCAAAGTAAGGACTTATCCATATGGACAGCATTTTTTTCTAATTGAATTATAAAGGTTTCTTTTTTATTCCTATATAGACAGAAGCATTCTCAGTTCATGAATCTCCCTCATTCTTTTTTCAAGACTTCAGGAGTGAAATATTGACCCAAGACCCTTCCTACAAACACTGTGACATCTCATAGGCCAAGCTCTCTGCAAATGGAGTGCAAACATAGGACATCAGCAAACTTACTCCACAGTTTTCCTTGAAGTTAGAATGACTTGCTAAGCCTGAAGGATAAACTAAAATTGTACATTTCTTAATCTTATCAATTAAAAAGCTATTTGTTGTACAGATTCTAGATCATGAATATCTGGAAATCTGAAGCCGCCTAAAAATGCAGAGGGTGGGCTAATACAATGTAGAAAATGTGAGAGTTTGCAATCTTTTCTCTCTCCATGGTGTTTATGCAGCATGTTTGAGTGTCACAGATGCAGCTGCTTAAAAAGGAGCCAGGTAGTCATGATGGTTGCAGAAACTACGTGTCCAGAGCCTGGTAGGTCACAAGCAATGAGGCTAGCCATGTCTTGTTACTGCCTTGGGAATGAACAGCATTGGGGCAATCTTTTCCCCATAGACACCCCAGTAGGAATTGTCACTTGGTAACTGAAAGATCTCCTTGTTACCTCTTGGTCTCACATGGTTACAGTGCAAGAGCTGAGCACAAACCCTATAGATAATGACTAATCATCTAAAAAGATACCGTCCTGATTTTCCCAGTGAAATGTAGCAGCTACAGAAAATCCATTTACAGCCTGTCAAGGATGGGTGAAAGAAAGAAAGGAAAATCACAAAGGAGCTAATTCTTCATTTTTTTTCCTTTTTAGTCATTAGTCAGAGCCCATTAAGCCCAGCTACGAGTCCCCTATTAAGGACAGAAGACCCCTGCAGATATAATGGGGAATTTGAATGTGAGGAGACCCCTCGCAGCAGTCTGCGCACTGCCATCTGCCTACCACCAGCTTACTGTTGACAACGCTTCATTACCGTGAATATCTTCGATTAGGGATCTTGAGCCAGCTGTGCCCTCTTGGTTTGAGTCTTGCAATGTGTCACTGCAGCAATACAAATCTAGCCAGTCCATTACTCTCAGGTTGTCTGACTAAGCAGCTTTTGGCTGAGAAAATGTTCTGTTATTTCATCACTGGGACCAAATTTTTGTTTCAGACGCAACCCTGCAGTCTTAGCATTTCCTAGTTAGGGCTACACTTCTAAAAATCCAAGGACAGACTTGGCCCTAACTGGATAAATGCTGGTGAAGAGCACAGAAAGGAATTCACAACTAAGCCTCTTTTTTTTTCATCCTGAGAGTTAATAAAGTGATGACAGGACATAAAAAGTGGACAGAAACCAAAATGTTAAAGATACTACAAGATCAAATTCTATTCTCAGTAAAACATTCATTAACTAGAGAAATTCTGCAAGAATTTACTAAATCTAGTACTAAAGCTACTTGTCTTTTCAAGGGTATGGAAAGGTATTCAGTAACCCTGAGTCAGCTGCTCCTGGTTAAGACCATACAATATAACAGTAAGCCCACATGCTGTAATTTTAATACAATATTGACTGATGCTTTGGAGCATAATTTGTAACTTAGCGCTAGCTTTTTATTTACTACTTAAGAATATGGGAGTCAAGTCTTCAGAAAAACTTCCTGACATAAAATACATTAACTGCAGAAAGGCTGCCTCTCAGGGTGGTAAATCTGATGCCAAAAAGTAAGTAACTTTTTGTGTGCATGGAAATAATGTGGCAAGCTCTTGTAGGCTGACTACAGATATCTCCCTCTTTACATTCTGCACACGCTCAGCTCTATACTGCATGAGCTGTTGTTTGCAGACGACAGGGCTTCTCAGACACATAAGAATGTGAAGTAGAAACAGCATGTGTCAATAAGATCAAAGCAAAAAGTCAGTCGGTTTCCTTTCATGCATTTCCCCTACTATGCTTTTTGCCTGCAGATTACCCAACAATTTTCGGAGCTCGTCTCAGGTGCGCTCCTGCTGTGTACACAAAAGTGCCCCAAAAGAAAAGGGGAAATAAAGGGCATAAATGTAAGTACATAGATTAAATGGTTCTGCTTCACATGCAACTACACAATACAAATAAATAGATCTAGGTCCTATTCTATATTATTGGGAAAAATCTCACACCTGATGCAGTTTCAGGTCTGTTGATAAGCAGAATTGCAGTTTCTTACCTTAGCTCTAATATTCATCCCACCTGGATATTATTATGAGTGCTTCTGAAGAATCATACTGGTTTCATCTGATCCAAGAGTGGGTAAGTTAAAAAGGGCCCTAATTAAATGTTCTGGGACTATGCATATTTGAAAGCCATTTAAAGCTTTTTTTTTTTTTTTAATGGTTATGTCTTGGAGTAGAACCATTGGTCTCTTCAGCCACATTTGACTGCAAATAACACTCCTCAGTACTGATGTCATCATATTAATTAGCTTTTTAAATGCAGCCCTCTAACTGTCACTGAGAGGTGCTTCTTCACCATCACTGAAATTAATTACATTTTGCATCAAGCCTCAAACTGATAGGCAATGAGGTGAACTACAAAAAAAATGGCCCAATGTAGGCAACACCAAAGTTCTCTCTATCATGTACACAGCCCCTCTTCAGCCTAGGAGAAGCAAGAGACAGCACTTTTGGGAGGGTCCAGCAAACTATCTAAACCATATGCACTTACCAGCTCTAGCTTTGTCTGCAGAAGTTGAAACCAAGTGGAAAACAATACCAACAACTCCTTGCCGCTCAGTTTGATTTGTCCTGTAACAGCTTATCTTGGGGAAGGAAAGAAACTTGTTGCTGGACACCCTTCATACCTTCACAAAAGGAGTACAAAAGAAGGAAAGAAGTCATGTCTCAATTTCATTATTCCCAGCGGGCTTATGTCCTGCACACTGTCAATCAGGTCCTGAATATTTATATCTCTACCAGTCAACAGACAGTGTTCTTTCACAAACTGCCAGCCAAAGTGATTTCTCACAGCCAAGCAGCTGCTATTCTTCTCTGTCCTTTCCAAGGGCTCAACATCCCAGATAGAGAAAGATCAGACTAAACTTGGGGAAAATTCACATGTTCCTAAGTCTCGGAACAAGAGAGCAGACAGGTTCGTCCACAGTCACAAGGATCAAGGGCACAAGAAACAATCAATTTTTTTGATCCAAGATCTTTTGGAAGAGGATTTGCATTAGGAGACTCTGTAGAAATAATATTAACATTTTGGTAGCTTAGTCTGTGAAGAGGGTGGTTTGAGCATCACAACAGAGATGACATTTAGCTAGCCACATGCCTGCCAGCTTGAAGGGATCAAACATTCTGCCTGATAGAGGAGGTGATGGATTTCAGAACAGTACAGGAACTATAACTCAGCACTTCCAACACACTGGGTGTCACCCTGATTTTTCATCTAACACGTCTGCCACATGACTAAAGAAACTGGGATAGAAATTCTTTCTGTCAATGTCATTCCTCTATTTTGTCATCTCTTAAATTACCATATGACCAGATGGGATTAAGTGTCAAAGTTTTAAATCTGCAGCATCTGTCCCACCCTTTCTTAGCAGGATGTGGGGAATATAACATTTTACTAATACTTGAAGAAGTTATCTTGGAAAGAGAGTCACAGACCTATTCTGTGACTCATTCATCAGAGAAGGGCTAATTCAGCCTGCCTACAGCATGGAGCCAGAAGCAACTTCTCAGCATGCTTTGTTTCCAAAACTTCCCTCTGAGGCAATTTACTTATCCAGGATAGTTCAATTTTATTTTAATAAACTGTCTTCTGAAATTGTTATGGAGGCTTGTCCTTACCAAATACAAATCTTGGGATGTTAATTTTTATTCCTCTCCTAGGCTGTCCACTGTTTTTGACAGTGGGCCAGACTCAAGGACATTATCATTCAAAGGAAATAAATTTTCAGATAAGCACATTCATTTTCCTGTTCTTTAGCATGGTTCACAGACTCATGACAGTGGCATTTTCACAGGAGTGTGACTCCAAGGTGAAGACAGGATCATCTTTGAAATGTGATCTTTGAACAAATAGAGATTATTATATACACACTTCATTGTTCCCTTGATATTGAAAAACACATCATTTTGCTAAAGCTGAATTACTAATATGAAGACTTTGAAATGCTTGTACCATACAGTTCAGAGCAGCCTTCCTATAGTTCCATCAAAAATAAAAAAAGAATGAAAAATAAGACTCCAAGTATTTTTGTCTCTACCAATCAAGCCTTGCTCGAGCTGGGCACACTGATTTACCCCTGCAAGCCAGCATTTCCTTCTGCCACAACCAGCTAGATCCCCTCTTCCAAGACACAACAGAGAATTTCCTATAAGAGGGAAGACTTGTGGTCCCTTCTGTACTATATGTGTCCCAGGACTCGGAAGCCACATGCCTGGCATTCAAAGTATTTCCACATCTGCTAGAGCAAGCAGCAATTCAGGTGACGACAGATAACATCACCACTATGTTCTATCAGCACTGGAGTTTTGTTCCTGTACAGCCCTTAACTTTTTGGCTCTCCTCTTCTGTCACGAGGCCCAATATTTGCTAAACTTCACCCCCAGTCCAGGCCTATGATGGAGTACTTTGACAGCATGTGTATGCACTGCCTATGAGCCATACCACTGTATATGTATCTCAGCTCTCTATTTGTCTAGAACAATAAACAGAAAAAAATGTTGAGGAAAAGATAAAAGTATTCCCCCCTCCCTTTTTTTTTAAAGACAATATTAAGTTAGCTGTGTTAGAATAGGCCCTAGGACCGTGTTTAGATCAAACAGTTACAATAAAAATTAGGAAAAGACAATAGCTACCAACCATAGAGCAAACTGTGAGCCCTGTTCAAAGGTGGTAAAAAGAAAAGTCTAGAATATAAACCTTACTTTTTTCCTGCTTCTGAAGCAAAAGGCAGAATGGGAATGAGTTCAACCTACTCCAGTCACTGCTAGATGATGGATGACTTCATTCATTCAAGTTGTAGCCTTCCCTGAGGTTGCCAAGACTCAGAGGAGACAAAAATTGCTTCTGCAAATTCCAGCACAGGTCCACAGACTTTGCACCAGAACAAGACAGCTCTGCAAAGCCTGGCATGCTGTTTCTTTACTTGGGAAGCACTGTGGTGCATGGGAGATAGATATTACAGAAACTCTTAAATGGTCAGGTGGACCTTAACAGAATTGGAAACTGTTGGTTCGAAAAAGTATTGAAGCTGTAAGGATGCTTTAGCAAATTTGGCCAAGTTAACTTCAGACTTGGTGGTTGAAACCCCAGGCAAACAGATTCCAACAATACTGGGTTTTTTTCAGCTCCCAGCATCTTCTAGCATAAGCAGCAGTGCAGCTTTGGGCTTCTGGTTCTTTTATGCAAGGGAAACCTCTGTTATTCTGGTGCTACTGAAATGGAGAACAGTTTCTGCAAGCAAAAGAGGAAGAAAGCTGCAGTCACATGCAGTGTCACACAGATGAAGTCATACACTGGCATAACAGCAAGTGTTGTCAGTTGTCAAAGGCCATCTGTAGCCAGCAGACTTAAACTGTCACCCTGGAAAAAGATGCAAACAAGCCTAATGGGAGATTGCATTATCCTCTCCCTGGCATTCAATCAAATGAAGCTTGTTCCCTGAACAGATATAGCAAACAAAGGGCCACATTCTTTCATTTTCTTTTTTTCTTTTTTTAAAAAGAAAATCATTATTTTTTGGCAGTTGATATATTTTCAAAATGACAGGAAAAATAAGAAGAACCAAAGAACTCCAGAACTGAAGAGTCACTTGTCAGATGTGAGTTGTGTATACTCATTTGCTGCTATGAGGAGAGAGGGATTGTTCCACTGTTTGCTCTGCAGAATTGACTCACAGACTTTTGATTTAAATCATTTAGGGGTTTGCCATGTAAGCAATTTGATACACTGTTTGTGTGCTTTCTCTGGTTTTGGGGGGTGGGAGGAGTTATTTTTACAGCACCAAACACACTGTGGGAACTGCTGGAAAAGGATACTAAATAAGAGATTCATTCCTCTGAGCGGGAAATGGATACACACTTAGAGATGTTGCATTAAACGTTCCTGAGGGCCAGTATAGTGATAGTTCCCAGTACACTTTGTGTATCCTCTGGCTGGTGTTAGACTTCCAAATCAACCTGCAACAGGAGACAGGGGATGTGCTCCAGGAGAGGTACACATTCTACCACGTGTAGGCCCCTATGATGCAAGAAGGGAAATATTCCTATCCTGTATTCTAGGAGGCAAAGATAAATGTGCTTGTTTGGTTGGTTCTAGTGTAGGCAGGGGCCAAAGAAGAGGAGCACTGAAAACTGAAAAATGAGTCTTGGGATCTGTGCCTGGTACTGATGCAAATGAAGGTGAAACTATACAAACAGCAACACAATCAGACCATTCATCATTCCTTCATTAGCAGCTTTTCTTTGCAACACCACCACCAAAGAAAAAAACCTTCCCTCTTTTTATGAACAACCAAGAGGATTGAAAAGAAAGCCTAACTGGTGAGTGTACAGTATGCATACTGTAAGACATTTGTTATGCAAATAAGATAGCCCTGAATCCATAGGTGGTGTTAGTGTAATTCAATTTATACAACCTTTGTAATACAGAAACTTACTGAGTATGTGATATTGAATCTTAACTTATAGCAAAACAGTTGCCTGCTATGAACAGAAAGGCTTCCAGCCACAGTACTAAGCAGATACAAACTCCACATTCCAGATGAAATCAAAGACCTGTTATCTTGCTCAGATTTACAGGAAAGGCCAGATGTCCATAAGGTATACAAAGCTAATATGCTAGCCTTGCTTACCCACACGAATACAGCTACTCTTCATGAAAAATGATTAAATTGTTTTAAAATATTTTACATTCCTTTAGCAGAATAAGTCTTTCATGTTCTATTCACTTGGACAATCTAACATTAAGGTTGTGTTTTCATATATGTGTATTATACTCTAGGCTCACAGAATTCCATACTGTACAGCTGCCTGCCACTGCCCGTTAAAAAAAACGACTTCAGCTTCTTATAAACCCATGCATCAAAATTTTCCATGCCATTGGCTGAAAATTTTGGAGAGCTTTTCAGCAAGAAATGATTCAGCTGTTTCCAAGAAATAAGTCAGAGAGAAAAATACACTGTCATGGCTATATTAAAAAAAAGAAATCTTAAGAGGGTTGGGGGTTTCTTTGTCTTTTTTTTTTTTTTTATCTTGAAGAGCATGTAACTAGCAAGGTGTGCATCTTCTTGCCCCTGAAATAAAATTACATATAATCCTCAGAAAAAATCTAACTCATATCTACTTTGTAGAGTTTCTTGAATTTAAAGCTACTAAATTTCTAGAGATCCCAAAGTCTTTTACAACTCTGTATGTAATCAGACTGAACACTACCCACTTGCAGAGTGTGACCTCCAGGGACTCACAAGGACTTTCACCTGTAATTGCTGAACCCAGATGCTAGAAAGCCAGGCAGTGAAAATGAAGTCAGGAACTCCCTGTTCTGCTCACAGTAACCTCTTCCTCAGTGCAGTCAGCCTGGAGAAGGTAGCTGTTTTCTTCAGAGTGCACATGGGACACACATATTGACACAAGGACGTTATGAAGGAAATGACCAGAATAGGAAAAGATGTCTTGCCTGCACAGCAACAGACAGGTGATTCTACCTATTAAAATAAAATAAAGCACTGCCAGGTTACCTACAAAGATCACAGATAGGTACTTCGGGCAGCATAGCTTGTATCTTAATTTCCCCTTTTTGTTCCAGTTGTAATATTTGTAACACTTAATGCATGACACTCACTAAACTGTTGATCTGTGGTATGATGATGCTAGGAAGATTTCTGTGCTCAGTTTCCAATTTTTAACCACAGGGAGAGAGGGAGAAAAGTTGAGGCTGTGTGTTCAGCTCAGACTCTTTGGAGGAGTGCCTTGTATCACATTGGGATACTGCCTCTGGGCTGACAGAGTAGCACTGATGCAATTCAAAGTATGCTTGCATGGCAGCTGAAACAGTGCTGCAGAAATAGGATTAAGTGAAATTAATACTTCAAAAAGAAAGTGCAAAAATACCAATAATCTATAAGTGATGTGAAGGACTGCTTCAGGAAAAATAAAACAGCAGCAGAAATATCATTAAATTCTGTGGAGGCATAAGGAGGAACAAAAGAAACTCAAGACAAAAAGGGATTAAGCCCTTGGAAGCAGACCAACAGTCAAGGATTCTTTGGATTTAAGGTCAGCCTTAGCCACTGGCTGCATTGCAGGAATCACATCTGAACAGATCAGAATAAATGCAGATTTCAGCATTGTGGTGCCTGAGCCCGAATACTTGCCAGCCCTGTCCTTGATTTGTCTTATGCTTAACTCTAGGCTAAATCTGAATAGCACTTCTTCAAATCATGGCTGATCAATAAGGATCTTGCATGCATGAGCTGCCCTATTATAAAATATACAACACAGATAACTGACAGTAGGAGACAGATGAATTCACGGACGAAAGCTGAATTTCAACATATGATGCACTATTAACTTATGCAGTGTGTGCTTGTGTGCCTGGATCTTACAGAGAACTGGTAATATGGATATGCATATGTGTTTCCCAGAGTCAAGTACTAGTAAAATAAAAAAGGTAGATGGAAGTTTGGTTATAGTTGGAGGTTATCGGAGACATCTGTGCCAGACATAAAAGCCAGAGTAGCTATATAAAGATGACCAGCTCCAGCAACTTACAAGTTGTTCTTCCAAAATATCTTGTCAGTTTGGAAGGAACTAATTCCTTTCAATCAAAAGCTGGGGATGCAAAACAACAGGAATCAAAACTGGAGAAACCAGTTCAGATGAACTGGCCATGATGCTCCTAAAACATACACACATTCCAATGGAGAGTTTTAGTTCTAGCTCAAATTAGCACAGCTGATATTTGTCAAGCTGGATTTATTTCAGACTCCGTTTTTACATCTACCTTTACATGAACATAACATGCCTTCAGAACAATTTAAAACGCACAGCTGCTGAACCTGTTTAAGCATGACTCAGAATGAAACAAGAACTGCACAGTAGGAAAACATATTCCTTGCACTGGGATTTTACAGTCTCAGATCTTGATTTTCCATTATTCAGATAGCTCTCAAATGACTTCAAGAAGACTATGCTTAGGCAATGGCCAACATGCAAGTGACCATATTGGGGCCTAACAGGACACAAACCAGGAACAGGAACAGAGCAGGGTGCTGAATGCTGGGACGGTTTAGTTCACTTCCTCTACAATTTAAGTCCTTACAAATTGGAATTATATGCAAGGTGCAACATCTCTTTTGTAAAGATAGGAGACAGAAGAGATGATGAAGCCCTTGATCACCCTTAGGTGCAGTTCTGAGAAAGAGGAACAGTAAGGAAGAGCAACCAGCTGATACAAAGCTTCAGATGGCCTGGACAGGTGAAAGCCTGGGGAAAAATGAGTCAGCTTGGCTGTCTTTATTCTGAATGCTTGTTTTGATCTTAAAAAACACAGGCCCTAAGCAAAGGAAATAGGGCCTTGCACATTTTCTCTGGAGGATCTGCTCACCACCTTGCAGAGCACGGCACACATGTACAGTGACCAAAGGTTACCAAAAGCATGTCTTTGTAATTCCATATTCTTTCTATATGTAAACTATTCTCAACCTCAAAAGTTGTGAGATTTATTTATTTCAAGTTTGCTTGTTTTTCCTTTTTTAAGTGACGCTTACCCACATTTTGTAGATTATTAACAAACAAGTGTTCAGGAACAAAATAGAAAAGGTCACAAGGAAAACTAATGAATATTTCTGACAGACATTTCAACCTTAAAGACCATTTACAGAGAAGTCTGTGAGAGAATAACATGGTCACATTTGCTCTTTGAATTAAGAGGCAGAGCTAAAGCCACATGCAAACATAACCGGATTTAAAACTGGATACTTAATTAAACTCCACAGATTAGATCAAAAGAAATAAAAACATTTTTTTTCTCATTCAACATTCTCAGGAATTTAGTTTACTAGTACCGGAAGAGAGTTACTGCTATTTTGATGCAGTTTCAATATCTCTTTTAGAACGATAATGGAACAAGACAGGATCCCCTTCTGTTCAGCATTTCTTGCCTAGTTGCTGATGCTAGTGCAGCCCTTAAAAAATTGAAAACATCCTACAAAAATTATTGGCCCCGCCTAACATTTTCTTATTCACCACTGATAAAGCTTTTCCTTTAGCACACGTAAAGTTTTCCCTAGATTAAAGAGGGAAAACCAGAACTAGATAGATCCTTACTGAAGCCTGGGATACAATGCATAGAAACCAAAACAAGTTTTAAAAGAGCCCAGCTTGTTTGACTGAGACCCGGAAGCTCTCCAGCTACAGCAATCCTGAAGAGAGTCTGCCATAGGCTAATTTTCCCTGTTCTGGACAGTCTAGTTCAGGGTCAGGTTGGATACCTCTAAGCTACACTGCAATCTCCAGTACAGACATGTCCTGAGGGAGAAACACAGTGACTTGCTAAAGCCCATACATTCAGTCTACAGTCATCAGGACTATACTATCGGGATTACATCACCCCTTGATTTACTTTTCCTTTTTTAAAAACAGTCTTTTCAGATGCTACAGCTCAAAAGTAAAGCAAAAGAGCAGCAACAGAAGTACAGTGGTTTCTTTAGTTCAGGGACACTAACTGTGGTGAGACATCAACAGTTCTTATCAACAACTCTTATTTCTATATCCTTAAAAATAAAAGAAACTTAGTTATTCTTCAAAAGCCCTTGTGGAGGGACTAATAATGAGTACTGATGGATAATTTTTGTCACTAATATATGCTTGAGAAGCTCCTAGACAGTAGCCAAGATGATCTATCTGCAAACAAGATGTCCTTTTGACTGGATGCTAGTCTGCAAGAAGAAACCAGTTTTAAAGCAAAGGCACAAAATGGCAGTCATACCGATGCACTGAAATGGAAGGGAAAAAGAACATTATCTCAGGTGCCTAAGAGTTTGCCATATGTGTTAGCACTGCAACAGGAAAGCCTAATAACTCAGGTGCAGCATGAAATATTTCTGGAAACAAAAAAATTTCCATGTACTCCAGTCCCCCGTTTCCCTGGATAAGGAGTAATTTATTATATACAATTCAGGAACAAAAATATACGGCATAGTCTTTCTGTATTAATGACAAAAGTTTTTGTCGCACAGGGTAAATGGAAATTCCCATAACAGGCAAAACAAACCATAGATACAATTTGTTCATGGCCATATTGTAAATTATGGAAAGACTGGAAGAGCCCAGTATCTACCTGTTTATTTTGAATGAACACTGTTTGCCAAAAGAAGGGGATGCCTTTGTAAGTGTATGTACAATGTCAAGGATGGCACTGTTTGGCACCTTAGCTCTTATTCTATCATAAGAAAGATTAAGACATATTTCTATTGGATCAACACTGTCTCACTGCTAGGGTAAGATTTATTCCTCCATTTTCTATTAAGACAGGTGCAATTATTATTCTAATTTTACACAGGGGACCATGGCAACAGAGACATATCAGGTCACTTCATTAGCATCCGCAGAAAACTTGACAGCTTAGTTCCAGGTTAAAACTTTGTTCTGTAAGCAAATATGTTTATTCAGCCTTTATCTCCACCTTTATCCCAGGAGACATGAGCAGCTCAACATGTGTGTTTGCTACTGCTCTGTATTCAAGGCTTCAGCAACCGTGAGCTGATGCACCCAACTGGGCAATGCAGAGCTATGGCAGTCAGAGGTTCTAAATTGTAAATATGTTTTAGACAAGGACATTTTCAGTCACAAGTAATATCATCAAGTCCACTGGGGCACCACTTTCTACAGATAGTCCAAGCAACATTTATACCCACTGACTTCAGGGGGAGACACACTTAGCACCTCAGGGTGTCATGCCTGGAAACCAGGATTCCTTTTCTCTAGCAGCAAATCAAGATTGGTATTTACTGCAGAGAGCTATTACAAGGATTGCATAATGCTACCAGAGTGCTGTGAGCATGAAATATGCATCATATTATTAAATATGTGACAGATGTACCTGCAGAGAACTCATTAATTCTAATTTCTATTCCTGTTAGTCTAGAAATATTAGCATGTAATTGTTAGTTTCTAAAATATTCTGGCAAACTTTTTTTAACTGAAAAACTGTGTCAGCATTTATTTTGGAATATCAAATGAAGTCTGTTCTCTTGTATGCCCCTCAAGTAATGTGTTACAATAACCTCAATTACCTAACAGGAAATGTTAGAGCCTCAGCAAGAAGGCTTTCTGCAAGCCTTTAAGTAGGAGCTGTGAAATTTCTTCTCAGTAAACTTAAATGAAGATGCCTTCAGTGTGACAAGAAAATTCACAGAATGGACTATTCTGAAAATGAAAACGCAAACCAATGCATGTGTGATACACAGACAGACTGTATGGCAATACTGTATGTATTTTGAGACTGTATTGCAGTCCCCATCATAGAGCAAAAGGTGGAGTGAAGAAGCAGCCAGCAGTAGCATGCTCTAAGTGCACTGTTAGCTGTAACTGTAGCCTGATGTAAAGAAATCCAAAGGAATTTGCATACCTTCTTTCCTTAAAAAGTATGCTAGTTGAAGAAACACAGAATTTCTCTCTTCTGATGTTTTTAGCCCTCCCTGGAAGCCTCAAGATCAATTCATTCTGCACAAAATCAAAGCCTGGAAGTAATTAGCAGACTAACTGATAGCTGTGTACAAAAGCCCTGCAAAAATGAATACATCCATCTTAGTGACAGAAACAGCTCACATTCACAAACACTGCTTCCCTAGTAAGAATGGCAGAAGACCACATGTCGTTCTGTACAACAGCATATGGGGACCAGGAATTTATTGTCTGTTTCCCCAAACTGCAGCTCTGGGGACAAAATCTTCTATCAGCTTAGACCTCTCAGCCTGCCTCTTTAGCATCTGGTGACTTGAAAGCCTGACAAAGGAAAACTTCATTTAACCAGAAAGATATCAAAAGATGGATGTGCAAACAAAGCACAGCAGTATCTTTGCAAACACTGCATAAGAATACCAACTGTGTATGAGAAACTAGACTATGAAAACAAAACATAGCTTCAACTCCTCCATAATGCTTAAAACATGGAGATTTGCAGCAATTACAACCCCGGCCAATAGCAAAGTTGAAAATAAACAATACTGGCCAATAAATCTTTGCAGGAAATAAGCTGTTTAATTACTTAATTATTTTGGGAGGAAGCTAAAGAGGAGAGAAATGCATGAAATAAATGTGTGGGAACGTAAACACTTGCATAGCACAGTATCACAAGTGTGGAAAAGAGCACTGCAGAAATCACGATGTGGTTTTGCTGAGCTGTTTCCCACAGTATGCGATTATGTGATTAAGCCTATATAATAACCCATGTACACGGGGGGGATGAACTAAATTTACATAGGCAAATTAGGGCAAATTTTCCTCTCTGCTCACTCATGCATACCTCATTTCTGATTATTTATTTTTTATTTCATTGTTCTGTTAATCTAGAACACAGGTCTGTCTTACTGAAGCTGAGGGTTGTCTTTGTTTATGAAATAATATGATAAAACACTATGCAGCAGAATGCCTTTTCTAAGTTACTCCAAAAGCAGCTGTTACTCAAAGTGAGTGTCTTAGAAGGTTTTTCTTCCGAGTATGCACAGTGAGTTGCAACACTTTGCACAGTATCTGAGATGTTTTACTGCTTCAGGTTTTTTTTTTAACTCCTACTAAATATTCACAGACTACAGATCTACCTCTGACTTCTTTTTGTTTGCTTGTTTTTTTGAATCAGCAGAGTGTGGCATCTTACCATGCATGAGTAAGAGTTCCCTGTCTGCTCAAGCTTTGCAGGCAGATTCCTGCAGTATCTTGCACTCTGCAATTTCACAGGAACTCAGAGCCCCGACTAAGTAGGATAAAAGTCTTTTGAGTTCTGTTTCTAAGCAATACCATACCTCTTAAGCCTCTAAGATTATTTGTACTTTGAGAAACCAAACTAAATTTGGGTTCCTGACTAGTATCGGGGGGGGGGGGGGGGGGGGGGGAGGCATTTTTTTGAAACAAATCATGGTGCATAAGCAAATAGCGTGCTGCATTTCTGAACAACTGCTAAGTAAGGAAACAAACCTTATGAGAGGATAACATTTCGTTGCATTAAAGTGTAGCATGGCTCAGAAAATGTTTTTGACAAGTCTGCATGATGAACTTCTGCTCAGTTTGGCACATTTTCTTCGTGCCATCCTGAACTATATTAAGAATTATAAGGAGCACTTCTAAAAGAGTACACATGGAAGAAAAGAGACAAAAGGGCTAGTAAAGGGTCAATTAGTTTGACAGAAGCCATGGAATAAATGGAAATTATATTCACCAATTTTATACTTTCAATCCAATGTGAAACTTCAGTAGAACAGTGATACGCAATTTATGCTATATATTAAACATACATAGATAGTTAACACATTACATGCTACAATACATTGAGAACAACATTTTTTAAGCAACTTATGTTCCACGTACTCTGCAGGATTTTATCTGTAGGACTAATGAAGGGTATTCATGCTACTCTCTCACAGTAAAGCTATTAGGATAAATGGGACCAACTCCTAGTGTCACAGACAGCATAATGCTAAAAGGTTTAATAGGCTATTTGGCAGGAGACAGACAGAATAGATTCAGCTGCTAAAATTGTGACACTGACATTTTGCCCTTCGTTACCAGTGTTCTTATCTTTCCCCATAGAAAAATAAGTGTCGGATGGTGCAAGCTGTCAGTCTATCAGTTTCTAGTTAGGCTGCACTACAACAGCTCTACTTCACAAAGAGAAATTTATTTCCCAGGAATATTTGTAATCTGTTGCTAGTAAAGGTTTAATTAAATATAGCTTTAGGGTACTAATTAACACATAATATTACATAGTCTGACTATCCTCCACACCCGTCATCTAGAAAATATACAAGAATAAATAAAAATGGGTACACAGATTATATACCCGTCATGGCTTCATTTCCTTGCCATTGAATTCAACAATAAAGTTCTGAAATAATCAGGCAAAGAACACTGCCCTAGAGAATAAAATGCCTAAAAGTAAAATTTTGTATCTTGACAAGTTGGAATTACACAAGAGTTTTAGTATTAATTTATGGGTCACATTTTTATTTCCAGTCCTACTGACATTTTAAGGCACATGGGATACATCAGGCAAAGGACATCTGAATAGACTTGTGAAGGCACATTGGATACGCTGAAAGAGTTAGAAAGACAGACTAGGGAAAAACAAAACAAAACAAACACACAAGAAAAAAGCTGTAAATCACATAGAAGCCAATATAAATATTGTGCTTTTCCAAACCAGAAAAGGGCCAGGCAGGTTTTTTTGCATCCTTCACAATTAATAGGCCAGAGCACTGTTCCCAGAGATCTCTACTCCCTCAAGAATGCTTATCTAATTCATTTTTAATCCCTCTGTGTGTTTCACCTGAGTGCTGAGAGCAAAAGAAGAAAGCTCTTACATCTAGGTATCCCATCTTATTCTCTGCAATATTTATGAGAGTAAAGAAATGCTTGAACATATGTTGCAAAGCATGACTAAGCAAAAAAATTCATTCCTGACATACCATCACTATTACACCCATCCATGCAATTTTTTATTTGCAATTAACTGGCTTTCTGCAAGGCTTTATAAGGGTTTTGTTTACTATACGCATTTGTTTCAGACAAGTCACTACTTCTAAAGTGAAGGCACACCTGGAACAAGAGATTTTTTTTCCTCCTGCCATGGGCATTACCCTCTGGAATCCTGCAGTGCTTCTCTTCCCCAGTCACTAGCACTGCAAAGCCACTTTTGGCCACAACCAACCTCCAGACAGTTTCAGTTCTTACACATAGCAATGGGTGGTTGTCAATTTCATGTGTTACTTGTTGTTCTACAAATTAATTCTGGAATATACACTATGTGGAGCTTCTGAAGAGCAGCATGTAAAAAAATGTTCAGGTAATACTGGGAAGCAAGTGAGACTAGGTCCCAGCACTCGATATTCTTGGGCGCCATCTGCCGGTATTTTATTAATTAGTGACACCTCTAATGACATAAAATGCCCAGGTCAAAGTTGAATGTTTTCTGCCAAAATGCATTTTCTCTTCCAGAGGTGGAAGTATGCTCACCCGCAACTTCCAGCAAAGGTCTGGAACATAGATCTTTCTAGTCCTCCTCCACTCCCACTCATGGCAGCTAAAGCTGGGCCAGGATAGCCCACCCAGCATGGGACACAACTCCTCCCACAGCTGGAGAAACTCCAGTTAGCACCTTGGCCTTTCATTACAAGCCTGTGATCTGCAGCCAGCCACCCTGCCTCTTACACCCTTGCCCTAGAGGACAAAATTCAGCAATGCCAATCTCTATGCTCAGAAGTTTCCTACCACCAGCAGCAAATCATCACAGCAGCTGAATATGACTTTCTGCCCAAGCTACTAAAACCTATAATATATTCTATTTATACTGCTGTTGTTAACCCACTATATGTCTCACACATTTAGACAACAGTCTTGACTTTGAATGACTCTAAGTCTGCAGTCATTCTGATCAGCAGTGAAGACTGTGATTCACCTTCTTATTAAGAGCTAAATGTGTATATTGTGCCAAGATCTGGACTCAAAACCATAAATCCGCATTTCCCTGCGACTCAGAAACACATGGACGTAAGAATCCTGTTCATGCCTATTCCTAGTCTAGACATACTCTCTCTTTGCAGACAACGGCACCACACACTGTTCTAGAAAGAGCGAACTGTTGTTTGTACAGGTCTCCGTCATTCAAAACCCAACAGAATAAATACCTCTAAGAGTCAGATATTTCCATTAGGCTCAAGAGAATTAGGCATTATTCATGTGTGACAAACAGAATCTAAATTTACAAGTGTATGAATCAAGAAGGGAATTTCCAGAGGCATTTTAGAATGAGAAGGCCATTTAGCTGTCCCTCTTCAAACAAACCTTCTGCCACATGTAGGCTGTGGAATGAGGAAGAAATTCAGCTCCCAAATTCTCTGCCAATGACACAAAACTCAATTTGGCAACATTAGCTAATGAAAAATACAAACCTGTTCCTACAACCACAGCTATGAAGACAAATTGAGTATACTCACTGAATGGAAATTAGAAGTATTTTTAATAGCTGGGTTTAGCAGAAGCAAGTGTACAACTATTAAACCCTGTCATACATTTTTTTTTGCCAGAGGATGAACCCTAAGAATAACTAAAACCACCACTGTAAGTATCATAATGTAAAGAGAATTTAGACATGTGCAACAGATGAGGGATGTATAAATCTTTATGCATAAGAATATTTATGCCCATACTGGGAAAATTCTGAGTATAACCTCCCTATTCAAATATTCCATGAGCAGCTGCCAGCTCCTGATTGCATTTCAAATCCCAGCCTGGAATACAACTGTTGGGATTCAAATTCATGCAGCATTACTTGTCTGTGAATCTAATTAAAGATACAGACCTACTGCAAATGTAGGGAAAGCAATGCTTGTTCAGCTGCGCATGACACAGCACGCCAATTCTGTATCACTCATGTTCACACACAGAACATTTAGTAAATCACCAGTCACTTTCTGGTCTTCTGTCCAATCCAGTTTCAAATAGCCCAAAGGATAAAACTATAATATCCCTTGAACACCACTTCCATAATATTCACACTGTTAAGAAATATAACTCCTCATAATCAGAATAATTTAACTTTTCTGAATTTTCAGTTAATTTCAATACTGCTATGACTGTAAACAATTCCATTCATTCTTTGCGCTTCTATATCTCCTACTGAAAAGCTCGGTGAAAAGGAAGTATACCAAAAATAAATAAAAAAAAGACAGACTCCCCACAGGAATTAAAAATGAAAGGCATAAAAGCTGTATACATCCATCAGCTGAAGGGTCACTGGATGACAGTCTTTTCTACCTGAAAAATAAAGATATGCCTGTCTTCTGACATTCCTTCAATCTTTTTTTATGAATTTGTGGTTGCTTTCTTTAGCATTCCCCACTGTTTACCCAGAAACATCTGCATTATTTGTTTTCCCAACTCAAAGATTGCCTATGCTTCCTTAAACTTCTGCATCTTCTATCCTCTCCTAGGGTTCTCTCCTGTTTTGTTTTTCTCCCATCTGAAAGTTCAGAAACAGTATTGAACTTTCCCCTTATCTTTCCTCCTTCCTCACTTCCATATGGGTCCCCTCTTCCAGCTTTCCTTTCTGCATTTTCCTTTCTGTGCAGCTTTTTCCTCCCTATATGCAATATACTCTCCCTCTCCACTCTTCCTGTTCGTGAGCCATCCATTCTTTCAGTGATGAAAAGGGTAACAAAACAAAAACAACTATTTATGTACCTGGTGACATGAAACTTCCATTTTTATGGAATAATATTGCACATTTGTGGTACAAAGTTGCAGCTCTCCATCAATGTGAGATCCTGGATGCTCTGCCATAAGACATTAAATACCAATTAAGTGCCTTGGATTCCTAGCACGGAATCACCACCCCTGATCTTCTGTTCTTTCCACACCACTCTCATTAAAGAGTTCTTTATTTCACCTTCCAGGTGACTCTTAACTAACTTTTCGTCACCTTCTGGCACATTTCCACTTATCTTACTTGATCTAATGAAATCTATTTATTCCTCTCATGGATTCTAAACTCTGCATCTCATTCCAAATTATTTCCTCCACCAGGACTGATACAAACTTAGCCAGCTGTTCTTTTCAAGAGGTGAACTTCAAATGAGGAGGCAAGTGTAAAAATTTGAATGCATATTTGTTCCGAAGCAGTGGCAAAACCACGTCCATCAGCATGCTGCAGCTTTTGGGAGTGCTACACAGCCCAGCCCAAACAGCATTAACAAGTCTGTTAACATCATCGTTCTGTTGCTGCCATCTTTACCAATTTTAATGGAAGAATATACAGGAAGATGTTATGATTTCTATTACCATGCTGCACAAGAGCCCTGATTGTAAACAAGACTTCATTTGCAGGGTACTATATATAGAACAAAAGACAATCAGTGCTCCAGAGAATTTACTGTCTAAGATGAGAGACAACACAAGTAAATTTTCTACAGGGGAAGCAATGAGATAATAATGTTGGCCAACACGAGAGGTACTAATCATACAGTCGTGATGAAGATTTTTGTAGGCATCACTGTAAGAATTCACCAGAACTTTCAAAAAATGACTACTAGAACAAACAGGTTGATCCAAACAGTATCATTCATCACAATTAAGTAGAAAAATCTGGTTATCGATAGAAACTTTGACTGCAATGCAACCTTTAAAGATTAAAATGCTTCTTTTTCATATGGACTCAGACATAACGTAAAGCTTTTTTGCACAAAACAGCTAACAGAACAGCAATAAAATGTATGTGAAGGAAAAACTGGATCCTTCATGAGATGTGATAAAAATAGATGTTAGTTTGGTCAAGCAATATTAATTCATTGGAAATCAGAATTGCAAAGGCAGAATCCAGTGAAGCCTACAGAGTATTAATGTTCTGCTACTGACAAAATAAGAAGTAATAGCTATTAAAACAAATGATAATGAAGAGATACTGTTTAGAAGTATGAAACATTTATTTTTCCTCAGTGTTAAGTTTAAAGAAATTTCAGTAACAAGTCCTCACCTGTAACAGCTTTGATAATGGTATTAATACTGCAAATGCATTTGTAGAAAAATGGGGGGTTGTTGTTCTTTGGGGTTTTTTTATATTTTCTCTGCTCCCATAGGAGGATAATCACAGATACTATCTTTTGGTAAGCCAGTTACCAAAAACCTTCATATGGCAAGAGGCCTGAGATACATACCCTGATCTCCTGAGACCCAAGGGCAGAAGATGTCCCAAGTCCTGACAATTGCTCCTAGAGGTCCTATTGCTCCCCTGAAGGATGCAGGTGTGTGCCAGAACAGCTTTGGTGTTGGCCCAACACAAACCTCAGCTTGCATTTGACTAGATCAGATGCCTCATACCAAGTTTACCAGGTAAAGGCACCTAAATGACTCCTTAAGAATCCTGTTCCAGGATACAGGAGGATATTAACAGTGTCCAACACCAGGCACCTCATTTGATCTGCTCACCTCTTTCAAAAGCCAAGACAGGGGAAGAAGCTACTCCAAATGGGAAATTTAGAAAAAAGCTTAACTGAAGTGCTTTGAAGCAGCCTCTGGCACCATTGTCTATGCAAAAACAAGGGCAAATATCTTCTCTGAGACATGTACCAATACTCTCCCTCCTCTTTCCTCCACCCTTTCTATAGCCTCTGGGAAACGTCTCTCCTCCCACTCCTTACAGTTTCCTTCTGTGCTTTTCTGCTGCTGAATGATCTTGTTGCCTGAGCAACTGCAGCTGAGGAGAGGAGCAGGGAGAGGGTTCTGGCCCAGTTGTGTGCTATTGGCAACAGCACTGCGTTCTGACCCTGCAATGCACAATAGCAACGGTAGCAGCCTCAGGAAATTAACAGTTCAGCTGAGTTAGGTGCCTTGAGTTAGGTGTAACATCCTTACTAGTTGCTGGGGATTTTGCAGCCACCTTATATTATTGTTCAAGTATGAATAAAATAACCTAACACCCAAGACTGTCAAACAAGTAGTCGTTTAGCTTATCCTCACACCGATTATATTCACAAAGCAGCCACATTTGTTACACTCTAATTCTGGTCCTAATAGAACTCAGAAGTACAAATTAACTGGTAATTAATCTCTACAGTCACAATAATCCACTCCAGAAATTTCATATTATTATGATGTGTCTGTTTCTCCCTTTGCTCTTTTCTTTGTGTATTTTAGAATTCAGAAAGGTAACCAGAACAAAAGCATCTATCAATGACCTTTCCAGATCCACTTCAGTATTGTACTTTGCTTTCTTTTCATCTTTGCTGTCTGTTTCTTGGTATTTGAACAATATCTGGTAAAATGAGAATGTAGTCTTGGTGCTATCACTGTACAAGAAACAATAATCTCTGCAAGATATCCAGCAGAGATTTCTTTTCTAATATTGTTTTATGGGAAAAAAATCCTTTTTTAAAAAAAAAGTAGCATTCTGCTTATACGGTTTTGTGTTCCTACAGTATATGAAACACTACAGGTTGTTTCCCCCCCACACGATGGTGTATGATCAAAATGATTGTAATTGACTACTTGTTGCTCTGCTGATTGCAGGAGAGAGGGTTGTGCAGTTTTTCCTGCATTTGAGCAAAGTATCACATTGAACATAAAGCATGTGCGATGATACTTCTTAACAGATATTAGAACCAGTCTTGTTAAAATAAAACAAAAAACATCAGGGATTGCAGACCTAAATGAGTGTAGCTACTATGACATTTCACTCTCTTTTTTATTGTTATTTAGTTTTTACTTCTGAAGTAGAAACTTAGTTAGCTAGAGGTTCCAGTTACATCAGGGGTTAATGGTGAGTTACTGGAAAATGATTTGACCTTTTAAATTTCATATCAGTGAGAGCTTCATTCAAAATTAATTTACTCCAGCTTATCAAATCTGCCTTTAGTAGCTGCATGCTTGCTAATTCTGTCCCCTGCACTGTATTTATAGCACTTTTTTAATTTAGTTTTTGGACTAGGTTTATTTTTGTTGAGCATAAAATAGAGGACAACTGGAGTTTAAGCTTGACAGAACCCAACCACAAAAGCTCAGAAACTAATACTTCATTATTTTTGCTTTGTTATCTTCAGAGATAACCTACTTCCATTCTCAGCTATCCAGCAGAATAGTCAGAGTGAATATCACTGGAACAAAACACAGTCCAGAATTTATGGCTTACTAAATTCAGAGAGAAGCTTTAATTAATGAAGTCTGGAGTGCTGTGACTAGATAGCAGATTCCATCACTTCATTTGGAATAAAACCATCAGCTTTTCTCAATGTATCTGGAAGTTTCAAAATCATCTGTCAAAACAATGTTAACACATCTAGGACATAAGTAATTGTGCTTGGGAGAGCTTAGATAATTGGTCAGGTATATCCAGTGCTGCCTCTTCAACAGCTCTTTCTGACTACTGGCTTCAGCAATGATGCAAATCGGATGACTGTATATACAGCTTTCAAAAAGAGAAGGGAGGCTCACAGGGTCATAAAATTTAGTGACGGAAAAGGCGTAGGGCCAAACATTGTTAGTGTGACTCATGGATTTCAATGGGATTACAGAAGGATGGAAATAGACCACATTTAACATATAGGTCACCATGCTAATATCATTAATCTTCCACCAGTGAAAGATTGCTCCCTACCATTCTGTGATTTAAAGTATGAGGATAATTGGCCCATGGGGATACAAGAAAGCTAGAAGAAAAAAAGTGAAATAATGGGAAGAGCCTGAAGAAATAACATTAAAAAAAATTTTAAAATGGAGTATCTTAATTTTCCTTAAAAGGTCCTACTGAATATCGCTGGTGGACTCTTACCAATATAAACCTTTATCAATATCTTGTATCATTTGTCTGTTTATCAATACAAACTCTTTTATACTGTTCTACCTGTGATTTGCATTTGATGAAAGCTGTATCACAAAATTGTATTTTGCTTTTGGTAACTTCAGAAAACCTAACTCTCACATCACGTTCAGAGTTTTGTGGATAAAGCATGCAAAAAGCTAAGTTGGCCATCTCCTTCTCTCCATAAAACTTGCCAGAGTAACATAAAAAAAAACATCTCACAAAGACAAGAATGCAATAAAAATAGTATTATCACTTCTTTAAGGTCTAATGGTATTTCTTAGTGGAGGTGGAGCAAAACCACCTTATATGTGGTAAGGGCACTCACCTGGGAAGTGGATCTTGGATGGGCTTTGTACTGTTTCCAGTGAATAATGAATTAATTTAAAGACAGAAGATGAATAATTAATTAATTTTAGGACAGAAGAATTCCATGAAGCAGGAAGAACAGCTTATGATTTCCTCCTTCAGGTAAGTGACCTGGGCACTAGGCTATGTAACTAACCTCACAACATTTCCTCTCATTCCGGTATCTTTAATCTCCCATTCAGCACATATCTTGTAAGAGCCTAATTTCTTCACTAAATCAAGGTATAAATCTGTGGCTGATCTTTGTGAAGTCTGCATTTGAAGGAGGTGTGTGCAGCACACCAGTCAAGTAGACATAGGAATTAAGCCAGCTAGTCAGAGCTTGGCAATAATAAATTGCACTGGATCACAATGCTGTGTACCTGTAAATTTTGTTCACTCTTGAAGTATTTTTAAAACTCACTTTTAAACCACTTTATTATATTTTGACCAGACTATTTTATCCAAGACAAAGAGAATTCTGAGTTTGATTAATAAATAAGAGAAAAAAGAAATAGGAGTACTGCCAGTATCCAAAATGTTTCAGAATCTCTATTAACAGTGAGGTGACAAGACAACTCTCCTACTTCTCTGTCTGTGAAACTGGATAACTATTCTTCAAAATAATGTCTGAGACTGGGGACAAAGTTTTGTAAAGAACAGATTTTTAAACTTGCTTAGGCATTTACAGATGTCTCTAGCTTTTTGAAATTCCATCTCTTCTTTATATGTAACTTTGGGTGTTTGAATATTACTAAAATACTACTTGGCTTTTATGGACACTGGGTAAAAGTATATTGTCACCTTGCTAAACAGAATTTTTAAGACAGTTTTTATTTTTTTCAAGATGAAGTGACTGAAAATTCTTGAGGTTGCTGAATAAAACACACAGGTCTAAATTGCTTTAAATCCCAATACATGATTAGCAACTGATTCTTGGATTGGGAGACACCAAATTCTTCTGAAGGAAAATAAGGCATATAAGGCAACACCAGTACAGTCCTCCCCAGTAACAGTTGTATTTGCTCTAGAGACTATACATTTGACACTGCACTTGCATTGTTTTCCTTATGCAGCATGATTTCTAAAACTTCTAGAGAATGCTTAATACAAACCAGCTAGCAAGTAAATAGGTCAACTGAAGAAGCACATACCTCAGGCCTGCCATTTGATCATGTATCCTTGTTAGAAATTGCTTCTGTACAGAAAAAAGGGCTATAAAGAAAAGGAATAGAATTTTGTGGTTTAGCCCATCACTGTCTTGTTTGATTTAACAAGCACTTTCATTTTTCAGCTGCTGCAAATATTAAACAAGAACCATGAAATCACTCTGGAGAGTATCACAGTTACATCTGTACTGCTTTCTTGTATGATGCCAGTAAGAATGTCAGTGATCCTTGCATTCATTGTTTTCATCCTTTTGGTCAAAATCCGATATATGTTACATTGTAAATTGAGTTATGATATATACAGTGTGTCTAAGGTCAAACACCCCATCTTATCTTATAATCAGGGTGACAACTAACCAGATTTGATCTTTTGTCACTCATTACATATCTAAGAAACAGCACCATTAAAATTAATATACATCTACCAGCATAAAATGAAATGAGAAAATTGAACCTGAAGTTTCAGTAGGCATAGCAATGTATAATGATAAATCAGTTTTCACTTAGCATGGACTCTCTACTTTTTCCATGAAGGTGTATTACTACTTCTGAGAGTTTACACCTCCCTTTTCCTGGCATACAAAATATACGTGACCATTCTTTCTGATCCCTTGTTTATGCCTTGTATTTAACTATACTTCAGGTTTGAACTTTACAACACAAGTTGGTCACAAATAAAATTCTAGAACTTCATAACTAAATTAAATTATATAAGTGGGAAAAGGAATGGCTATTGACCTCTGCATTCATCATGTGTGATGATACCAGACTCTGGAAAAACCTCTCATGTGGAATTCGACTGCTCTGCATTTCATAATCAAAAAGTGCAGAAGTCTGTGGTCACTCAGGTGGTGTTGAGCTGAGTTAAGGAAAAGGTCAGGTGTCAGTAATGAATGCTCTAGTTCTGTTACAGAAGTAACAGTCTGGACAGCTAAAACAATCTCAGTCTGAAAATAAACATTTCATGCTCCCTGCATTTCTTATAAAACCAAGCAGTCTCCAAAGTATACTAGCCTGTATCCGCAAACAGTGTGCAATACTTTTTTTTTTTTTTCCCAAGCATAAGCACTTGCTCGGGGCTCTATTCTGTGTTCAGAAATCCCACAGAAGCCACCAGTGTTGACCTTTTCACCCGACTGCTCCTGGAGTATCTGCATCAGCATATACATTCATAATAGCAAGATTACATTAATTTCAGTAACATGAATAGTAAAAAGCACTAAAAGGGAAAACCATTCTTAATTTGTAGTTCACCCTCAGTAATTCTGGCAAATGTACTTGAACATTAGTCAAAATTCAGCTGCAATGATATGTAAAGTAGACATCACCCAAGTAATTTATTCCTGAATATGTACTTTAAACTGTGGCTTTAATAAATATATTAAATCTCTGTTCTCACATTCTTTTGACAGTATCACCTCTTTCTCCCCTCTTGCCAGCAAACAGGATTATATCAACTGCCCTTTGACTTTTAAAAATGCTGGAAATTCCTTCTCAGCATAGCAGATGGAGTACAGAAAATGCTGCATCAGATTAAAAAAATCCAACCTAGGAAAAAATGTGATCCACTAAGACAACTACAAAAGTATCCTGGCAAGGCCCTACTTCCCAGGGTCATAGAACTTACCTTTTTCTACAGCATTGAACACACTTCAAGCACCACTAAACGGGCCAGTCTTTGATAGATTTGAACCACTCTTGAGGTAGTTCTAATGCTCATTAGAAGGAGGGTATCCCTAATAAAATTTGCATAAATTGCAAGCTCTTCAGAGCAGTAATAATTCACAGGCATTTGGAAACACACTACTAAGTGGCAGGCATTACTAGAAAAAAATATTTAACACTAATTTATTTCAGAAAATATCTCTACATTTAAAGATTTAACTTAAGGGTCATATTTACAGGGCATGTTATTCTGCATGTTGAAAACTGAACTTGCATACCTTTCCCTGTTGCTCATCCACACAATACTTAGAATATCTGTAGACTTGCAATTCTTCTCTTTTAAAGAAAGTTCTCTTCTGAATCCTAACCCTGCAGATTTATCCGAACAATCAATATGGCCCAGCAGCTTTTAAAAAGTGCCAAAATGTCTTGAAATTAAAACAAACCATCAGTAGTTATATCTAGCTTAATTATAGAGATATCTGTTATTTGGGAACAGGTAGTACAGTGACAACAGTAAATAACATTCAGTATTCTTCCTGGTTTTACTTCTTGTGGGCTGAGAGCTAAGAAGAGGTTCTGCCAACATGCACCCAGTGAATCTGCTGATGTATGACTGCAGTTGGACATCTTCCTTTCCCTAAGACTGAATTACCCATCTCTTGATAATCAGTGTAAGCTAAGTTCTTGTACTAGCTCTTACAGTGTAATATGGTCCTCAAAACACACAATTCCCACAGCAATCCAAAGAGCAGGTGGATGCATGTAACTGAAGCCTAAATTTGTTCTAAGTAGACATTTGTTGTATTTTGGCAGGATTTGTTAGATTACTGTGATAATCTAACTTGTACTATGACTCCAGTGATGGCCTGGAACAAAAAAAACCAAAACAAACCCAAAAGACCAAGGCATCAGGGTACATCTACACTGCACAATGCCCTTTGTCCAGCTCCCTCAGAATGATGATCCACTCGGAGCGGCTTCCCCTACCCATGCTGATTCTAAACCCTGAGCAGTATCTGCCTCCAGCACTATACTAAAGGACAGGCATGATGTACTGAAGCTGAGAACAGGATGGGAAGTATATGCATACCATTACCACACCGTACCATTCCAGGGTACAACACACCAACTATCTATCTTCTACACTGAGAATACATTTTCAGTTAAACAAAATACAAACATGCACACATTCTCACAGGGACATATTAAAAGGGACAAATAACTGATATTTGATAGTGTTGCCATGAAAAGCCAAAATTAGGACTCAATAGTCAGAATGACTATTAAGTAGGCATTCTTTATTGCAGTGCTGAGCGCACAGGGGATCGATCACTCCTCCTAACATGTGCGCCACGTCAAGTCAGTTACACAATTTATATGCAAGTTATATATAAATATTCGCAAAATAATTAGCGTGTTCATGACTTTTCTGAGAACTCATTAACATAAGTAACCACCCATCTCCACATGCGCATCATAATCCTTGGATGGGTTTCAGGGACACCTGTGCAGTCTTGAGGCATCCTGTGCCTCTGTCTCATAGTGGCTTTGCATTCCATTCTCGAAGATAAGTTCCATTAAAAGATTACCATGTGCTTACATACCTGTCTCAGAAGGAAATATTTACATAGTTCATTGCTGCTGCTTGTTAAGAGTCTTGTCTGGTAGTTTTCCATCAGGCTCAGGCTTCAATGGTAAAATTATTCTCAGCACTGTTTCTGCATGCTTAGTGTTTACTACGGTTCCTACAAAGAGTGAAAAGGATTCCTCGCTAGACTGCTGTAAGAGCTCCCTCTGCTGTTACACAGAAAAACTACCACAAAACATGTTCCATTAACCTTCCATCTTTTTCATCAAGTGGTGAATTTTCAAACACTCCATCCTGTGAGGTGAGAATCAACACGATTTTCTGGGATAACTTTTCATGCTTATTTTCTGCACAAGCAACTGCTATCTTATTCCAGTCTTCCAAAGTACAGACGGTATCATTTATAATAATGTGTTCAAATGCATCCAAGAAAAACCAACCGCATTTAAAGATCCTACATTCGCCTTAATAAGCTTTGTACTATCCATAACAAGCATACTGCACAAATCATTCACGGTTTTTCCAGGTGGACTATAAATCCTAAGACTGAGTTAAAAAAAAAAAGCTGATTGAAGACTCATAAGAAAAACAGTGTTTATTTTAATTTAAAAAGCTTAAAACCCCCTGATTGCACTCAAAATCACTTCTGAAACCTGTAAGAGCAACAGAATGACAGGGTAGTTGCAGGCACTGAAGTTAAGGGCAGTTTACTGGAGCAAGACACAATAAGCACAATAGATGCCAACAACCATCCCTGGATGCAGAAAACCTAATTTTCAGAAATATTGTCTTTAAATTTAAGCACTTTTCCTGGGCAAGTCCAGGCAGTTAGGTATTAGTTTGTCTGCACAGTAGTTTCAGAACCTGCCACTTGCTGCCCATGTGGTTTGTTGCAGCTGTCTGCCCTTGGCTTGAGTTCATGCTGCCTGAAGAGCTTCTGCCGCTGTGTCTGGCAGTGCAAAAAAGAGTCCCTCTGAAAACCTACAAACCTTAGAACAGTAGGACTTTGTTTATTTTTTTGTGTCCTAAGCAGTAAGTGCTGAAGTTGCAGGTTGCCCAAGAGCCTGACTATAGAGGCTCTGCTAGAAGCAAGCAAAGTGCCTGCAGAGTTCTTTCAGTGGCAGGGTTGCCCCAAGGGGTGCACAGACTGAACCTGTGTGTGAGTGCAAGCACGATGGGCCCTCAAATCTGACACAGTGACCCTCATCCCTGGGAACTCCAGAAGATGCGAGAATGCACAGTTCAGCTCCCTGTGAAGGAAAAGCTTTTATTCAGATCACATTACAAACTAGGAGCACTGAATCCAAAGTAATTTATAGGCTGAAGTAGGAGTTGAATTAAAATTTCAAGTTTAGAAGTTTGTTAATAAAATTTTGCTGCGCTTACTTTTCTTGCTCATTTCCTCCAATAGCTCAGAACGATGTTTTTTGTGATTAGCTGAGATAAAAGACAGGATTGTAGCCCCCACAGACGAAAACAGTGGTTTTATAATCCATTGTTGACTGAGACAGTGAATTAATGCAGTGCTAGGACAGTTTTCCAATAGAAAGAAATAATCTTCTGAAACATCAAATACCAAGTTTATTATGTATTTGCATATGGTTACCTCTCCCTTTCCTCACCATAAAAACCTACAATGATCTTGACTGATTTCGCTGAACACTGTGGAAAAGCTAGTGGTGACATTAAAATCTAACCTTTTATTTGAAAAAAATATATATAAAGAATTTTTTTTCCTGCAATTATTTTAGAAATCTCATGGAATGAGAAAATCAACAAACCCTAGAAGACATGATAACCTGAAAATCCTCCCTTAAAATTATCTGAAATATGACCAGGAAATAAAAGAAGAATGAAAAACTGTAGCTCAACTGAGTAACAACAGTCTAAGCAAGAATACATATAGAACTAAAAAAGGACACCACCAGAAGGTGGCTAAGTAGAAAGGTACCTAAGAAAGAACACAGGGCACCCTTCTTTCCTTTAATCATTTGATTAGTGAACTTACGATCCACCAGAGAGGGCCAAATCAACCTTGGTTTTGGAACTGTAGGCTATGAGAACCCCCCCAGTTTCCTACTGGGGTCCTTGCCAAAATGCTGTGTGCCGCGTTTTCCCATCGCGACAATCTAGGAGAAACGACAGATAGCCAGGGTCTCGCCCTGGGGAGAAACGGACCGACACAGATACTGTGGATCAAGTGATTTCTCCGTTTAATTGCTGCGTAGCACTTGGTTATATACCATAGCCATGCACAAGCCATCTACTGATTGGTTAACATGTGCTGTCCACGCGCCTAAAGCAATAGTTCGATTGGATAAGGTCTTCTGATCACGCGAACGATTCCTCCTCTCTTTGTCTTGCCAGGTGTCCTGCCTTCGGTCACATAGGCCCATCTTGCTTAGCTTTTTGTGCCTGTTTCATCAAACTTTGTAGCAACAGTTAGCCTTCGCCGAGTCCTTGAGGCCTGCTGCTTCCAGGTGCCTCTGGCTCAGATTGAACAGCCCCATTGTGTCTCTCGTTCGCTATGTATCTATTCTTCTAATTATCCCACAGCTGTGGAGATTTTTTAGCAGGTATACAAAAAGTAATTCCTTACTTCATCAGAGCATGCATGTATTGACATTATGATAAAACACATAGGGACATTTAACAGAGCTCTTGACGTCTCAGTAAACACGACAGAAGTTCAGATATTTGTATTCACTTCAAATGACTTCTATACAAATGTGGTCAAAAAATCACTGTTAAACCTGAAATAAACATATTGTAGAACAATCATGAAAGACAATACAAGTGCCTTACTATCTACCTGAAGAAAAATGCTCCAGTTGCTGAATATAATCCATTGCTCCAGAAATTTGGTGCTGTTCACATAGGCACAGAGCAACTTTTTTGTGTGCACCAGACTGACCATACGTGACCTCAGCCAAAGCCAGGCATTTTGACTTGTTGCTTGGTCCCACTTTCCCATAGTCATAAATAATATCTCCTACTGCCTCAGAAAAGGTTAACTGGAAGAAGACAAGGTAATAAAAGAAACCAGCATTACTAGTGTGTTCCATAACTTTGTTGTGGTTTAACCCCAGCCGGCAACTAAGCAGCACACCACCACTCGTTCACCCCTGGCAGGATGGGGGAGTGAATCGGAAGGGTAAAAATAAGAAAACTTGTGGGTTGAGATAAGAAGAGTTTAATAATTGAAACAAAATATAATAATAATACTAAAAAATTGTAATGAAAAGGAAAATAAGAGAAAGAGAGAGAAATAAAACGCAAAAAAACCAAGTGACGCAAATGAAAAACAATTGCTCACTGCCAACCGACTAATGCCCAGCCTGTTCCCGAGCAGCAGTCCCCTGGCCAGCTTTCCCCTTACTTTATATACTGAGCATGACATCACATGGTATGGAATACTCCTTTGGCCAGTTTGGGTGAGCAGTCCTGGCTGTGTGCCCTCCCAGCTTTGTGCACCCCTGGCCTCCTCGCTGGCAGGACAGCATGAGAAGCTGAAAAGTCCTTGACTTAGTGTAAGCACTGCTCAGCAATGACTAAAACATCCATGTGTTATCAACATTGTTCTCATCCTAAATACAAAACACAGCACTATACCAGCTACTAGGAAGAAAATTAACTCTATCCCAGCCAAAACCAGGACACTTTGTAATATTTCAAAACAAGCTACAACAAGTGGATTGTGTAGATGGGCATATTTCTGCATGTGTAAGTATTAAACTATACCCCTTTCAGCTCTTCTGCCCCTCTTGCAGCCTTAATTCTCCATATTTGAGAAAGTGGACTCTTCCTTCTTTTCTGTAATCTCCCAACTGCAGCAGAGAAGGCTCTAAGAGCACTGAAAGCAATAGGAAGCAACAGGACGTTTCTTTCAGGGATTACTGTAATTCCAGTCCCTGGCACTTGGGAGGAACAACTGCAGCCTTACAGTGTTCCTGGACATGGGAGATTCAAGGCTGGTTTCAGGAATAAGGAAATGTTTGTGTTGTTCCCAAGCTATGACGGAGCAGAGCGGCTGTGGCTGGGCATTCCACAGCACAGCCTGAGGAAGCCAGTCTACTCAGTACTGGTGGTATTTGTAATTTTTGTTGTCAGTCTCACAATAAACTCAGAGGAACATGTCCAAAAAAAGTGAGTTTTAGAAGCCTAGTCAGATTTCCTGGGATTATTAGAACAGAAAACGGCAATAACCATAGCTTGCTATCCAACTTCACATTTTCTCCAAAGTACAAAGATTCAAAGAAAGACTGGAGGAAATTTTGCCATATTAACAAAACCAAGCTATTTTGTAGTATGACTCTCAGAAGTAGCTCAGCTGGCTTTAACACTTTCCTAAGAAATTCTACGTAAGAACACAGGAATGGGAAATAGATAAAATTTTGCCACAATTACAGTGGCACAGTAGCATGGCAATTATTGTATAGCATAGTGCAACAAAATAGTGTGGCAATTACATATTTATACTGTCAAGTGTTACGTAACCTGTCTGCTACAGGTGTTGCTACCAGTTTTGCCTACAATCTAAGTGGTTTAGAGTTTATTTGCTTATTTTTAGTATTTGCAAAAGACTGTTTTAAAACCAGTACAGAACTTAATCGGAGGTAAAGCTCCTATTTACCTATACAAACAAGGCATCATTATGTTTCAGTAACAGAGTATTTTTCAACAGGCTTCTCCAGCAAACAATTAAAAGCAATTTGCAGATCCCTCACTACTGCAAACATCTGTAATACTTGGAACTAGAAATTACAGCTGCTTTTTGCTTTTCCACCCTAGAGGAACTAAGCCATTGTCTACTAACATTGCATTTAGTAACATTTTATGATTCCCAAGGTAGTCATAAAGCATGGCTTCAGAAACACTGTTTCACTGTGATGTTGTAACTAGCTAGGTCTTATTACTATAAGAACAATGATGATTTCAGCCTGTCAAAATGGCAGACTGTAACAGGTTTTTTGCATTAGTAGGATAGCTTATGGGTTAGGACTGAAACAAAGTGGTGTTTTGGTCCTGACACAAGGTGGTTTAGAATCTCAATTTAAAACTGCAATATGGGCTAGCGTTACAGAACGCTATTGCTCTTCACAAGAGTCTTTCAGCAGAGAGGCACCCATTATAGTTAATTCAGTACCAGACTGTTCTAGTAGGATTTTCACCATTTCAAACAAATCTGCACTGTATTAGGAAAACATATCTCTGACAGCTTAAATGTCTT
Organism: Buteo buteo; assembly: GCF_964188355.1. Taxonomy (NCBI): domain Eukaryota; kingdom Metazoa; phylum Chordata; class Aves; order Accipitriformes; family Accipitridae; genus Buteo; species Buteo buteo. The sequence continues at coordinate 10,745,718 of NC_134179.1, forward strand.
CTCCAAATCAAAAATGCAGAAACAGATGCATTTCTAGAAATTCAAGTATGATTGTATCCTCTCCCCATAAATGGAGAAAACAGAGGTCAAGTGCAGGTACAGGGTTTACAGTTTAGGCACGTTTTTAGTGTAATTGTGTTTGAAAATGTGGATCTGGTACTGACATTGCCAATAAAATGAAAGAAATCCGTATCATAGTAATTATGGTTTCTTAATCCACAGTAGGCTGTGAAAATCTTATATCTGTATAGTTTTTAAGTACAATGTAAGAGAAAAGAGTCTCAAACAAAACTGGAGTCTACAATGCTGTAAGAAAGGCTGACAGCAACCAAAACAAAATGTGCCCTTCAGAAGGAGCTGTTGATATTGCTTTTTTGGTCTACCTTCGTATTGAATTTAGGATTCAACAAAAAAGAATCCATTAATGTATTTTTCGTTGTGTTTTGTTTGAAAGGATTTATTTTGAAGAAAAGGCAAAGCCTCATGACTTGGGAAGTAATGGAGGATGGCATCCTCCGTGAATCTCAGTGCAGAACTGTAGGGGTCAGCGTTCGGAAGATCTCGCGATGTCACGGAAAGTTAGAGGGTTAGTCGCAGTCTTGTGATGTACCTGTAACCCCACCTCCCCTTGTTAGTATAAAAGGAATTAACTGCGCAATAAAAGGTGGAAGTTGGCGCTCACACTGCGTGTGTTATCTGTCTCTTTCCCTGGTCCGGGCCGACCAGTGATCTAAGCGTGGCACCTTGATATGTAGCGAATGCTACACAGAACGACATACCTTTACTGTTTAACCCAGTGTGTTAATAGATTTCATTGCTTTTCAGACAATGCACATTTGATTGCTTCCAGAGTTATGGCTGAATTTGGAGGGTGTCCAGCTGCAGTACTTGAGTTTATCAGAGTGTCAAAATCCTTCAGCAAAGGGATATTTCTTCCTTCAAGGCAGCTAACAGCTATGAGGACAAAAACAAAAGTCATTGGCTGGGCACCCAGAAAAGTATCTTTCACTATTTAAGAACTCAGTTTTAGACTTTGTTTGCTGAGAACCGCCAAATGCCTCTGACAAAATTTTTACTAAATCTTTTGAGTCATATCAGATCCTTTGTTAATTACTCCAAATGAAGACTGCTCAAAACTGAAGGCAGAGGGTTCATGATAGTATTTTACCATTAACAGGTAATGGGTAAATCTCGGGGTGGGGAGGGTAGTCTTTAAAAAATATAGTTTTTCAAGTGAGAATATAGAAGATATAACATCTGCTACTAGGACTACAAATTTTGTAGTTTTGTCATACAGATCCTGAACATTAGTTTATCACAGTTTTTCTCTCAGTTATTGCCTTTAAAACTTGAACAAAAGGCAATAAAATATGCAGACAAAAAGAAACGCTGATCTTGTAGAGTTCAGCAATGCTCCTATGGCTCCTTCAAAGGAGGGACAAAATACTGCACTGCTTCAGTCTCTGACATCATCAATATCGCTGAATTTTGTGTTGCCAAATGCAAACAAAAACATTGAGAGGAAGACAAAATTAGAAAGACTAGTTTGTATTTATCTGGATATTTAAAATCATCAATAGTTTTTATATGTACCTTAGATTTCAGAAACTAATTTTAATGAATCTAACTAGAATATTGCTTTATGACTCAAAAGACTAAGCTTGAGTAAATTACACACATAACAGTAAGGACTGGACATTCAAACTAGCAGGTAGACCTTTGCTCTTGCCTAATGCACATAATTTCTCAGTAGAAATAAAACAGTTTCAGCACTGCGTTAGGAACAGCTTTATACTAGACCTTAAGATCACTGCTTAACCCAACACCTCACCAACAGTAAGAAAAGCAGCGGTTGTGAGTTAGCTATCTCCCTTTCTGCCTCTTAGGGCATGTCCTTAACATACAACAAAGGAGGAAAAAAAAAGCTTTACAGCTTTTCTTACCTTCAATTTGGAATATTAAACATAAGCTTCAAACCCACACAAACAATTCTTGTTTGATAAATCCCAAATTCTTAAACACTGAAATGACTAGACTGACATCAACTAAAATCCTGTAAGAATGGACCCAATTATCAAGTTCTTACACTTAAGATACTTCAGAGCTTCTTCCTTTCAAAGAATTCCCCTAGGAGAGTTTACTGCGTAAGTTGCTGCAGCATCATACTGACCACTTGGAAGTAAGTCACTGAAACTAGGAAAGAGGAAGGAAAAAAAAGTACAGAACATGATATGTTATACAAACACTAAATACACAGATACATACATAAAATGCTTGGCTAATGGTATAGCAATCTAGTCAAGAAACCCAAACACTGAGAATCCACAGCTTCAAAATATACATATTTAAACCTAGTACATCTTCATCATACCATTTTCCAGTATGAAGCAGCAGTTTTGTTTCCACACATCCAGTTACATCTCTTCTGCCTCATTACCTAGTGCTTCTGACAGTGTTCATAATGAAAACTTTGAGAAACCTGTGAGGGAGTTCAGTTATCTATGGGCAACTGAGAAGAGAACTATAGTTTAATATGTCTTCTAAAAGACTGTGATTTGGGAAGGACTAATCTAATTAATCAATGGCCAGAAATAGGAAAGAGTTATTTCTGTGTAACAGTTACACAGCAGGCTATACGAGATGAATTGATGAACTCATTCCTATTTTTAATATCACGGGATTGTATTAGCAGTGAGATCCAGGCACCTAGAAGTAGACAGTTGCATTACTGGGATTTTCAAAGGCATCTAATGTCCAATTTCCTCCAGGCATCTGGACACTTGAAAAACCCTCAAGTTGCACATTTTCATCTGTACACACAGAAATATATTTAAGATTAGTTTGTCAGTTTTCACCACACAGGAAACAGCTGGTCTCTTCAATTTCAGTCCCTTTAGAAAAAGGGCCAAAGAAGAACCTCTGAAAATGGATAAACAATTGACTTAACCTGCATGGCTGCAACACCAGCACTTTTTACAAACACCAAAAGGGTCACAAAAAGAATGTGTCCTGGAAGGACTGCATTCAATATGATGTATTAACTATGATATTGCAAACTGCTGATGCAGAGCACAATAACCATATTCTTTTTATTTTTCAATATATTGAAGTGAATCTTCAGCCATTTTACTAGGGACATCAAGAGCCAAAATACAAAACATGGCAATGTAGAATGACCACATCACTATCTCAACAAGCGAATCAGAGTTGAAATTGTTAAAGCATTTAAAAAATTAAAAAACAACAAAACAAATAACCACAAACTTTACCAACTGATACATTTATGTGAAAACATATTTTTTTAAAACTGAGAATTATTTTTTTTCCCCCCAAGAACTGAAACAATCTCCTTAAGCAGATGATTGTTTAGGAAACACCTTTTACAGCATCAGTTAAACTCAGTTTTCCTGCCAGTGCCCTCAAAAGTTACCAGACAGGAATAAAAGATATCATCTTAAAGACCAAACTCTTAGTCCACTATTGCTGATTGTCTAGTCTCATACTCTTATTCTCAATTGTTCTGACATTTCATTTTTAATGACTTTAACTCTTTCATCTGTTTTCTTTTTCATGATCTGAGAGAGGAGATCTTGCAGGGTGACAATCTTGTCCGATTTTGCCCAGGCAGAAATAGCATTTGCAACTAACAAAACTCGAGCATGTCTGTGGATAGTTAGAGGGAAAGATGTACGTGATCAGCACAGTTATCCAAATCAAGAAATCTTCATCATAGTATCAACAGTATCTATGTTAATAATTGATCAATGTACAGAACCTCAATCTGTAAGACAAAAAAGAAAGTCTACGTGACATAAGGAACACATCTAAATTAAAAATATTTGCAGATATAAACTTGAACCTGAGCTTCAGCTTTTCTCTTTGCTTCAGCTGTATCTCATAAGGCCAGTAAGTGCAGGAGTTCTTGTTCTAACTTAGTCTTTTTTTGCAGAGGGATATACTTTTTTCCCCTTTCTTTTTTCAATTCCAGCACCCGTCTGTCTAACTGAGACGTTTAGAAAGAGAATCCAAGCTGAGTGATCCTTCTACACTCAGGCTCGTGGGAGAAGAAAATGCCTTTCATGAGCTCCCAACTGTGGGCAGTAAAGCCGGCTGTTAACAGTAATGCAGGCTGTGCCCCCCCTCAGGGGCAGCTTCCCACAAAAGCAAAGACCCTCTGAATACATTATTCTTCAAGACTACACCTCCCTATTTCTACTGGGTCACTGCTGTTCTGCATTCCAGCAAAGGGATCTGCATTTTGCTGATACATTGCACTACCCTGGGTGGCTTAGTTTTTGGGGCTGTTTGTTTTAGTTTTGGTTTTATATATTTTTTTTTTTTTAAATATTTAATGTAGAATAAACTCTCAAACCAGCAGGATATCAGATTTACCTGGGATGGGCTTAAGAGGATGTGCTGTTTTCTCTGGGCTGCCAAAGGTTTCAGAGGGTACCTTTCTCACATTATGAATTTCTGATATTACATTTTTAATTTTTGCAGAATTCTTCTGAATAGGTTTTATTCTGGAGGGAAAAATCCCACAAACAACAACAACAAAAGTAAAACAGAAGCTGTTACCTTTTTGTTTTTACCCATCAGGTTGCAAGGATATCAGTACCAAAAGTTGTTGAACTATGCTCGCTGCCATACCGTTCTGCTTTTCTCAGTAAAGCCTGTCCCTCCAGTTTGCCATATTATTCTACTTCAGACTGCATATGGCAAGATAACTGGCTCTCTTGGGAATCCTACTACACACTGCAGCTACATAACAATACTCCCTCAATACAAGACAGTAAATGAGAAAAAGTGAGCAATTCACTCACTTTTCTGTATTTCTCAACCTCAGACCATGCATTTTAGCAATGCAATAGCCTCACTTTGAGGCTATACTGTTTTTACAGGTGGAGAGAATCTGTGTGTTTTTTTAACTTCCAAGCCTGATCTTCCAGTTTTTCTGCAAGCAAAGCCTTTGCTGATTACACCTCAAGTTTGACTGCACAAGAATCAGCACCAGGATGTTAAGAGCAGAAATCTAACACCACATTAGCAAGGTTTTACACAATCATTGGCAGCTTCCATATAAAAATAAAACAAGAATTGAAACATTTAAAAAATATAAATGAGAGAACCCAGCTATGACTAAATTATTCATGTCCTAATTAAAACGGCATATTTTGCTCTAAACATTATTAGAGATAACTTACTGTTTTCAAGCTCTCTTGCGCTTTTCCTATAGTACAATAGAGTTGTGGACTCAGATTCCAGAGCTTTAATCTCCCATGAAGATTCTGGCAATAAATGCCTCATATTCCTGTTTGACTTAAGTCAGGATATTCTTGTATGCAGTAACGTACTCTAATATCCGTGAATGTATTTTTGGATGCAATATTTATATGGAGAGAATTAACAGAAAAACAACTTTCTGGAACTTTCTGATAAGCATGATAGGTTTAAAATAAAATGAATAGACAAAATAATACTCCTTAGAGGAAGCTCCATAGCGCTGCTCTAATATAATAAAAAACAGCCCCAAAAGCAAGTAACATTGTTCAAGATGATGAAAATACAGAAAAGTTTTACATTGTGAAAGACAGCCTCTAAGCTTACCTCAGATTTGGTAATCGCAAACATTATTAAAGACTAAGGCAATCAGCACTTATTTGGACAGCTGCAGCAACCATTTCCATGTAATAAAAGGTATTTTCTCTAGATGGGCACTACATGTCCCATCACGGCCTGTATCAGAAATAGTGTGGCCAGCAGGAGCAGGGAAGTGATCGTCCCCCTGTACTCGGCACTGGTGAGGCCGCACCTCTAGTCCTGTGTTCAGTTCTGGGCCCCTCACTACAGGAAAGACATTGAGGTGCTGGAGCGTGTCCAGAGAAGGGCAACCAAGTTGTTGAGGGGCCTGGAGCACAAGTCTTATGAGGAGCAGCTAAGGGAACTGGGGTTGTTTAGTCTGGTGAAAAGGAGGCTGAGGGGAGACCTTATCACTCTCTACAACTACCCGAAAGTAGGTGGTAGTGAGGTGGGTACTGGTCTCTTCTATCAAGTAACTAGTAATAGGATGAGAGGAAATGGCCTCAAGTTGCAGCAGGGGAGGTTTAGATTGGATGTTAGGAAAAATTTCTTTACTGAAAGGGTTGTCAGACATTGGAACAGGCTGCCCAGGGAAGTGGTGGAGTCACCATCCCTGGAAGTATCCAAAAAGCTTGTAGACAAGGCACTTCAGGATATGGTTTAGTGGGCATGGTTGATGGTTGGACTCAATGATCTTGAAGGTCTTTTCCAACCTAAACGATTCTATGATTCTATGTCCTTAGCACTTACAGGTGGGGAAAACCAAAGGAGCAGGGGCTGTGCATTTTCATGTCTTAAAATACCAGTCCGACTCAAGATTTAAAAGCAGACCCAGTAATCCTTATTCCTATCCATCTGGAAAACTAAGAATCTTTACTTATTCTTGGCACCTCCCACCTCAGTCAGCATCTGAAAAAGGCAGACACAATCAGGCAGGCAGGAGTCCTTCAGTAACTTCAGCAATAACCTTTCAGCTGAACTGAAGAGCCGTTAATGCTGATACAGGGCATATGGGATATATGTCATAGGTCTTTTTAGCTATGTAGATTTTTTCCTGTTTTAGGACAGCTTTATAATGTTTTATCATTTCAAAACTGCCATAAAGTTAAGAAAAGTGGTCATCAAGCATGAACCCTACTGTAACTTCTGGGAGTATGAATTCATCCTCATGGCTTCTATTTGACTGCAGCGTACACAGGAGCATAAAACACAGCTGAAAATATACCAGTCCTTGATTTCTGTAACAACACCAACAGGTCACAATCGGTCTGCTTATACCCTTTTCCTCCAGAAGACAAAGCAGCAGCAAACCACTTTTTACTTATTAGTTACTGTTCATTGCTCATTTACCTGAAAAGTGTTTGTTACCTTGTCAAATGCATTACTGTATACAATGAAACACACTCCTCAGATGGTCCTTGCTCAGTGCAACTCACCTGCTCAGTTTCGGTCAATAAATATGTTCGTACACTGCAGAAATCTCCTGTCCTTCTCAAAAAAGAGTGGGAGAGAAGACAGAATGTTCCTCTGCTCCCACACCATGGTTTGGCACAGCAACGTAGCACCTTTCTCACGCAAAGCCTAAACCTCTTTCCTCCTTTTTTCAACAACTGCCTCAGATCAAAACCTAGAAGAAGAGTTGACATTGTTAAAATAGCATCAGGTGATACTCAAGCAAGTTTTCATTCTGCTCTAACACTTCACATATTCAATTCATAAGCATAAAACCACCTAACAAGTAATTTCCAAGTTAACGTGATTCTCAGTGCTCCTCTATTCCTAACTTACCTATGGCTTTTCTAACTAAAAATATTTGCCCTACAAACCCAGATAAATTTGGCATTGGTCTTGGGGAACCTGCAGGTGGCAAGGTGGCCTTAAGACGTTTTTAAACTGCCTCCACAGGGCCGGACCGAGGCGAGGACACCAATTTCTGGGATTTCACCCTGCAGTGCAGACCTGGGGAGACACCGCTACCTGAAAAACCCGCAATCCCAACACCAACGGCCACCGCGAAACGCAGCTATAGTATGCATAACGCTTCCCTACAAAGACAGCGCCCGCGCACCCCGTTAGCCGCCCTCAGGCGGGCTGAGGAACCCCTCCCTGGCAGCCCCGCCGCCTCCTCTCCTCAGGCCCCCCAGCGACCGTTGGCGGCTGCCCCTGCGCGAGCCGAGCCGCGGTGCACTGTGGGAGCCGTAATTCCCCCTCACCGCCGCGCCCCCTCCCTACTACCACTCCCATGGCACTCCTCGGCCAGGACTACAGCTCCCGGCATGCCCCAGCGCTGCTGGCAACGGCGGGGCGCGCCGGGAGCCGTAGTCCCGCCGCGCCGCCCGCCCCTCCTCCGGCGCGGGTGGAAACCCCGTGCGGGCCGGCGCAGCGCTCTTTCGGGGAGCCGCCATTCCGCGAGCAGGTCGCGGGTCAGTCTTCGCTGCGCGGCCGCACGCGTGGCCGCGTCGTCGTCCCCTCCCCGCCTCTCCCCCGCAGGTGCCGGCCTCGCCATGCAGATCTTCGTGAAGACCCTCACGGGGAAAACCATCACTCTCGAGGTGAGCCGCCGCCGCCGCGGCCTCCTCATCGCGCTGCCCCGGCGGGCGAGGGGAGGCGGGAGCGGTGCGTGGGGAGGGTTTCGCTTTGCCCTGCGGAGGCGCGACCCCCCGCCCCGGCCCGGGGCGGCGGAGGTCGGGCAGGCCTCGCCGCATCTCGGCCCCGGGCGGCGGTGGCGGCGGGGCCGCGCCCGCCCTCCTCGGGCTTCCCGTGCTGCCCCGTGTGCTGCAGCGCGGCGGCCGCCGCCGGCCCGGCCGGTGTCTTCTGGGCCACGGGAATGTCGGGATGCGCGGAGAAACGCCGGCCCGGCCGCTGCCCGGGGCCTTCGGGCGCCCCGTTTGCCGGGCCTGCCCGGAGCTGGCTGCCCCGTGCGGGGCTGAGCCGGCCGAACGTTCAGGCCGTGACTCTGAAGCTCCTCATGGTTCGTCTGCTTGCCTGGGCTAGTTAAAAGGCAAAGCGCATTTTCACGCCCCTGTTCTGTTTTGTAACAGGTTGAGCCTTCTGATACTATAGAAAATGTAAAAACTAAGATCCAGGATAAGGAGGGTAAGTTCCAGATGCACTTCTTATTCCCTTCTCTGTTGGACTGATATGTATCCTACGCAGATGTGATTGTCTGCAGCAACTTGTTATTTTATTACAGAATGTCATTTAATCTTGATTTATGTCACCATTAGGCATTCCTCCAGATCAGCAGCGACTGATTTTTGCTGGTAAGCAGCTAGAAGATGGACGCACGCTGTCTGACTACAATATTCAAAAAGTGAGTAGGAAAGGCTGAGCAGTGGTGTAGTACCAACTAGCTGGGGCTGTCTGAGCAGACTGACCTTTGCCGCTGGGCCTAAGAAATGCTTCAGATGGATTCAACCAAAGCAGTTGATTTAGGGTTGGGTAGCACTTCCGACTGGGGATGTACTAGGACTGGAACCGACAGTTGCTGCAGCCCAGTCTATAGTGTCAGGTCAGAAGAAAACATTTCTCACAGCTTCTGCTTTCAATGCTTCCCTTCTGTCAGCCCTGGCCCTCCGCACACTGTGGCGAGCTGATTTCGGGGGCTAATGTGAAAAATCTTGCTCCTGTCTGCCAGATTAACTAGAAAGGAGGAGCAACAAATAGCTGTCATGAAACTATTCTGCAACTGCAGTTAGAACTGAGGAATACAGGCACGACAGATTTTACAGTAACTGAACCTTCTGGGGTTTGGGATGCAGCAGCCTACTGTTCTCTGGAGCGAATAATCCTTCTAGAGCTTTCCTAATTGCCTGCTGCTCAACATCTACTTTCTGTAGATAAAAGAAGCCTGATTCAATACTACTTTTGTCTTGAGAAAGCATTGTGAGTCTATTTCATTTGTTTTACAAATAGGAATCAACGCTTCACCTTGTGCTGAGACTTCGTGGTGGCGCCAAGAAAAGAAAGAAGAAGTCTTACACTACTCCCAAGAAGAACAAGCATAAGAGAAAGAAGGTTAAGCTTGCAGTGCTCAAATACTACAAGGTATGTATGTAGAACAAACTCTAGGGGAAACTTGACAAAAAGCATTGCTGTCATCAGGAAGGGACTGGTTACAGGATATGCAGCCTGTAATGAGCCTGCATGTAGCCTGGTGCATTTAAAGTCCTTCTATCTGCAAATATCCCACCTGTTAAATAGATGAGAAACTGACTGTTGCATTTGGGCACTTCTGAACTTTGCTTCAAGAAGTTTGATGTAGTAACTATCACAAACTACTCTGCCAAAGAAAAACACTCAAAAATATAATTGGTGCTAAAAGGTGTTGAGTATATATGAGTTGTTGCGTCTTTGCCCTTCCCAGGTGGACGAGAACGGCAAGATCAGTCGTCTGCGCCGGGAGTGCCCCTCTGAGGAATGTGGAGCTGGAGTCTTCATGGCTAGTCACTTTGACAGACACTATTGTGGCAAGTGCTGTCTGACATACTGCTTCAATAAACCAGAAGACAAGTAAATGTACCAGACAATAAAAATCTGAAGTTCTTTACGGTTTAAGGATTTATTTCTGCTTCCTGTGGCACTGTATGTCCTCTCTGGTGATAAGTGAGAAAAACCTGTGAAACTTTGGATGCTGAGGGCCAACTACGATGAAATACTTTGACTCTAGAACTGAGCTTAGAGCGGCTTTGGTTAGTTAGGCCTCCTTCAAAGGAGATAATGGGCAGCAATGGCAGAGAAAAAAACCCAACATGCTAGCTAACCTTAGAAGTGGTCTCTTTAAACATGAGAGGAGTAGACAGTACAGTAGTTCTAATCTGGAAAAATAGGAGATCAAGAGGTCTGAAGTCATGTCTACAAGTTGGTCAATGCTAGGGAAAAAGGTAGTAGAGTCCTGCTAAGAAAATGCAGACTACATACTGAAAAACTGTATAGCAGCACCAAGATGGCTCAGCTATTCTGGAACCAATACATAGTCATCAGAAATATTTATACCATGATGATTTTAGACACTTGAAGTGGTTGCAATTAATTGTTGTAGTTAATCCCATTTTCCAGTAAGGTAGGCTGGGAGCTTTAAAAGCTGAACTTTGTTATATAAACATCACATATAAAGAAGCTCATATGAATCTCTGAAAGTTCATTTAATGTTAAGAGTTGAAGGCCAGACGGGAATAATACATGTTGTTTGGTGTTAGTGTATTCAAATGTATTTTAAAATCCTGGATCCCAGGAAGTTGTCTGTTGAACTTCTTTTTCTTCATAACAGATAATTTCATCTCCAATAATGAATTCTATATGCTTGTCCAAACTCAATCCACAATCCATACCCGTTTTTATTACCTGGACATCATCTTTATGATGCCTCAGTGATGATAAAGATCCTACAAAGAGAAAGTGCATCAAAGAAAGAGAGCCCACTAACGTCAGAGCATGAAAGTGTTTTGGTTTGCCCTTCTTACAGAATTAATGTTTCACCTTGTAGCTACAAATTGAAAGCAAGAAAAAATAGGGATTGTGAGCACTTTAAGCTAATCAAAGTCAGACATCAGTCCTTTTCAGCAGGTAAAGCCTGTGATGCTACTGCTTTCCCAGCAGCGTTGGCAGTTGTTAGAAAAAAGTCTAGCTAACAGCACAGTGGCTCTAGTTGAAGCAACTCCATCCTAAATCACATACAGGATCCCCCTACGATCAGATGCACACATTTTACACTAACTCCACAGGGAAATAGCAGTGTCTAATTCTGAATGCAAATACACGTTTTATGGCAATTGCACTTACCTTTCCAAATAACATCCCTGTTACGGATTAACTTAAATTTCATTTTTTTGTCTAGCAGCCCCTTCTGTACTCTGCATCCAGCTACTGGAATTTTGCTTTTTCCTACTGTAACAGAGAAGATGTTGAGAACAGAAGCTTCCCCTAAAAGAAAAAAGTAAAGCTGTATGAAGCACACAAGAATAACAAACTCGCAATAAGTAGAAGCAAGGTACGCTCTTCCACTTGCCCAGCTTTATAACAAAACAGAAAAGCAACTACAGAGGGATATGAAATGTTCCTATTGTATCAAATATTTCATTGGAGAATAAAAGGCCACATTACGAAGCAAAAATTTAACAATGAAGACTCACCTATTGTGTTCTCTACCACAGATGGGGGTAGTCTGCTATTTAGCTCATCTTTCAAGTCTTCAATAAATTTGTAGATGATATTGTGAAGCTTAATTTTTATTCCCTTTTTAGCAGCGAGCTGTTTAATGCTGTCATTGGCTTTCACACTGAATCCAAATACAACACCTGATAAATAAAAATTGGCAAGTGATGACTACAAGAGATAGCTCTTTAAGCGAAAGTGTCTGCTGTGTCTATTCTGTATGTTGAACTTGCAGCACAGGTTAGAATTAGCGGTCAGCAAAACAAGAAACAAGAATTTTACTACTGCTTCCCTTTTAAGGAGGGACCATTTACTTTGCCCACTATCGCACATCGACTGCTACTAACCTTGTATCAAGACAAATGGCTCAAAAAAAACCCTCACAGAAAAGTTCCCTGATGACAGAACTGGAGGTATCAAAGCAGAAACTAAGGCTTACACACAGCTCACCAGAGCTTACGTAAAGGGATAAGGACCTCCCATTTTTGGGCTGGAAAAACAGCTTGGTTGTCCAAATTAAGCTGGAAGTAAACTCTAAATCATTCTCATCCAGCTGTGGACTATGGCAGGTCCAAGGACCACACACCCTCTACAGCAGGTGAGAATTATGGGGTATGAACAAGAACAACTGACAGTCTTTCCAATTACCTCCCTGAGCAAAAGGAAATTCTTTTGTAACCTACTTTACTAGCTTTGCCCTGTTTTAAGCATCATAAAGCAACCTGAAGAGTCAAGAGTTTAACCTTAACAACTACTGGCAACAGCTTGTCAGAGTCCTTCCATTTTCATGAGATTTTTAGCCTTCCCTGTCCGCACTACTGTTTGTTGTTACAGGGAAAATTTTTAAGATACATGTAAGTTTACCTTATTGATGCTGCTAATTATTATTGAGAAAACAAAACCAGAATGAGACCTACCCATTTCAATGAAGAGTTTGTACTAATTGTAAATGGATTTCTAAACACACACTCACCGTTAAATGCTTCAGCAAGATTTATATCGGTTTCACTGATATCTCCCATTCCAAAATGGATGATATCCAATTTACATTCATCTTCAGCATCATAGCTGTCCAGAATGTTCAGAATAGCTTCAACGGATCCATCTACATCACCTGCGTGTACAAATGGAAGTATTGCTGACTTTGTATACATCAAAGAAACATTGAAGTAGAACTAAGGAAATGACAACTCCCACGCAACAAAGTCTTTTGACATCTGTCATTCTTACTGTATTTTCAGTAGCACGTTAAAATACATCTAACAAGTCTACTAATTCCAAAAATGAACTGAATAAATACAATAGGACCAGAGGCTCCATAACTGCTGTCATTTTCAGGTCAAGTTTGCATAGTTTTTCAGCTACTACTATCACTGCTTATGTATCACTAAATGTGAGGTCAAACCAAGTTCCTACTGTCCCACTTGAACCAACACATAGTTGTTCTTGTCCTCCATTTTGCTGATGCAGTACTGCTGCTCATATAGCTTGTATTTTTTTTTTAATATGTATTTTTTAATTTATATATATTTAGGCAGTCATATGGGTTTTACTCAGAAGTTCCTAGGTAAGGGGGTTGGGCTCATAAACTTTCCTGTTCCTCTGGCCCTGCTGGAAGCGCATCCTTCTGACCACTGGATGTTTTCTGATGCCCTGCCCCTTACTGAGAGAAGGTCAATAATCTGTTCAGTTTTAAGCTGATCAAACTTCTGGTAACAGACATTTAGTTAATAATTTAGAGCTATGCTTCAGATTGAGCATTTGAGAAGCACAAAAACAAAGGAGGAGTAAACAGAATAGGACAGCACCTTTAACAATTACTGATAGCACGTTTTTGTCCATCTCTGTTCTCTCTTTAGGCTTTGAAAACATTAGATGCTTATTGGCCTTGTACAGCACCGCTTTCCTCTGTCTCCAGGTCAGATGGACTAGCTTCTGTTGCTTCTTCTCATATTCCATCCTGTGTTCCTTCTGCTTTTCTTCAATAACTTCCATCTCCCTTTTCATCTTCTCCTGTTGTTCAACATAGGTTCTCCAAGCCACAACTTCATGTGCCCTTTGCTGTGGAGGAAGACAGAAACATTACTTTTCAAAGCATTGCATCAGAAAACTCCACATTAACGCAGTTTCATCCTTTTGCATCTTCTCTACAGGCTCACTCATTTTCTTTCATATTTAACAACAGATTTTGCTGCAAGGATGGCAGAGAATGAGCACAACAGCTTCCTCCCTGGGACACAACATCACCCAAGGCCTATTTTTACGGTATCTCCGCACTGGAGAGGAGAATAAATTACTGTTCATTCTTTCATGTGGTATTTGTCCAGCTCTCACAACACCTATTTCAAGCTATATTTTATGCATATTATTTTGTCAGAAACCAGTTCTCTCATTCTAAAATTAAAACACTGATACCATTAAGTACTGGACTGTTCTCCAGATAAAATGATAGTGTAATCATGTGAAAGAGAAAAGTCCTCCGTGCCTTTAGAAAAGGAACACGTTAAACATATCCCAGATTACCCCAGCAGAAGCCATTCAGGACTCCAGTCATTGCAAACAAAGCGTGGAGGAAGGCAGGATGACCATGAGAAGCAAAAGCATGAACCAAAGGTGATTCATCTTTAATTCCAAAGACAGCCTGCTTTCTTCATGTGACTGTAAAGCAGGTTAATCTGGGTGCATGGAGATGAGGAGAGGACAGTCTGGCAGGGGAGAGGTGGGCACAGTGGAAAATAAAGAGGCAATATGCAAATCCTCATTCCTCTTACAGAACACCTAGCTCAGGTCTCTTAATACCCCTGCTCGGCCTTCATCTTTCATCAGATTATCCAGGTTATTTAGAATGAAAGCTATCACTTATTTTTTAACTCAGCTCCTTCTCATCCTGCCATATAAAGTTTCCATTAAACAGTTTTTTCTGTACCTCAGATTCTACTTCAAGGATTTCATCTCCCGCTGAAGGGACTTCCTTCCAGCCCATGATTTCCACTGGGATGCCTGGAGAGGCTGCATCTACAGCTTTGCCATTCTCATCAAACATGAAACGCACTTTTGCCCAGGTCTTCCCTGCAACCAGAACACAGCCTTTTCTCAGAGTGCCTCTTTGGATGATGGCTGTGGTAACTGGACTAGTGAAGAGCAGAGGAAAAAAAAAAAAAAACAACAGACAAAATTAAAGTGACTCCTGACAGTTTTCATGGTTAGCACAGGTAAGCAAAGACAAAACAGAACATACTTGTGATCGATCACAGACAGAATATTCCTATGACACTTTTTATTAGAGCACTAATAAAATTTCAAAGTGACTTGCAAAAGCCCAAAACCTGTACTATACTCTTTTCATTTCTGCAGATCAATACAAAACTTGGCATTTGTGAAATCAGCAACAGACTGATTTTACACATTAAGTGACACTCCACCCTGTGCAAAAACCCCAAACCCCAACAACTTTCTAGAATTCAACACTTCAATGCTTTAGTTACAAACACTGCAAAGAAACTGTTACAGTTTTATCTAAAAACAACAACAAAAAGTTCAATGTTAAACATAAATATTGAGGTACAAACCACCTGAACAGTATCTCTCCATTGTTACAAATGGCTTCATTAAAGTTGGAAAGGTGGCAGATTACTTACCCTTTCCCTTTGTCTTTGCGAGACTCAATTACAGTCCCCTCTACCAAACCTGTGGAATCTGCCTTCAGTTCTAACATCTCTGCTAAAGCAACAGTTGCTTCTCCTAAAACCATCAGGTTTTCACCCTGCATAAAACCATGCACAAAATAATATATAAAGAATAAAGGAAACACCAAACGCCCAATAAAAGTAAGATCAGAGTTGAAATCTTAGTGCCAAATTTCCCCATTTAATTCAGAATTTCTAACAATGCAATACAGTCCAATAGCACAGATCCCTTTGCCTTCAAAGCAAGATGGCACTGAAGTAATGAACTATTAAGACTGCTGCACAGCTAGTCCAGAATGCACAAAACATTCGGAAGGACAGTTTCTTTGCTTCTCTGTTCATAGCATCCAGGTCAAGCATGCAGAAAAAGACCTTGCAATATTCTGCTACAAGTACATTAGCAGTACAAATTAAAAAAACCCAAAACCCAAACAAAACACCTGAACAGCCAAATTGAAACTTGATGACATCTACCACCCAGTCAAGACTCCAGGACATCAAAGAGACAAAACTGTTGGTCTGTTTTCTTTTTTTTTTTCCCCTTTGTTCTAATTACATTTTGAGAACAGGTACAACGAGCTAGCTGTCAGTCATCAGATCCAGGTCTACAGGAAATTAGGGCAAAACATACGCTACAGAGGTGAATGGAGAAGCCATTTCTATGTACGCCTATTTTAAGTGTAAGGGCATGACTTCAAAAGGTCTTGAACTTGCCTGAAATTTTAGAAAATTACTTGGGATGCATTTAGAAAGATAGCAATAAGGCTAAGGCACTGCTTCATCAGTTTGGACAAAGCTACTTTAGCCACCACAAACCTCAAGTTCAGATTTTAATTCGGTTTTTACCTATCAGTTGTTTGCAAGGATAAGATGGTAAATCTTGTAAGACTGCTATGAAACTATGTTCCTGTGATTAGGCATGTGTTAGGAAAATATTTATTCACCCTTGTTTGAATTTTTCTCCTCATGCATAGCGTTATCACAGACATTGATTTTGCACTGATTCCATACAGTGAGCAAATATATGAGAAAACAGAAATTAGGGTTAACCTGAAAAATATCCACTAAATTTCCAGAAGAAAAATGAGATTACTATTGCTCACTGAAGGTCTGAGCCTCAAAATACGATAGGAGCATGTTTCAAATAATTCTGGTGAGACCCAGCAGTGCTTGGCTCATGGTAAGGTGTCAAATACCAGGAAGATAAGCATTTTATTTTCCAGCTGCCAAATAAAAACGCAGCTGTATGCATATATTAGATACCCAGGAACACCAAAATTTTTTC
Source organism: Buteo buteo (assembly GCF_964188355.1). NCBI lineage: Eukaryota > Metazoa > Chordata > Aves > Accipitriformes > Accipitridae > Buteo > Buteo buteo. The sequence continues at coordinate 10,762,422 of NC_134179.1, forward strand.
CACCAAAACTTTACCTTGAGTGCAGAAATATTCACAGCTTGAACGTCACCTCCAAACTCTTCACAGACCACATCATGAGCCAGCAATTCCTTCTTTACTCTTTCAGGATCAGCTTCAGGTTTGTCACACTTATTAATGGCGAGGATAAGAGGAACTAAAAAGAGAACAAACTCATTACCAACCTAACCAAAACTTGCTGCTACTAGCACAGCTGCAGTAAAAGGTTAGAGTAGGTTATGACCACTTAGAACAAATCATCTCACTTGGTGCCTATTGAGCAGCCACTGAGATCTGAGCAACCGTGTGTAAGCTAGAGGAGTTATCCTAATATGGGAAGGGAAAAAAAACCCCGACAATAAACCCCGCACACACCCCCTTTGAGTGCTCTTCTGGCAAACCTGCAAGTCCTGCAAAAAAATATTAGTATTTTACTCTCTTTATGTATTACTGCAACATTCTGTGTATTTTTCAAACACCTTCCCAGGGGAGAAGGAATGGGACTACAACGGTTACTTCCCAAGCTCTGTGGATTACAATTCAAGGAGTTTCTTTTGAGAGGTGAATAAACGTTTGCAAAGCACTCATTATTTGAACTGCATAGTAACACACATCTTGTATATTAACTTTGTGTACTGGGCTTGCCACTCACTTCAAAATGTACCGTTAACAAAGTTAAACGCCATACCTCCTGCATTTTTAGCATGTTGAATGGATTCTATAGTTTGTTGCATTACTCCGTCTTCTGCTGCTACAACCAGTATGACGATGTCAGTAACATTGGTACCTCTTGCTCGCATGGCTGAAAAAGCTGCATGTCCAGGAGTATCAAGAAAAGTTATCTTTTCCCCAGAGGGCAAATGCACTGTGGAAAAACGCATATGGTATGTTTTAAAATCAGCATTTCACATAGCTTTATTTGACCTATTGTACATCAAGCATCACTCCTTCAAGAACTTTCTTAATAATAGTAACATATTTTAGGCAGACAGGTAACTGTTGGCATGGAGGTCAAAGGTGCTTTTAACTCCTCAGGAAAGAAAAAGTGCCCTGGAATCCTTCATAATCCAAAATAGTCTAAATGTAAGTTCAACTCCGCAGACAATACACTTCAAAGTCCCATCCACACTTATGGCAGTTATCACAAGTTATGATTTCCTTTTTCACTGCTTACATACAAACTGTTTATGCCACGACATTTTTCGCCCAATGAACTGGCAGCAAGTCAGCCCGCTATGCAACACGGAGAGTAAACCATTTTATACACAAGCACGTACACTTCAATCATACCAAGAAAAGCACCAATGTGTTGCGTAATGCCTCCTGCTTCCATTGATGCCACCTGAGTTTTTCGTAGACTGTCAAGTAAGGTTGTTTTCCCATGATCGACGTGGCCCAAGATAGTAACAACCGGGGGACGTGGGGTTAGTACTGCTGGGTCTGCAGGAGGCCTACAATTAGAACAAGAACTTGTTTTTACGTACCAAAAAAGTTTACTGAGAGACATGCATGTCCACTATGACTAATGAAGAGCCATTTACCAGAACTTAGTGATCAATAGGTGAGGCTAACTTCTCCCCACCATGATCATAAATCCTAGCTACACGACACAGTTAGCCCTCTTAGTCTTACTCCTGCATCAATTAATACAGCAATTCAGTATATTAAAGAAGAATTGGCTTTTCTTCAGTTTTATGGCCAAAGAAATCAAAATAGTAAGCTTTACCTTTTAAAAATTATCAGATTGTGGCCATATCAGGTATTATCAACATACCATCACAATAAAGAAAATACAGTACATGAAAAACACTTGCAGAAACAAATAGGATAAAAAGACCCAAAAAGAACAGAGCTTACCTTTTCACAGCATCTGTGTTTTCTCTTTCTTTTTCCTCTTTCAGTTTTGCTGATTTATACTTCATTCCTGATTTTTTAACAATCAGCTTGATATGGTCTTCATATAAGACAGAATCTGGTTCCAGTGAATCAAGGTCAACGTCTGTGTACAGCAGTGCTTCATAAATATGATCTGAAGAAAAAAATAAAGGCATTTAACAATTACATCCACAAAAACATGTGGGACAACCCCCCTCACCACCACTTCATCCAGTTTAAGACTTTTTCATTAGTAGTTTGTATCGTGCTAGTATGTTTCATTCAGCAAGCGTTTTCCCTTTAGTTAGATTTATCTAAAAGTTCCTGTTACGCTACATACTTGCAATGAAGAACTTGATTCAGAAAGGTATACTGAAAATGACTGCCTCATTAGATGCTACAATCTTATTTTTCACTCAGATTTTCATAGACTACTTTCCCATTAACCCCTAAGAACAAACCAACTGAAACTCATCTAAATCAAATAGCTAAGAAGCAATTCAAGGAGGAAGGAAATTTGATAAATCTGTTCATATGCCACCTTCCTTGGTGGTAGAGATACAGAACATACTGCAGCAGTCAAAAATTACTACCTGTTGACCTAAGTACCACTACAAATCTATATCAGAAATGTACAGCAAGACGTGACAGACTTTTCTGCTTCTCTCCTCATTGCTGAGAGGGAAGTTTGCCAGAAAAAGTACCCAGCTGGATAAAAAGACATTGGGGATTGGTATTACACAGGTATGGAATTACTTCAAATGTCAATAGTCAAAACATGCTAGTAACCCTCCTAAAACATCATTGAAAGCTGGTCAAGCTGAGCCGCTATACAACCAGGAATGGTTCATGGGATTAAAAGCACAAGCCTGCTTCTGTAAGCCAGTTGTTAGGGCAGTCACCTCAAGAGGGGAGTGTTTCCAGACAAGTCCTGCCTGCTCCCAGTTAATCGAATGACTGTTTTAATGAAATACATATTGCTCCTGAATCCAAGATTCCTGATCCCAGGGTTGGAATAGGGACTGAAGCTCTTTTGCGCCTTCTCTCTTTAGCCATGAATTCTTACTCACAGGGGTCCAGCTTCGACAAACCAGGGTGCAACATTTTTCCTTCCAGAATAATTTAGCACTTAAGAAACACAATCATAAAGAGCAGTCTACATGGATCTGAAGCCTTTCTGCTGGAGACAGAAGAGAGTCCTGGCTTCTTCACATCAAAGTGTCTTGCCTGGTACTTTGGATGGCCCGACTTTTTTTCCTTGTTAGTCTGCCATTGTGTCTACCAACATTTTCTTTGCTATGAGCGCAGTCTACCTTGCTAAGGGAGGGATTAGCACCCGCTAACTAATGCCACCGTACTCATCTTTGCCTTTACCACTCATGAAAGTGGCATGATAGATTTTTAACTGCTGTGTTTCATTCAATCTCAAACAACAGAGCAGGCTCTCACCTATATCTTTACCCATAGCTCGTGCAAGTTCCTCAACAGTCATCTTCTGCCTTATCTCCACTTCACCTTTTGTCAGTGGTATCTTCTTTTTCTTCTTTTTTGTCCCCTACGTGGAATTAGAGACATATATAGGAACACATAGCTGACATAAACTAAGAAATAATAAACACAATATTAAAAAGAAAATGGTCTCAAGCTATATGATGTAAATGCATCTTTTTTTACTACAATACTAATGAATTACAATAAATGAATGACTTAACAGATTGTACTATTTAAAACATATAGCATACTATACTTAAATATTTTTTCATTTTTAATTTTTCAAAACAAGGAAAAAAATCAACAAAATTTTCATTTTTGTTTGTAATAACTTCCTCCTGCCTCTGCGAGATTCACGATGCTGCTGGCATAAGCACTTTAAGTCAATATTTGAGAGGGAGTCACAATACAGTCATACATTAAGTACACTTTGTCTTACAAATGTATAAGAACTTCTCTATATTCATTAATAAAGCTCTTTTTTTTGTAATTAAAATGCTCAAACTGAGCTCTTGTACTTTGAAATTTCACATAAAAACAGAGATTACTGGATTTTATTAATTACCTCCTTTGTAGCTAGATGTCTGCATTGCAGTAAGGCAACACTGATTAATTTGTCTTTTTGCCAGAACTGCGGATACAGAAGAACGGACCACACGGGATGCGCAGATGATTGCACAGGCTTCCATTGTGCTCTGTAAACTTTTCTGTAGGAGAGAGTACGCAGCTGCCGGCAAGCAACACGTAACTGCACCAGATTTTCAAACTGTAGGATCAACCCTCGATTCATTTCCTCACTGAAACTATAAAGGACACACTGAAATCAGTCTCAAAGCTGAAAGATCCTCTTTCCTATGATAATACGGACAGGAACACAAGGCACAAATGTTATCTTTCAAAACAGGCTTTTTAATGCTGAGAAAGTTGAACTATTTAGTAACTGTTTCAGTTTTTCAGTTTCCTTAAGTACTTCACCTTTCTCCACTGTCCCACTGCAGACACACAGATCTACTAATACTGCCACAGCTTACAAATCTTTCACCTATCTCCAATGATCTTTAATATAAACTACTAAAGTCCCCATTTCAGGTTCTTTGATGCTACCTAGGAAAAAAGGGGTATTTGCACTCCTCATGCTACACTGATAGAGTGATCCAGGTGCAACCTACCTCTCTAAGCCAGTAAAACACATTTGCAAAATGTCGCTTACATGAGCATATACCACCACTAAAAGACGTAATACCAGTGTTGTCACATGGACAGAGATGTCCTTTGAGGCTAAGCCCTGGCTTAGCAATTAAGCTTTCCAAGATGCTTCTATCAGATCATCCCACATCTTGTTTTAACCATCTTAACTTTGGTCTGAGTAATTTTGCTAATTATCCTGTACAACAGTCTCCTATTTGAACTTCTCTCCTTGTTCAGAGTTGCCTATTTCGTCCTTCTGCTCAGTGATACCATTCTCTGTACCTTCTGTGTCTTCTCTCAAAAAAGGTGGCTTTGTACCATCTTCCAAGCAGCTCCAAATGAGTGAAATGCTATTAGTTCCTCAGAATGACTGCGGTCCCTTTAAAAACTCTCGTCTCCGGCTACCTGCAGGAAGTGAGCAGATGACAAACTAACCAACCAAAAGCAACTTTTTTTCTTTTTCCCCGCCCCTAAAGAAAACTTTAAAGGGGCAGAATCAGTAAAACCGAGGGGCCGCTGCAAGACGCTGCATACACCGAAAACTAACATAAGGTCAAGGCGAGGCTGGACAAGCTCACAGAGGAGAAATCCACGCGAGGTTGCTAACTGCAAAGAAACCACTCCCGGCTACGGGGCCCGCGGGTCACCACTGGCTGGGACAGGCGCACCCCTCTAGCTCGTACTGCTCTCACGCTCATCGTTTTGGCTACTACTGCAGAGAAGCCGCCAGACTACACAGGCCTTTCGCCTAACAAACCGCCTTCACCCTCGGGGGAGGAGGGAGAGGGGGGGAACCAACACGAACGGCTGCCTCAGAAACAGTCTCACCCTGCTGCGAGCGGGACTACACCGCAACGACCCCCACCGTGCGGCCGCCAAGCTCCCGAGACCCGCCAGCTGCAGCCCTCCCCGCAACCGCAGCCCCCCATAGCCTTCCCCCGCTGTCCCCCGCCCCGGGACAGCGCTGGCCTGGCCTGCCCGGCCCGGCCCGGCCCTCCGCCCTGACAGACCCGCTGAGGGAACCCAACGCCCGCTCCCCGCCTGCCCGCTTCGCCCTCCCCGCCTGAGGCCGGGCGAGCCGCTCTCTGCGCAGGCGCCGGGTGGAGCGAGGGCACCGCGCCGGCGCACTGGCGGCCGGCGGCGCGCGCAACCACGCTCGGCTTCCCGGGCGGGGGCGGAGCCTCTCCTCACAGGAGGCGGGAGATCCCCTCACAGGACCCGAAGGCTGCCGGCCTTCTCCGAGCCGTCTTACCCTCGTCCTAGGGTTTCGGGAATTATTTTTTTTATATATATATATATAGAGACACACTTAAATTTGGGGTTCTCCTGCCTGCCAGGAGATGTTCGCTTTTCTTTGCAATGTCCTCCTGCCCACCTCCAGTCTAAAGCTTTAACGTGGCTGATTTTTTTGAAAGTTCTCCCTAATTTGGCATCTGGAAAATAATATCACTTAGTAGACTCGGGAAAAAAAACCAAAAAACTAAGAAGAAGCTCTGTAAGTGGTTTTTGAAAAATCTTTAATGTTCCCTCGCTAATGCGTTTTGTAAAACCCAGAGATAATCCCAGGTTACATCCTATGACATCCTTTAGCCTTGGGGTCCGCTTGGGACAGTACTACTTCTGTGGCCATCTCCATCAGGTGGCTGCAAACGGCATGTTATGAGTCATAACCGTCATTCCCTCCATGTATGTTTGAGCTGTGTGTTTGACAGGCTTTGCCCGTAATGCGGGACTTGCGGTACTTCACACAGGTGGTTTTCTGCACGCTTGCAATGGGTGGTAGCTATGTGTTTTGCTGCCCTCAGTATCTCGCTTCAGCCAGTATTTGGTCATTTATGCCGAGCACTGACAAAAAAAAAGCGTCCTGTATTTCAAAGGCACCATCTGCTGATGAATGTGCCAGCTGCTGATACCTTATAATGCACAGGGCCCTCGAGTGTTTCTCCAGAGGTAAAATGGGAAAAATAATCTCACATAAATCACAGTAAAAAAAGCTTAAATATCAAAGGTTGTGCAAAGGGCATTAAATGCAGTCTGTGTTCCTGCACAGGGAGACAAGTGAGGCAGAAAGACGGTGCAAGCACATGGACACCACAGAGCTGCTGGCCCGCATGCTGAGGGCAATGCGTCCTTCGTGCGATGGGACTGTCCAGTGAGTCTGGGATTGACCTGAAAAACGTTTTATTTGAAAGATAAATTTAGCATGCAGAACAGTCATCTGAGTTTACTGCAAATCTGCTTTTTGAGTTGATCTTCCGTTGGATGCCGCCTGGAAATCTTTCTGTGTGCTGCTGTAAGGCTCTGGGAATTAGCGTGGGATCATATTTTATCCACATGTCTCTTAACCACAGACTCATACTGTTTTAATTTAAAGCTTTATTACAGATTGCCTGTTTTTCTGAAGGGCAAACTGAAAACAAATAATTCCTGATGTCATAGGTCAGGACGATGGTTTGGGTTGCAGAAATACTTTCCGCTTAACTATGTGGCCGTTAATGCTTGGCTTTGTCCCTTAGTTGCAATTCTTGATTATTATTGGTTGCCTTTAAAAAAACACATTTGATTATGCAGTTCTGATTTTTAGCGTGTAGCTTTAACTGAGTAGCTTACCTGAGTCTGATTTTTCTGGCTTTGAATTTTTCTCAACTTACTTAACAGCAACATTTTCAGCAAAACTGTACATAGGCAACAAGCTAGCATCTGAAATTAGAGTAAGCACAGGTACAAAAAATTTAATACATATATGTCTGAGAGAAATACCTATTTTGAAACCAGGATTTGAAACAAATAGAGCTCACACTGGACGTGCACTGCGTGGGAGGGGAGGTACAGGGAGTCATATGGAGAAGTGTTATGGAGAGGTTTGTTCTCCAGCTAGGTGAGGCTGAAGGAGGACGGCAGGAGGCTCATGGAGCAGCAAGGCGGGAGGGACAGCTGGATTTTTCTGCCCCTAAGGAGACAGCAAGCTCTGGTCTCTGGTGTGTCACAGCACCACGGAACTGCAGAGGTGGGAAGGCCCCTCTGGAGATGGTCTCAACCGCTGGCTCAAGCAGGGTCAGTAGACAGCAAGCAGGCTGCCTGGGATCGCGTCCCATGGGGTCTGGAGGAACTCCACAGACGGAGACTTTGGAGCCTCTCTGGGCACTCCGTTCCCATGTTTGGCTTTAAGGCAGGGGCCTCAGCAACTGGCTCCTACTGCCCGGCTTTCAGCTCGACCTGATGGCCAAGACTGCTAATTTTTTGTAGTGCGCTCTGTGCTCGCACACTTTAGCTCTAAATTAGAACAAAAAACCCAAAACAACTTCCACATTAGACATGTTACAGAAATAACGTGTTCAGCCGTTATACCCAGGTCTGAAGCTTAGGGTTTTTTTTCCCTTATGAATACTTACTGCAAAAGTATTCTATTTACAGCTCACTTCGAGCTCAGAAGCTGCTGACGGACCTCGTTCAGCGGCCTGGCTCCACCGCAGCCTTCCCAGGGCGGGCTCCGGCCCCTGGCCTAGCAGGGGCCAGCACGGACGCCGGGCTGCCGTGTGAGGGGCAGGGCGCCATTTCAACGCCACGGCAGGCGCCGCTCAACAGGTCGCTGCCCGACGGGAGGGGCGGAGGGGACGGCTTTCCCGCCCCTCCCGCCTGGCCCCGGCGGAGCGGGACGGCCATGGCGGCGGCGCCGGAGCTGCGGGAGTCGCTGGCGCAGCGGCTGCGGGACTTGGGGATCGCCACGGTCACCGCCGAGCACCCCCAGGTAAGGGCCGCCACCACCGCCGCCGCCGCCGTCTCTCCCTGCGGGCCTTGGCGCTGCCCCGGCCCCTTCCGAGGGGGCTGGGCCGGCAGCGGCCCGCCGCGCTGGCTCTCGGCACCCTCCGGATCTTTTTTAAATCCGGCAATAAAATTCTACGCGCCAACAGGACAGAGCAGGTTACGTGGCAGTTTTGTCCCCTATGCGCGATTTTTTAGGATGATTAGTTATCAATATGGAATTTCTCACCAAATGGACCTACAGGGGCTGGGCCTGGCAGGCAACATTTGGGGTTTTTTGGGCAATTCTGAGCGCAGACGTCGAGTTGCATCCCCTCCACGTTCCTGTCCCCCAGATCCCCTTTTCCCCTCCAGTTCCCGGAGCTGCGGCCCATCCACTTTTTCACCACAAAGCCACCAGCCTGTAAGATGCTTTCCAAACTTTTTCTCACTCCAGTTAAAAGTGCACACACCACATCTTTCCAGCCTGTCTGTGGTGGAGCTGCAAAAAGGAATGCTGTCAGGCCTGCCTTTTTCAAGTGTGATACTTTTGCTGTATACATCAGACAGAGATGATTCGGACAGTGTGCAGGAACAGTATGTCACATTTTATTCATGTTTTTAAAATCTCTTCATAAAAGGGTACAGCTTTTAGGCTGAGTGTAACATTCAGTATTTTCTAAGTATTTAACAAAAGATATCTGCCAGTACGCAACTAAAAGTCTTATGGGATACAGAGTCTCGCACAACATGGATTGTATTTTCCAGGTGTTCACTGTTGAAGAAATGATGCCCCATGTCCAACACATGAAGGGAGGTCACAGTAAAAACCTTTTTCTTAAAGACAAAAAGAAGAAAGGGTTCTGGCTGGTGACTGTTCTGCACAACAGGCAAGTCAATTTAAATGATCTTGCTAAAAAATTGGGTGTTGGAAGTGGAAACCTAAGGTTTGCTGATGAAAACGCCATGCTGGAAAAGCTGAAAGTGGGCCAGGGCTGTGCAACACCTCTAGCCCTCTTCTGTGACCAGGGAGACGTGAGGTTTGTGCTGGATGCTGGCTTTCTGCAGGGCGGCCATGAAAAGGTATATTTCCATCCAATGACAAATTCTGCAACCATGGGCTTAAGCCCCAACGACTTTTTGAAGTTTGTGAGATCGACAGGCCATGATCCCATCATCATACAGTTTGATGAAGATACGAAGTAGATGAAGCTCGCTTTTCTATTACTAGGCATAGATTTTGTAGAGCAAAACTGATGAAAGTCTCATTACAAATAAAATCTGAAACCCCCCCCAGGCTTACTCCTTTTTTATTTTTTCAATTGTGTAAGTTTATATTGTATAATCTGATGAGGAAAAAATACTGTCTTCAGGTTGTTAGTTTAACAGAATACTCCTAAAAAGACATGTTTGCAATCTACCACTAAGTAACCAGTAAGTAGAGATGGTGTTATTTAAATAATGTTACACTGTTTATTGATAAAATGGTTAAAGCTGGAACTTTCTGTGCCTGGTACTGGCCTTGAAGGTTTAAACTTAACATCATTAGGAAGTAACAAATAACTTAAAAGTTCTAAAATACTTGTCAGTACACACAGAATGGAGATGTCTCAATTGTGTACCTGTACCCATTTATCTGCTACTACACATTGCTTTTTATTATTTTTACCTAATAAAAAACAACTCACCTACACTACAGAAAAACGCATTTGATTGTCTATGTTTTTAGTTGCATTTTCACAGCATCCTCCCCTTGGGAAATGATGAAGTCTTCTGGTGATCGCCCCATGAAGACAGGAACGTGCCTCGCCCCTTTCTCGTGCCTCGCCCCTTTCTCATGCCTCTCCAGAAACAGCAGAACAGGAGGGAGCCCCCCGAGAGCAGGCAGGGGCGGGGGTGTGACCCACTACCAGCCTGCCTCCTGGCAGGAGTGCTCCAAGGAGGAATGTTAGTGGGGGTTCCTGACCAGGTGGAGTATTGTCCTGGTGACACCTGGGAGGAAAGCCAATACAACCCAGAACTGTATTAACTTTTGTGCACCTTTTCTACAGATTCACAAACCCATAGAGGACATGCATCTTCTCTGCTCCACCGTACCCTTAACCAGCACCTACAGGAGTGGGAAGAATGGTACAGCAAGTAGCTGTACTTGAGCTTTTCCATTCAAGAGAAGGGGACTGCATGTACAAACATCAGTGCGTCTAAGAGGCTGAGGGGAGGCTGATTTGGCTTTCACTAGATGATATATATTTAGTATGGAAGAGTATCTACTGTCACAAGAACAAGACCAGTACATTCTCAACATTAAAGTTCTAATCTAATCCTTTCTCCTCTCTCCTGCATAAATGAATAAAATGCCCTTCAGACAGATCGTGTGTTGAAGACAGTAGCAGCAGAAACTCCTTAAAGTCCCATAAACACACTGTAGCAATGAGTACCCACACAAAACCCAAAGACGGGGAGTAGTGAACGCCAGGGGCAAAATCTGAAGATGATGGGGGGGAAAGAGGCTTTTGAACACAGCCTAACAAAAATGTCACATACAAGCCACACCTAAAGGCAAGCAGTAGTGTGAACACAAGTTGAGACAGAACAGAAATAAAGAATACAGAAGAGTGAAGAAAACAGACATAAAAGGACTTGCGATCTTGGATGACTATTTGCTACTGCATCATGCTAAAGGATGCAATTACTAACAACGACAAAGGGAAACACTTCAAAAGAAACACAAGGCAAAAATCAGCCCATCTGACTCGGTCTCATTCTAGATGGCCAAGACAATTCTATGAGAACATCAACATTTGTGTGTTGGATTGTTCCCCCCCCCCCCCGTAAGAAAGTGAAATCTTTAATTCTATAGAATGAATAACTACCATTAACTGAGTAAGAAAAAGCATCTTCTAGGACAAGGCAAGTTACTTCACCAACATCCTTAACATGGTTTCCTTAATTTCTGAAGGATTTGGCACCTGTTCTCAGAGGTGTGAACTTAACAACAGAATACTTAATGACACAGCAGTTTAAATTCTCCCTTTCACCTTAGAAAGACACAAACCAGCCCCATCTATCATGGCAGTCATCTCAAATGGGAAAGAAGTGACCTAAGAATGCTGAAGCTATAGAAGAGTGACTAGAAAGATGTCCAGACGCATGTGATTTTATATTTGCTGTCAAACAAAAGACTGAAAGAGACATCTGGTATTTGGAAATATTGGATTGGTTAATGAACTCTGGACCAACAAATGCATTGCTAAATTAGCTAGATATTAAGATACAGTCTTATGTGTCTTTAAAAGCAAAATTTATCTTACCCTCTGCCTGCCACTCACTCTCCTGGCCCTTTAAGGTTTCTTCTTTGTAGTACCCCAAAATTCTTTACCACTTCAAAAAAAATACTAAATTTGACTTGTGAAGGTTTGTAAATCCAGAAAGCTTAAGTGTGAGAAACTGTTTTAAAGACATGTGCACAATAGCAGTTTACTATACTTCACAAATCTTAAAATCTGTACTACCTAAAATTTAACTACCTTTGTCATCAGAAGAGGTTGAGACTTGTCTCAGCAAAAATAATGACCAAGCAAAATCAAAGTTTCAAATACTACACTTGACAAATCTATAAGGATTTATTTTTGTATTTACTTATGAAATTAGTGTCTTTTTTTTTTTTTTAAATACTATCAAAATAGTCTATAGTTAAAAGCTACACAGGTCTACACAAGTAAACAACACGAAACTACACACCATCCAGAAAAATTCCGCTAGTTTTACCGGTTTCCTTCCGGAAGAAATACTCACTGAACACATCACCAACTGACCACAGCGCCATTACTTAACACCAATATCCTTCCAGTAACATCAGTTTCCAGAAAAAGTGTGTATAAATGTACACACAAAATAAGAATAAAAATTATTTGGTTTGGCATTTTAATAACATCATTAATAAATGTATACAATGGCAAACATTAAAAAAAATCAATACGTAAAGGAAATTACAGTTTTAAATAAGAGCTTTTAAAGTTTTGTTTCACACCTAGGTACATTCCTTTAAGGCAGTTTTATTAATATCAAAGCATTATTTACATATACATTACCATCTAACTCTAAAAATCATACATGAGCTCCTTTGTTGAGGCTGCATCATGCCTTGGAAAAAGTTTAGAAATAATACGTGTTGGGAATGTTAACTAAATCCTCAGCAGACTATCAGAAAAGTAAATAAAAATTACTACAACCTCTTTTGTAATCTTGAACTAACAGTGACAGATTTGGCAACTCTAGTGGTAAAAAGCTGTGTGTGTACTCTTGTATGCTGTCCAACAGCTGCCATGTTCTTCTCCTGGGAGTTCGTGTTTCAGAAAATCTGAAGCAGCTCCCAGATTAAACTTCCATTTTTATTTTATTTTAATTTTAAGGGCACAGACTGGAAAGATCAAGAAAGAAAAAAGAAAATAATTTAAAAATCATCAGAGCACGGTGAACCTCCTGACTGCTCTTCTGCTCTGAAACTTCTTTGCAAAACAAAGTGCTGGGAGAAGTGGATTCTGATCTCTTAAATGCAAACATATCCCCGGTGCTGCTTTTGGCTAATTTAGCAAATACAACCCCAAATCCCACTCTGGCCTCTGTACCGATACAAAGTGGGTTGAAACCTCCTTACAATGGCACAGACAGGCACTAGCCAAGACTCTGGCACACAAACCCGTCCTACGCTAGCCTCTGCCCCAGCAGGATGAAATCTGCCCCCAAACTCTTGCCGATTCTCTCGTACGAGGAAACTTTGCAGAGGTTTTTGGATGAGGGGTGTTCATTTCTAATACACATTATCAGTCAAATAGTAATTGCAAAGTTTGTGACTACACCCTGGCTGTGGTTGCACGAATGCTTTAAGAAGGTGTAATAATATGCAAAAAGCAAGTGTTGTGATGGGTAATCTTGGACAACTTAATGAATACAGAAAAGAGCTGAGCTAATAAATATCAGGAGATGCCCATGTAACAAAAAAAGACACAGCCACGTGCAGTGAGGGCAGATTATGAGTGCCCAGCAACGCTCCTCAGAGAAGCGCGTGCCGTGCAGTCGTGGCAATATGCCATGCCACTCTTGCCTAATTCCCAGGGTCTCGGAGAATCTACCTACACACACACACACACACAGTGGTTTGGATTCTGTGAATATAGACAGCATTTGGCACTACAGTTTGAATCTGTTAATTCAAGACACACATGTTCTTCTAAAAATAGTAACGCTACCGAATGGTTAGAGTTCAATAGTTCGAAATGCATCAGTCCTCTGTTGTCAAGAGAGCTCAGAGAATCCTGTCACAATCAGGCCCTGAAAGGAGCTTGAAAATACTGTAATTTAGAATCGGAGATGCTTTCCTAACATTTATGGTATTTCAGTTGTCTCTCAGCTATGCCTTTGGTAATGGCTACCGGCATCCCAGACTTTCTATCTTTGCCTATGAAATTCTATAAAGGCAACTCTTCCTTCAGTCTCTACGCCTCTGCCTATGCTGCAGTACAGGAATGGCACAGAAACCAGGCTTGACACCAGATTCTTACTGTACTTAGAGTACTCTTCCCCCCGGGCACACCAGGGCTCTGTCTGTCCCGCTTGGTATTGGGGCAGAAACTCAGCTGTGCCCTGAGCTTTGAGTGTGTATGGGAACACACAGATTACCTGTGTACAGGTATACAGGCCCTGACATACTGCACGTCTTCCAGCCACTGCCATCCATCCCACCCACCCCTCTGGTGACATCTCGTAGCTGTCATTGCATGGCTTGGAATGCCCCAAATCCTTCTCAAAAATGTCACAGTGTCAGTTACAACGTGGGAAAATATTCCAAATGCAAACTGAGCTCTGGCTGCCTACAAAATTATTGTGGAGCTGCATTTCAGGATTGCTCTGGGCTTCAGAACACGCCTAGGATTGCTAATATATGTTGATGCTCTGCAAAACTCACCATGCTTCCACTGAAATCAGTGAAAATCTTGACACTGAGAATAAGGGACCAGAAGTGGATGCTAGTGTGAGTTAGTAATGAAAACAAACCAATGATTTTAATGAAATACCAGAAACGTCTTCAGAGGAAGAATGGAAATTCTGGATGTTGGAAAACTGCAAAATTGGTCGTATTTTCACTTAAGAGAAAAAACAAAAAATGTTTAAAGTCTCTGTGAAAACAATCCCAGGCTGAACCAAATATTTATATTGTATAACCGAAATATTCTGTTTAGATCTAGATCTTTTAGCACATTTTATCATAAAAAGTATTTCAGAAGGAAGTCATTTTAAGAAAAAAAACAAACAGAAAATTTCCCCTTCTAAAGCTTATTGAACTTTCCTCTTTTTTCCCCTTTTTGACAAACTTTCAGGGAAATAAAAAAATGACTTGCCAGTAGGCTTTTGAATCTGCTGAACTGCATTCTCTCTCCAGTGAAAGACGATTCTGTTCCAGCTGTCCCTGATGGCTTGAGACTTCACAAATGATAAAACCTGTAAGCCTCAAGAATCAAGCTTTTATGAAGTTGAAGTTGTGGTGGCTCTACCACAGAGTCTAAGCAGCAGCGCGATCAATTTACAGGTAGTCTGCAACCTTACTTCTGCAAGTAATGTCACGCTTACCTTTACTTATGTGAATGGAGATAGCTGTAGGTGAAGTTATGTACATGCCTGTTGGAAGACAGGACACTAGGAAGTTACACCATTAACTTAACCCTTTAGAACAGGAATATGAATGTGCTTACTAATTATGGTAACTCATTTTGGATCTGCTTAGAAGTTCACGTACACTTCGAGCTCTCTGCAAATGCTTTCAAGACAACAAATGTATGCAACCATTGAATGTACCGATAACATTTGTTGACTTTAATATAAATCAGTAATGAACAAAATGTATCTTACTAGTAAAAGATAACCTTAAGGGGAACTGATTGTAAAATGCATATGATATTATTTACATTTCATTTTGCCATCAAGAAACCTCCTAAGCCACAATCAGCTCATGTCAAAAGACAAACAAAAAAAATTAGTCAATACACAAACATTGTAAGACAGTCTTATCCTGGAAGCGCCATTTGTTGAAAACAGCCTTATATTAAAATAAAAGTTATTGAAAAATCATACCTGACAATTTCCTGTCAGAAACATCTGAACATATATATATGCAGAATAACTTGGGAATGTGAAAAACACAAATGACAAACAATTTCTGTGTAATACGATTATCCCATGACTCCTGCTTCTGTTAGTTATCGAACGTTTCCATGTATGTAAACAAATTTTTCTCTTGCACTATGCAACAAAAATCAGCATAAACTTTTTAAAGAGCAATTTCATGCAGATTATGCTAACCAAATAAGGCAGTGAAGTGCCAGCAAGCTGTGAGGTTTTTGTATCTGTATATACAGTCAATTTCAACAAAATACTACAGCATTTATTTTAGATTTACAGAAGTAAGTATAAACTGCTAGTTATCGGGTTTTTTTGGCTAATTATTAGCAGAAGCTTAAGCAAATCAGTGGCTAATTTCATAAACGGAAGATGAAAAGAAGTATTTTTTTTTCCCCTGGAGTAATTCTTGAGACCTTAAAATTCTTGGTCCTTAGGGAGATGAGAACTGTCCTTTATTCAGTAGATCTTAACAGTGCAATGTGCAATAATTCCTAAGACCATCTACAAATTTTCGGCAGTAGACTCCAGTAGAGCTCCTTGATTCAAGGAAGGAAGGAAGGTAGGTAGGTTTTTATTTCTTGCCTGCTCTAGTCACGAAGAATGTAAAAAATTCCCTTAATTTTTATTAATGATTCCTACAGTCGCTGTCTTGTTACTTCAGATATAAAGGCTTCATACTGAGATATTGAAGGACACTTTTCTCTCTGTGTTCAGTTGAAAGGTAGAAAGAGAAAAGAACATAAGAAAAGCTTAAAGTGTAGAAGTATAAAATACAGAGTTAAGTCACTAACAGAACTAACAGCACTAATAGCATGCATCAAAGATGTTTTAATGAAGTCAAGAGAAGGACAGAATGCCAAAGACAAGCTTTTATAAAAAGGCAGTTTCCTTGTAGTATAGAATACTCTGTATGTTCTGTTAAACTATTCTTTTAGATTTATCTGTCCCTTTCTAAGAACTGACTTCAATATTACTTCTTAATGTGATTTCTTTGAAGTTTCTTCTCCCAAGAGATTTGAAAAATAAAAATAAATGTAATTTTTACAGGCAAAAGGCTAAATGGGATGAAGTTCCCTGCCTACACAGGCAAAATAACTGCTGTAATACAACCTGTTCTGGCTTAACTAATAAGCAAGACAGAAGCCAGTTAAGCAAGCAGTATTTACATCTGGTTAATGCAATGTGCACTTGTTCTTATATGTAATGCTGTTAGTTTGTTGTAAATGAAATTAATCTCATTTACATTTTGGGCAGAAACTCACCACTTGGCCCACATCTCATGTAGTGGGTAATAGAATTAGGAGCTTTGTTGCTCCCTAGACCTGCTTTTTGAATTTCTGCTTTCTGGGATAGCTTCCACATCTGCAGAGAAAAGCATTTCATGTTATTCATTGTGTTTATCAGGACATGAAAAAAACCCTCATGCATTAAAATACATTCTACTTTTTAGTAGAGCAAAAGGATATATAAACACTTTTTTTTGTTTTTTAGAGAAAAGGACAGAGGAGAGGGATAGAAGAAACTCACTGGAAGTACCTACTCAACTACACTCATTAAAATTCATCTTAGCTTTTAGAATAACCAGGTATTATTTTCA
Source organism: Buteo buteo (assembly GCF_964188355.1). Lineage (NCBI taxonomy): Eukaryota > Metazoa > Chordata > Aves > Accipitriformes > Accipitridae > Buteo > Buteo buteo. The sequence continues at coordinate 10,779,487 of NC_134179.1, forward strand.
AAGCCACAATCAGATATGCTTAACTTTTAGATACACTAACCCTAAATTTCTGTGTCTATGAAAAAAAAAAAAAAAAAATCAGGTGTAATTAAGGCTGACTGAACCTAGCAGAGAACTTAACTCATCCTTGCATTTTTACCTGCTACACATTGACAGAGATGTTCACATTCAATTCTGCAAAACAGAAAATTATCTTTGCATGCACCAGCTTGAACATGCAAAATGCAGTATCTTAATTTACTATTCACTTAAAGCAAAGCATCAAGCAAATCTTTAACTGCAAGGACATTATTAAGCCTGAACAATAAAACCTTTTTTGGCCAGCAGCAATATATTTAATGTTTATAGTTACCATGCAAAGTCCTAGCTTATAATTTTTAAAGGCAGCAAGGTCCAAGGAATGAGTGAGTGCACCATGTGTTTTACAGTCAGCCATTTGAACGGCTGAGGAGCAGCAGATCCTTCCACTATTTGAGCACAGACCAAAAAAGACATCCATGATGTTATTGTTAAAGTGCAAAGACCAAAAAGTGGAGGAAAAATAATCCTTCTCTACATGAAAACAATTTTTTCTTTCATATACAATAAAGAAGTGTTGACAATTTATTATTCAGAGACATTAAAAAAAAATCTTTAGCAGCATGCTTTTGCTGCTGCAGCTGAACTCAACGCAGCAAAAAATAGGAGCACCAAAAGTTATTATCCTCAGAACTGAAATGCAATTCATCACAAATTTGTAAAATGATGCAAAATAGTAGCTTGAGCTGGATGAGGCTAGTCTAGAACTCCCACAGAGGATGTGAGACACTGGTGTTCAGAGACACTAACACTCAGTTATTCTGAAGCCCTCTGTATTTAAGAGAGAAGCTGTTTTAATACTGCTCCCCCTCCCGCCCCCCAATGGAGTAAGGTAAGACACAGGCTCAAAAGGCATTAAGTATCAGGCATAAATACTCACTATCAGATTTGTTTTGTACGTGAAAGCTTAGTGCTGTGAAAAGAAATGAAACTGCAAACTGAAGTGCCCCATGGGCAGTGGCTGGAAAAAAAATGTATAAAATGTATTTTGTTGCCTGGTTAGCAAGCTTTAGCTTCACTCTACAGGGGTAACCTTTAAAATTTCTCTTTAGACCTTGGCCTTGCTCATGATTCCAATTGGGGTGCAGTGGTCATGCTGGAGAGTTCGTAATGTATCTGGAGACAATACTGGTATTTTTTGTAGCTGTGACAGTCTAAGGACCTAATCAAGACAAGGCTGGCAAACGAGATAATAGCATCCCTCAAAGCTTATCTGATTTCTTGAACAACAGCATCTGATCTAAATAGAAGATACTACCTCTAGCTATGAACCTTGTTCTGATCATAACAAGCAGCCTTGCTGCAAGACACAGGCTTGCAATCAGTTAAGAAAAACACAGATACTGGTAGAACAGTATGAGTTTATATTAAGTACTCTCAGAGCTAAGAAGATTTGCTCTAGAATTCCTAACTTGCAAAATGTATTATGCACGTGTCGCTTCAGGTAACAGCACTGTTCATCTCAAAGCCAATTCAAACACATCTATAGATTAATAGAAATCAAGTCAAATGACATGACCCAGGATCAGAACAATGATCTTGCTGTGTGAGAGTAAATGTATGCAAAATTAAGATTGTATTTCAGATTTCGATTTGCTTTTTTTTTTAATGGTGAGATAATTCTAGAGTGAATACAGCGGTAACTAACAACATGCTGTGAACAACATTGAAGAAAAGCAAGAAATTTATCAGCCCAATAATAATGGATGCCTGCAGATGTGTTAAAGGATGCTGCTTTACATTTTGAAACAGTAATTTTACCCTCCACAGAATGTCTTTGAAACATCCAATCTTCTCCTCCCATTCCTTTTCCCCACCTTGAAATGTAGCTGGAGCTCTGGAAAGGGCTATCTCTGCATTTTATCACCAATTTTCCTGTATGAAATGGAGACATTATAGACTAACATATGGGATGTCTGCTGGTTTTCCTTGAGGAACTAGGTATGTGCAGCACTTCTACCCTTCCCTAGTTAAACACTAAGGAATTAAAGTTCAACCCACACAGCAGTACCATAACTGCCACAAAATTGCTGGCAAAATAAATTAAACTGTAAAAACCATAATATGACAATTCATTATTTTTAATAGTTATTTTCAATTTTAAATATTTTTTCCTCTAGATATATTTTCATTCAGTTTTTTTATAGTGTATGTAATTTTGGCCTACAATAACTGTCAGTAACTATTTCCTCTTGCAATAAAGTGCTACTGTCTAAAGCCTCATGTAATTGTAGTTTAAGTATGACACAATTTTAAACTCTTTATATTTACAATTAAGAAGTTTCAAGCAATTGCAAAGACAGTAGCATATTAAGTAATTACTTTTCAACATTTCTCTTTAGCTGGTCATCTGGGATTTAATGAGTTATTAGCTTAGGCATTCCTATACTCCTAAGATTTTGCAAGCAAACTTGTTATTTTTTCTTTTATTTAACTGTGTTAATTTAACAGTTTTTCTGTTATTTTGCTACACATCTTATTTACTATTATATTAGTGTTACTTCTGTTAGGAAGAAAAAATGAATTTCCACCATAATCAACACAGGTTTTTATTACCATACATCACAAGGAGTCTCATATAACTCTGTTATTTGACTCCTAATAAAACCGTACACTTCACCACATTTGTACACCAGACGTGGAAAGACAAAGCATACAAAAGGGAAAAGGTGGAAAGGGTCATTTTTTCATTACAAGTGCTGCATATCATGTGACTATTACTTCTTCATAAGAATTATCATTTCTGTTTAGGATTATGAATGGTCTTTGTGTTTATTAATGTTCAAATATTTTACTAAGTATGAACAGTAATTCATATTTATTGTGCAAGCTAGAGGCACTGAATTATTGGGCTATAACCTGTTCCTTGTGCAAAGTGCATTTATGCCAGGACATGGCATAAATGAAAAGGGTAAGACACTGAATTCTCTCTAAATGCTTCTTTTCATTAGTATCTCACTTTTGAAAGAAGGGGGGGGGGGAGTATTTTTACTCCTAATACATAACCAATGTGTTACTGATACATCTGAAAGCACAAGCACAACTGGAAAGTACTGTCTTTGTACCGGAAAGTATGTTGTTCACTGTGCCATTTTTGGCAATGCAGCATGCGATTCGTTTAACATGCATTCAGTAACATACAGGAAAAAAACAAAATATTTGTAATGTGTGAGAAATAAAAATATAGCTTGTATTATGAAGACTTTTAAAGGCATGCAAAATATATACAGTGCAATTAATGTTTCATGCAAACTTTGGTGAGGTTACAATTTTACATTCAAACATGCTAGAGTACACAACTGAGCCCTATGCCATTGTTCTTAGAAAACAACGACCCACAGATCTAACAAGAAATTATTTTTTCATTGTAGTGAAATTTTCTCTGAATCCAGTGGACATTGAGAAGAACACCTATATGTCATAATAGACTATATATATATATTTAGTAATACAACTTCCTTATCACACACAACCATACTCATACCACACAGTTTTATTATCTTCAGAAACCAGTAGCAGGGATTCAGCCTCACTAGTGTTTACACAGGTGGTAGGAACAAATTCACTAGCTGGAACTGACCGTAGGTCACTCTGATCAGATTTCTGATTAGCAGAAGGCTGTTCTTGGTTTTTTGGTACTGATCTAAATGCTGACAGATTTGCCTGATCAGTTGTTTTTGATGTAGATCTTTGAGGCAAGCCACTTATATTACTAACTAATTCAGTGTTAAGGGACAAAAATGGCTGAGCCACAGTAAATGATCCTGTGCTGTCATTACTAGATATACTGACTTTATCATCAAACACACCTGTGCTTAGCAAAGTTCTCTCATGAAAATTTGACCTTTCCATCCTTGAAGTCTTAGGCACATCAGAGTTACATCCTAAATTACATGGTTTAACTGTATTAGCTATATCACTTTGTGGAACACAATCTACTCTGTAAGCCACACAGTGAAAAAAATTAGAGGATAACTGGTGTGCTGAGTACTCACTAGAGGTTGATGGAACACTTCTGTCAGCGGTGGATGGTGCTGGATCAACTGATACAGGTTGCCTACTGTCCTTAGACAAAAAATCGTGAATGCTTGTCCTTCGAGTAGTTCCTTCTGCTGTAGAAATCACGCTGCTTGCACGAGGTAAAGTAGCATAAGGATTGCAATCTCTTGATTGTCGCTGTGATACAGTTGCTTGTATCTTTTCTTTAACTGATTTGGCCTTTCCTTGAGCGCCTGATGTAAATTTTATAGGGGAGCTAGTGAAGTAGGTATCTTCAGTTTTACGAAGGCTAGGCCTTACAAGCTGTTCTGGTTTAATGGATCGTCCATCTGAGAAATCAACTGTATTTTTTACACTTAATGATCTCACAATACCACAACCGGCAGACGGCTGTTTTCTCAGCTTTTCCTTTCCTGTCAGCTCCACAGATTCAGATAAGCTTTTCATGACTTCATCTAAAAGATTCTCTTCACTCATAGATTTCAGCTGTCAAAAAAAAAGAAACATCTTATAAATTTACGAATTGTAATTTTGACATTTCTTAAGCAATCCTTCTGGACATTAATGAAAAAAATCTTAAAAGTTTTGTTGTTTTTTTTTAAATTTCTCAGATCTAAAAGTGGTATTAAACATTTACCGTACATACTCATGACTCTGCTGTACAGCTTACAAGCAAGTACTTTGAAAACTAGGTGTCAGACAGATCACAACTATCTGAAGTTAGTTCCTGTAATGCTGATTAACTCAACAAATCAGACAATCAAAACTTCATCTTCTCACTCACTTGCCCTCTGCCACTGCTCATCAACACTTCCTAAGTATTTTCATATGGATGCTTATTTTAACTTGTACTGATCATCTGGATCAGCCTAAATTAAAATGAAATGCTTTAATTCTTTATACACTCAAATAGTAAAGACAAAAATCTCAGAAAGTAATACAAAGCACATAACTTTTAGGCACCCTTGGTGCCTAAATCTTGACCCCACAGTTCCAGATTTTTTCTTTTTGGAGAAAAGACTTCAGAGCTAGAAAAAAAAGTTTAGGTGAATACTATTCAAAGACTCAGTGGAGAAAGACTTCAGCCTTTTTCAAAATGGTAAAAGAGACAATTTGGAAAGAATAAAGCCAGGAGCATTAAGGAAATGCTCTGGCAGAAGGTTGGAAAGAGACCTCTTGAATACCCTTCCAACCTGAATGATTCTGTGATGCTATGAAAGGAATTCTGCGATTCATGAACAGCAGTGGACTAGACTTGATGACTCAGGTGGTTTCTTTTATTTCTATTGCCAGAAAAGTGTTGTCTAATGCTTAAAAAACAAAAATCCTTGTCAGAGAGACCAGAGGTGAGATATAATTTTAAGTATCTAACAAAAACCCTGGAAATTTAGTCCAGACTCAAGTCACAGAGTACCCCCAATCAATTCAGCTGTGAATGTATATTTTTCAATTTCAATTGTGTCATTAAAAACAGATGGAGTCTGATCCTTACTCTTCATAGACCTAGTCACAGTAACGGGCTTGCTTTATCCTAGAGCACTTCCAGGTTTCGGACAGATCTACTCAAGAAATAGTGATGAAGAAATTGGAATACTAGCAGAGACAAGGTGATTTTGGGCTTTTAACAAACTGCCACTGATTTACAGAAACATTCTCTTTGTCTTACTCCTCTCAGATTTCCGTGAGCTCCAAGGTAATTTGTTTTTTGCTCAGTAGAGTTAAAAAGACTAAACTGAAGCAGACAAGAGTCTCTCCTCAGGGAATGAAGTAAAGTGTCTTCCTTCCTGTTGATGTAAGACAGATCTAACAACAGCTCCTACTGAAGACAAGAGCTGAACTGGAAGAAGAAAAGTAAACCTACTTTGAGTTCATGGCCTTCTATTTGAACTCTGATGAGTGTACCATGCATCAGTACACTGGACAACTTTGTGCAGTAGAGATCAACTTCCTTACCTAATTCAGTAACCCAGAAAGGGTCAAGCTGCGAAATTCCAAATGATTTTGTGTGCAATACAGCAAGACTAGTTTATCAGGATACAGTCCACACTACTTCTTAATGCAGGTGTAACCAATATCTCCACAAAGTTTTAAAGCAATTCTACTCACTATAAGTCTTCTGTTAATTCTGTGCCCATATATGGGATAATACGTAGTTAAAATGTTTTTTTAAACTAACCTCGCTTGAGGTACTCTTGTTGCTTTCTTCTAAAAACTGTTGCAGGGTAACAACTTCACTTCCAGGAGAACCGGTTTTGATCTGTTTTCCATGACTATCCAGTGTTTCAGGCGTTCTTTGCTGGAGCACAGGACTAGACCTTGTATGACCTTTCAAATACTGAATAGGACTGCTGCTGCTGCTAGACCAAGCCTCATGTTCATGTAGCAGACTAAATTCTCCACTGCTGTGACTTTGAGGCCGGCTTTGACTGTTAACTGCACCTGCTTTTGGGGTAAATGGTATTAAGTATTTCCGTAAGAAAAATATATGAAAGCTGTTAAACAGTATAACCTTACTCAAATCTGGAACATTATCAGATTCAGTTAACAATAATTCTATTTAAAATACTAAAAAATCCCATTGTCCTTTTTTATTCAAATCAAATATATTAATACAATTATACTCCCCTGACTTACCTCTTAAAGCTCTTTAAATGTGACATGATTTTTTTGAAAAAAACAAATACCCCCCCCCCCCCATGGGCCTCCATCTACATAATACTGTACTCCAAGAGGCTAAAGATATGCCTCCACTCTTGTTCAGCATCACTGTGAGGCACACACTCTAATATACTATTAATGAGTTTTACGTTAAATGAAATACAAAGGACAGAATGGAAAGAAAATATTTTCTTCAACATAGTTCTTCAACAAGAACTATTCAGGAATGCTGCTTCTCCAACAGTTTCTGCCATTACTTCTAGTTTATTACAACTGTGACCTGAAGGAAGCATATAGCATTAAATGCAAAATAAATTCCACAACACCAATTCTTTTTATTTTTCAATAATTGTGAATTGCTTAAAAAATACTGATTAATAATCAAGTATTTCCTACTTCAAGTTACTCCTAAGAAATGAACTTATGTTTAAAGAAAGATAAATCGTTTACAGCAGAAATTTCTAATACTGTATGGAAACTGGGGCAAGGACTACCTCAAAGAATCTTTTATAGAAGGGATTAATGAAACGGACAGAAAATAAACTAATAAAAATCTTAAACCAGCATTCATCTCTGAATTTCCAAACAAAGAGATACTGTTTAATAAATGCAAGCCATGAATATTAAATGAAGTCTTGAGTTGGCAGCGTTCTAGTCTAGTATGTACAATGATGTCCCGCTAGAACGGCCATTATAAACAAAAATATATCAAGGCTGATAATATAAGAAATTTAGAGAATACTGTTAAAACCAGGAACGTTACTCATCTTTTAAAAATAAAATATAAAAGTTTACAGGACAGTATTATATATGCCATTTTCTCTGGTTTGTGCTGTACACTATACAGCTTTACAGCAGCAGTGCACACATAACAGGATACTAGGAGAAAAAAACGGAGCAACTTCTCTGCTTAAAAATAAGTGATTTTAAAGTAATTTGGGGGCAATTCTTATTTTGTAAAGTTGTTACTTGGGTTAGGTTTGGTTTAAAATAGTTTGAAACTTATATACTAATATCACCCTTCTAATATTTATTAAAAACGTAAGTTCTATTAATACCTGTATCCTTTCCTAATTTGGGGTATGAAGGCTATAAAAAGCTTAAGGAAAAACATGCTGTGGTGTGTTGTGGGAATGTTTCTGGGGTTTTTTTGTTTGGTTTTGTTTGGTTTTGGGTTTTTTTACCCTATATAGATGATCTTAGAGAAATGGAAATGAAGCATGTATGTAAATTCACCTACAGCATACCTTTGACTTCATGGATTGAAGCATTGTTATTGCTATTGCTAGTGGATGTTCTGCCACTATCAAGGCTGGCTGGTCTGGAAGCTAAATGGAAAATTAGGAGACACCATGATGAACAAAATTTTAGCAGATGACACGGTACCTTTACATTCTGATCACAGAATGCTCAGAGGCAGGAATCATGCACTAGTTCACAGGCTGAGCATGCCCATTTGTCAACAAAGTGGTTTCTTACAGATCAGAAAGCGAAGGGATTTCCAGGCAGTCCAAGAGGACACTTTAGAAAAGGGCACTACAGGAATAGTAAGGTACAAGGGAGAGGAAGAGAGAAATAGTGTACATTTAGAATTGAAACTGATTGGTTAGTGGGAAACCAGGATTTTACAGATGAAAGGATGGGCATGCAGAAAGCTGCTCGTGATTAGGTCACTTACAACAGATTTGACAAGGAACCTTGCACATTGTTGAAATGCCACGAACAGGAGGAGCAAGAGCATCTGCACAGATAATGTCCTGTACTCCTATCCAATACAAGGGAAATGCACTGTTATCTTCAAAAATGTTTGTTGCTCATACTAATTGTAAGTGTTTGTACTAGAGTTAAAACTTCACTTCTAAATAATCTATTATAGCTTTCACTTCATAGCTTTGCTTGAAGGAACATGTAATGATTTTATAAGATACAGTACATGACAAATTTAGGTTTTGCTGAACAATAAACATTGTAAAATCAGGCCAGATTTAGATTTAGTTCTTTTAGGATTAAAATTATAACTTCTTTTATTTTACTATTAACACCAAATAAATTCTTAAAAGGGAAAATGTTTTGATCCTGTTCAGATGCACTTCATAGATACTTTCTATTAGATTTATAGAACATCTGTCTGATATAGTAGTTAAGAAAGAAAAGAATAATCTGAAGAAATGATACTATACATTCAAGAGATACGCATTCACAGAAAGCATGCTCACTTGTAACAATGCCATTCATTTTTTTTGCAAACTTCATTAACATTCACATAATATATCCTTAATTCATTTAATTAAAGTTTACATCTTACCATGAACTCTTGATCCTGTACTAGAATCATCACTAATACCTTGTGGGCTTACATCTTCAAAGGATGTAGTATCTGTACCCAGAGACATAAAAGAAGATGTAAAATAAAATAAAATTAAAATATTATTAAAATATTTATCATCTGTAAAATACATTAAAAAATTTTTCAAACCAATCCATTTTTACTTAGGTAACATTCTGTAGGAAAAATACGGCAGTTATTAAACCTATTCAGTATCTTAGCACTGCAACTCAATTATTAAGGTTGCTTTTTTCTGAAAAACTTAAAATGTAAGTAAAACCAATATTTACATGAAATTGTTGTTACACATAGTCACATCACGGTGCAAAAAGCTTCTACCTATACCTTTATTATTTAGCAACTGCTTGGATCTGAATCCTGTAGAAGAGTTGACAGTTGCAAAGTTGATGGCTGTAGTAGAGAAGGCCATAGCTCCCAATTCTTTCCTCCTTTTACCCGTAGATATATCATCAGGACCCTCCAGATGCTCAGAACTACCTGTCCATTGTCCTCCTGCTAGGACCATGGACTGCACCAGGTCATTCATGGCTGGGATGCAAATGAAAGCAAATGATCAGCATGGTCAATGTATTTGCTTCTGTTCTTATTTTGTATTGCAAAGTGTTTGACAGTTTTCTAAGCATTGAAGCATATTGAATACTGGAAGATATAAACACAAGATCATCCATGTTATGACATGCAATCAGCTCAATGAATGAGAAGTGTTGTAAGTCGGAGACTTCTTTCAGTTCAGTATGGTTCTTAAAACTAATTTTATTAGGTATAATCGCCATGCTTGTGCTGCAGTGATATGTAATATATATGTTAGAAGCTTTGATATACTGTTTGCAATGATAAAATGGAATGAATAAGGATAAAATGGGCAAAAGTGCTAATACAACATAATGTCAACAATGATATGGGATCCTTGCATAGTGCAGGTTACTGCAGGGATACTGTATTTTACATAATAACACATAAAAGGATCTGAAAAAAGATGACATCTGATGATATCCACCTTTACTTCACAAAACTAGAGAAAATTGTCCACCCCTCATTAAAAAATAAAATAAAATAAAATAAATCAATACAACATTTTGGCAACAACAACTGATGAATACTTGAAGAGTGACAGACCACCATACAGCCTTGCACTATTTTCTACACTTTCTTTAAACAAAAAATTACAGTGATTTCTTAACAAAAGGCTTATGAAATGTGTAATTTGGAACTATTTAGGTTAACACAGTGCACTGTAAATTTATATACACAGAGACATGTGTATATAGACAACTATATATATACAAATATATGCAATCACAATGCACTGAATATATATTTATGTATGTGCATGTGCTTGTGCATGTAAATGTGTGTGTGTGGGGGGTGCACATGTGCACATATATAAAGTATTCAGTGCCAAGGTTAAAAAAAAAAAAAAAAAAAAAAGAGAAAAAGCTCCAGCTCCTTGTATTGTAGCAGGACTTGCACATTGCAAAATAGGAGGAAAAATACAGCGCAGTCCAGGGAGAGGTTAGTGAAAAATTAGTAATGGAAGCCAGTGTAGCCATTTAAAAGAAGCTGAACTGTCATAAAGTCTTACACATGGAGCGACGGTAGAAGGCCTTCATTTTGTCTTTTTCCTTCGGTCTGTTCCTCAAAAAGGGCAGTCTTTTCAGTGCAACCACTTTTATGTCATAGCATGAGGAAAAACGGAAACAGGGAAATGAAAGAAAAAAAGGGAGAAGAACAGATGGAAGTTAAATGTTGAAACTAAGGACAGAAATGAATGTCTGAGTTTAAGCTATGTATGCTATGCTAAAAACTATCATTATCATGCTTCTGTGTGATAATGAAATATGAAAACTACACTGAAATATGAAAACTACACTATGAAAATTTTAATATACTCAGAAATGCACCAAAAATAACGGTGAAGAGTGTAATACAGTTTGAAAGTTCTAACTGCCAAGCTCTTGAAAAAATAAATATAACTTCTTTGCAGACGATTACAGAAATTGACGATTATATAGTTTTTACTGTGAAAAATAACACTTCTTGAACATAAAGAAAAACATGAAGCAAAAAAAAGCTTAAAATGAAAGCAACTCTAAGTACAACTTCTACTTTAAAATGTGTTCACATCATTACTTTTTGAGATTAATAACTTTGGTAATGTTTTACCCTGCATCGCTAGTAGGACACAAACTATTATCAGTCTTCATTTGTTACATTTTGTGCTCGTTAATAATTTTGGTCATCTGCTGTCTTGTAGAAAAATTACATGGCCCTTAAGTTCAATCTACTGTTTGTGTGCAATGATTTTAATATTTTACTGAAATAATGCACTATATATTCAAATATTCAAATCTGTAATAAGAAAAATAAAATCAAGATTTATTGGCTGGAATGGTATACACCATTTTTTTTAGCTGAAAAAATACCCAAGATTAAAAAAAACATAGCAAAAGAATATCCAAATGTGAGCGTTGGTGTAACATTTTGGAAGTGCTAAGGGAAAATTGAGATACGTACTAGCAGGAGATGGAGTTAAAATTACAAATAGTATTGAAAGATAGATGACGGGGAAATCACAAATTAATCTTGTCCTTAGATTCAGCTATTCTGCATTAGTAACTGATTACTGGCAGACACCTGCATTTTGAAGCATCAGCTAAATGTGTCAGCTGACTGCCAAGCGTACAGGAGCCACATGCAAACAACTGGCATGTAGAGATCCAGAAAGAAATGCATAATGGAAAAGTTCTTATTTATGCAGCTATGAAAGCAGTGTAGTCCAGTCTATCAGCCCAAGATCTGCTTATTTTATCTCTCTGAAGTCACTTTGGGACATGTGCTTTGTCATTTGCCTTCGTTTTCTGCTCAACCAGCAGCTTGTTATACAGCAGTTTCTATTTTATACAGCACTGCATATATACACATGCATTTACAAGTGCACATGAACTACCCTGAAAGAGGAATAAATCTCCCTCTCCATCATATTATTCTGTGTTTGCACTTTGAGTAAGAAGTTTACAATGCAATACATTTTACAGCTTCCAACAAATGCATGATTGGCACAGCCACAAGTGGCCAAAACAAACACAAAAGTTTTCACAGTTGCAGAGTATAACCCTATCTTGACTGGAGAGGGACAGCAAACACCCTCCTATGTCAGTTCCTTATGATGTGGGGTGGGGATGAACAGGGAGAAAAGAAAGGTGTATGTGCTACCTATATTAAAGTTAGGAGTACACTAAATAAAATTTCACCTTTGAATTTTTCACTATGTAGGTATACAGGTATTTTTTATTATGTACATATACTTGTAGGTACTTCAAAATAACTGTTTGTTTGGTTTTTTTTCAGATCAATAAAGCATTAGTCCTCTTGTAGATCCTGAGAAAATAAGCCAAAACCAACATAAGCATAGATGTTGACTGGCTCAAAAAAGGGGAGAGGCTGCCGAACCTCCCATAAAGGAGACATGCATGTTGTCTACCTAATTTACATATAAGTACATAGAATTTTTTAATAGCTCCCTGTCAAAGGAATATGAGGCACAGCGTGAGACATTTTCTAACAGGTGACTACTCAGTTTTAGCACTAATGCCATCAAACCAAAGAAGTAATTCTGTTCTATTTCTACTTTTTGTCATCATGGTGAAACATGATTCTTTTGTAACTTCTATAATCCCTCATAGACAAGATAACTGATCCCTCTATAATCCTTTATGACAAGATAACTGATCTCTCTTAATTAAAAACACCCACTCTAATCTTATTAAAAAGTAACCAGAGGATGTTCAAGAATCATTCGAGTCATCTGTGATTCTTGTTCATTAACACAGATCACCTCCAAAAGGACTGATGTATGGCTCTCAGCAACTGTACCAAACAGAAAACTCCACTGCAACTACTGATGTCTTGGAAATCACACATCAAAACCTGTCCTTTGGTAAAATGCAACCTCCTTGAGAGGAGGAATTATGTAATTAATTTCTGCATAGAATACAACTAAAGAAATATCCTGCAAAAAAATACTGGAATGGCAGAGCTGCAGCAGAAACAAACAGGACACCACAAAGTTTAGCTTAGGCAGCTTTAGCTCTTTAAACCTTCATTCCAACAGACCTTAAAAACGGGATGGCAGGAGGACTGTTTTGGTCTTAGTAATCACCTACTCAAAGAACTCTAGTTATAATTCATTAACTTTTCTTCCCCTTTTCAGTATTCTATGAACATGTTCTTGCTTTCTGAATTGAGAGTGAATGATAAGTATTGCAGAATTCCTCCATTGATCAGGAATCTCCCATTTTGTAATCCTCCTACTGTTTGCCAGAAATACTCTGGGGAATTCTGTATGGATACTACTAAAATCCTCAAATTGTTTTGTTCATGCACACAGGAAAATGTTAGGCAGACATCTTTTAAATGTTTTGGTAATAGAAAATGGAGCCCAATATACTACTTTTACTTCTATGATATGATGTGTCTGCTACTGGTACTACTATTTAAAGATGACAGGCTTACTAATAGCCTTAATTCCCTGGGACATTGTTAATAATCTGAAATGGCTAAAGTGGAAGCTAGCAGAAGTAATCTGTTTTTCTCCACAGGGGAAAAAAAAAAAATTCCACTTGCCTGCCCTGGGTTTTCTATGCAAAAGCTCAGAATGGTATCCCATCCCACCTGAGATGAAAGGCTCCACACAAAGTAGATGTCAGATCTGTGGTACTCACCTGATTCACACACTGAATACAGATATGAAAAGCAAAGATGAAACTCTGCAGTCAAAGGAGCACACAGTATACACACTGCCTGCAGGATTTAACTTATGCTGCATACAGTAACAGCCATATAGGCACCCCCTCCTTTCCAGAGGGCCTCTGCAATCAGAGAAGGGCTTCAAGCACTCTGTGAGACCTCAGGTGCTGTCTTCTCTGCAGAATAGGGTAACCTGATTTTTGCGCCACAATCACCTATCTTTGTAAGAGAACAGGTCTCTTGAAAATATTTGTGTGAGAAAGCATCCTGTATTAGGAAAACAGACTCCATCACCACCTTCAGAAGAAGAAAATCTACAGATTTCACATAGCGAATTATTTATCAGTAGTAGTAGCAGCAGGATAATTAATTTTGGAATCAGTATCTCCTCTCACTTCCTCTGACAGGGGATATGGGATAGGAAACCTATACATCTCAAAGATGACTTTATGTCAGATACTCTGTCCTCTAGCTTTTGAGACCACCACTGATTTGTGCCAGTGACTGCAATTTGGGGAACGTAAGCTGTCTCCTCTTGCCTTCTGAAGGACATACAGGACATTTCACCTCAGCAGCTCCCTCTGGAGCCATCTCCATTCCCAGATGCAGGAGATCAGGGTGTAACAGAACTTGTCTCTTCCCATACCAAAAACTGCCTCCAGCCAGTGTGGAAAGCTACAACACCTGAGCATTTGCATAGACAGGCAGCAACTCACAGGTTTTCTCTTTCTTGTAGCTTCTTTCAGTGGAAGCCACTACTGCCAAGCCACTTCTTACAGAAAAGAAAGGAGCCACAGTATCTTGATATTTAGAATTTACAGTCATTCTAAAAGCAGAAGAAATAGACTGCAAAACGTGCACCATTATCAGTACTTCTCACACTGAGATATTCTCTTAACTTTGTCAGACGCAAACGGTCTCAGTAAGATTGCCAGCATTGAATTGGCATATAATTCATCCAAATTCTATCAAAACCTGTGGTTTCCAGGGCAACATGTGTAATGGAGGAAGGTTAGGATCCAGAATTAGATCAGTCCTTCCAGTTTGTGGATAAATACACTGGGATTAAGGGGAACATGAACAAGGTCCATGGAGTAGAAAATTAATGAGGTCTGAACAACTTCAAACCTCTTTTGAGGATCAGCCACCGTAACTTCAACCACAGCTCCACCAGGAGGGTAACTTCACACTACAAGGTCCCAAGTATCATGCAAAGAAAATTGTCACATAAAAGAGCCCTTCCAGACCTTGGAATCATTGACACAGAGGCAGATGGTCTGAACCAAAGCATGCACACTCCTGATTGAAACTAAGACACTTGCAAATACATCCACTATAGCTTCAGTCACTCCTGAATTCCACAAGACTTACAGTTTATATGTAAAACCAACAGCTGCTTTGTTTAAAATTTAAAAATACCCATTTTGAACCTTGACAGACCCTTACACTGAAAAACGCTATGCTTTCCAAATTGACAAGTTAGCAACAGAAGTGATAAAATGTACCCTCAAACTTACTATTTTCTTCGGTTATTAAAAAAATACTCACAAATCTGATTTTAAGTTTCCCTGAAATAGTGTTTTTGGATGTTTTTAACTTTGACTAAGCTTCTGCAATAAGTACAGAAGGAAAAAAATACATCACAACAGCTTTAATAATTTCTAACACAGCAACTTCATAGCTGGCACAAAACCCAGAATATTGGTCTGCTGTCTTTTGAAACCCAAGACACCAGATTTTAAAAAAGTATTGCAAAGATTTGAAGTGAATGTTAATACACATGTATTGTGATGCTTTTACATGCACAGCCAAAATGCTTTTGGTACATAATTATGAAATAGAATCATTATAACCTGATAACTTGGCTATAATATTATCTCTCAAGCTGTGAGAAATTGGGCAGTTTATGATTCATGCCAAGAGTGGATAACAGAAAATATAGATAATAAATGTACGTGTTGCACAGAATCTGGCCTTTTATACTGTGGGCATGCTAATATGATGGCCATCAGGCTCTTTCAAGGTTAGCAAATTGTGTCTTGAATATTCTTATTCTATCCACATCTCTGTAACACTCCTCATTCTCTCCCTCAGCCACTTAACTCTAATCTTTAGGATCAGTAACAATTCATATCTTTTTAACAGGTTATGTCTCTTAATTAACTCTTCCTATTGCATATTCAAGTAGTATCAAAATTCTTCATTGTTCATTTTGCGAGATGCTAGAGGAACAACTTCAGACAGACAGGAGATCTTTTTAGAAACTAAAGGATGTTAGCACTGCCACAGCTTGGAAAACACTTCCAACACAAGGGGAAGGATTCATGCTGGGTCAAGAGGGAGAAACAAAAAGAGGGACTAGTGGTGGCATCTGACATTCAACCCCAAATTCTGCTCACCTGACCCAGCAATAGTGCAGGCTTTATCCTACCCAAGCACTGTAAATGTATTTTAACGCTTACATTTAGAGCTACAGGAATGCTAAAAGTTAGTTCCTGCCCAAACACTAAAGGAGTTTGCAAGAAGTCAGTATAAATCTCTCATTAATAAATTAATTCAGGCTTCGTTCCTGAAGATTTAAAAAATTATCTTTAAAAATCCTCCAAAACACATAGCCTTTTCCAGCACCTCTTAATTTTTATTCATTAATCATATAAAAAAAACATTTAGCCAAGGATTGTTAAAAGAAAAAAATGTTTTGCAGTACTCACTACTACTCTTTTTGGTCCCCAAGGTCTGGCCATCTTCAAGAGAGTTTGAGCCCACAGAGGAACTATCCTGACTGTCCTGGTGGGGCAGCTGAAGAAATCCTTCACTGGATTCTGAACGGGTAGGTGTAAGGGTCACGGACTTCAAACGTTCTCGGTTAACATCCTTCTTAGATTTTATCAACTTCCTCATTTTCAGAGTAATCCAGTTGCCCCTTCTGT
This sequence comes from Buteo buteo, assembly GCF_964188355.1. NCBI lineage: Eukaryota > Metazoa > Chordata > Aves > Accipitriformes > Accipitridae > Buteo > Buteo buteo. The sequence goes on from NC_134179.1 coordinate 10,796,245, forward strand.
TATCAATAATACAGTACATTTATAATACATTACTTATGTCTTCAGACTTTTCCTAATTTGCATGCAAGAACACAGACATGATTCTGCTCCCCTGAAATTTAATGAAATATTGATTTCCAGCTAGAACAGAATAGGTATGTCATGTTTTAGATTTGTGTTTATTTTTATATCATGTTCATCAGTACCTTCTTGGCGGAGATGGTTCATAAAATTTATACTGATCCATTATCTTCTCCTCCAATTTCTCCTTCTGTCGCCTTAATTCATTTAGCTTGTCACTGTAAACAGAAATTAATGATAATGTATGCTTCGAAAATGTATGTATAACATGTGAGTAGCACGTTCCTTTGGATATCTGTTATCTGAAAGTTGTCACTTTTCATAAGGATTTCTTATATAAGACTTGTTTCTTACTGAAAAATCAAGAAAGATAAACAGCAAACAAGCAGTCTTACGTTTAATGTTATAAAAATTGAAAAAAGTTCCACTTGCCTTTATTACACAACAGAATTTTCCCCCTTTTTTAATAACAATAAAGTGCATATAGGCTCTAACAGAATCACTTAGACAAGCACATTTTCTCTTCTCTCAAATTCACTAAAAAAGTTTACAGCTTACAAACAAATCTAGGAACTTTGCTTGTAGTAGAATGAGGAATAAGTAACATTTATATTCCTCATTTGCATCATCAGTAATGAACACGGTTGCACTGATCCTTTAGAACTAAAAATGTAATGTTCATACTTTATCTACTTTTCATATATAATTTAAATTTTTATTTTAAAAAGAGAAACATTTCAGAAATAGCACACATGTTAATTTCTATATAGAATGGAAGCTTTTTTAAAAAAAATATAGATATAAGTCTAACTGCCCTAATCACAGTAATTTCATTGTTTTAAAAACTCACATGTACTGCCTTTGCTCTACATGGAAGAGATCCTTGCTTTCCATATTCTGCTCAAGTAATGTTCTATTCTGTAGCATTAATGTCTGAATTTGATCTAGTAGATGTCTGTTTTCCTCCTCCAGATTTCCTTTAAGCTGGCTAAGCAGCTGTTAAAATATACGAAACGGTACATGCATATAGATGTGAGCATATTTTACACACAGATAATGAGATTAGCAAGACAATTTAGGTCTACAGAGGATTCTGATAGTCAAATCAAACACAAAACTTAACTAAATCATGACTCAACTGATAAAAACCTCTTTGATGCTTTAAATAACTTAAAACAGTTTACCTAACACGAGCCAATTTTTGTATTGCCTGTACAACAGGCAAATTAATTTGTCTTCAGACCCACTTCATTATCTATAAACCAAATCACTAATTCTCAAGCACTTCATATGATTTTATGAATCTAAAAATTCACTTATATAAATATTACAATGATACCAGTCACAAAAAATAGCGTAATTCTCACATACCTCACACTGATTATTTAGTTTTGTTGATGTAATATCCAGTTGTTGGTACTGTTCTTTGAGTTTAGAAAACTCGGCTTCTAATCGTGTTTGCTCTAGTTTGGAATTGTTCAATAATGTTTTCAAATTCTTATGATCAGTTTGGAGAACTTCATTCTCTCTCAAGAGCTGACTGTATGTATGAGTAAGCCTGGAATTAAAAGATACCATAAAAGAATACATGCAGATAGAAGTAAACGTATTCATTACCCACATTCCCTCTGAAACATGGAATTTTCAAGGCTCTATACTACTCCATAGAATACGTATAAGAATTTCTTACTATCACATAATGTAGGTAAGTCATCTCAGTCTAATTTTCCTAGGTAAGCATTCTGCCTTTAAGCCAAACACTCTGGGTTCTCTGTATGTTTAGAAATAAAGCAGGATTTCTAAGTGCGGATGTTGCAACTAGTTTTAAGATGTCACTCTTCAAAATACAAGAATCTTAGAAAACAGCTAGAATTTCTTGCCGACACAAAATAGTAAGTAAATAGGAATGATCCAAACTTGGGCAATCATGGAGGTGGCATGTATTGATTCCTGGGCTCCCTTTGTCCCTACTGGGCCCTGCCATGTCCCTTTCTAAAAACAACCTCCAGTTCCTACTAATCCTCCTCACACAACACCAAAGGTAGGAGGCATTTAATTGTGAGCCTCTTTGCCAGACAAACAAATCTTAATGCCTCTTCTTGAAGGGGGAAGTATCATGCTATGTAAATACTACTATTAAACCCAACTGCTTAGAGCAATCTACACCTCAGTTGCAGGCGTCAAGCAGAGCTTCACCACCCACTGCATTTCTACTGCTAGCATTAATCTCAGTTACCTTGCTCCTTAAGCAACTCATGCAGAGTAGCTTGCTGCCTCTACAGCTCACAACCATACTGCACAGTGCTTGCTGGCATTCCTCAAGATGCTATGTGGAATTCAGTGTCCTCAGGATATAATAATTCTTTTTTGTGTTGGTTCCCCCCACTCCACGTTAAGTTTTTCTAAAATGACTGTACCACAGACCAACAGAGTGGAGTTGCTTTAAGGTATGGATCATAAGTGTCATGAATTGCAGCATCAGGTATTAAGAAATGTGAGAGCATACAACACTTGTTTATACTGTACTGGCAAGCGCTCAGAGCTCCACTAACACACATATCAGACTTCTGCTTTACCTTTCATTTTCATCACGAAGTTTTTTATACTCTGCTGCTACGGTTTCGTGTTTTTCATTTTGCTGCAGCATTTTCTCCTGTTCTATCTTGAGTACTTTCTCCAATTCTTCCAGCTGCACTTTCTGTTTCAGCAACTGATTGTACCTGCAAACAAAAATTTAGGTTTCTTTTTTTGGAATGAAAAGAAAATATGGAAATTTTTTTAAAAAGGTGATCTTTCAAAGTTTTAAGATCTTAATGTTAAATATTTGAGTAATACTAATTTTATTCATACTAGTTATACAGCGTTTTTTGCTTTTTGCTCAGGAATTGCAGACTCTAATTTTATTCATGCATATTAGTATTTACCTATCTTCTAAGTCCTTATGCTCCACCTCCAGATTTTTGTGTGCAGATTTAAGACTTCCATGTTTAGCAATCAGAGATTCATACTCAGAAGCCTGGCGTTCATGTAGGTTTTCCAGCTTTTCATGATCTTTCAGAAGTGAATCATACAATGATTTCAGATCCTCACGTTCCTTGAGCACACATTCGTTTTCATTTTCTAAAGCAGACTGCTGGATCAACAGCTGTGCATTCTGATTCATAAGAGATGTGCTTTGAGAATTAAGGGTGGAATTTTCAACCTGCAGTCATAAACATTTGACAAGAGTTGCAAATTAATTTCATAGTCTAGATTGTCTTGTCTGTCTCCTCCTATTGAAAGACTTCTTGAGTAGCATCTTAGCAACCTTCTAGTTGTTCCATTACCTGACAACCTTTAATGGGAATACTTTTTTCTTGTATCCCAGTAGACAATTCCAATTCAGAATATTCCAAGAATATTTTTATAGCAGTATTGCAAGAAAGCCCTTAAGCATATGCTTGAAATGACACAGGGGAGGGGAGGAGGAATCGAATTATTTACCTTCAAATATCTGTTAAAAGTGCTATCTAGATGACAGGCATATTTTCCTCTTGGCATTAACAGCTCTAGCATCAAAGTTATCTTGGAGAAATGGATCACTAGTGATCCTCATATCACATAAGCCAAATCTGTGACATGACTAAAATGAAAGGAACTTCCATATTGGCATAGATTATTGTTTTTTTAAAAATCTTTATTGTACAGAATCTCTACTGTCACCGTAGAATCCTTATTGAACCCACATATCCTTTACAATGAGACTGCAAACAGTAGCATCTGTTTAACAGAGAGAAAGGGAAATAAAATAATAGCACCTGGAAGGAACTGCCCATATTCTGTTTTACTGAGGAACTGCCATTCAAGGTTCCCTTCCAGCAACAGTAATGTCAGTTGATCACTTTACGTATATGTTGTGAGATCTGGTGGGAAGTACTCTTCTTGCAGAAGAGTGCAATTTCTCCAACAATTATGTCAAACAGTATTAATGTCTATAAATACGTTAAAGCCTTCAACATTAGGCAGATTTTAAAAAGAGAACAACAACAACTTTACTTTGTGGGCCTCTTGAAAGATTAATCTAGTCCTTGGATATCTTAAAGAATTGATGATACCTAATGTGCTTGTCATCTGACCTGTATTAGGCTAGTTTCTTCCTCCTTTCTATTCAAGAGATGAAAACCAAAAAATACTGAGGCTTCTAATACCCTCAGGGTATCTATTAAGGGGAAAAAAAAAACCCAAACAAAAAACCCAAACCAAAAAACTATCACTCCAGTGCATGGTGTTACTAAGGAACAAATCCCTTTCTGTTGGGATTGCAGCATTCCTTGTTACAGATGAGAAAGCTGAACCTTTCACCGGAAAGGAAGTAATGTCTGACGGCAAGTGTATGCTGTGAAACTTCCCAGACTGAATTCTGAGCTTGATTTAGTTCAGCATTCCCAGTTATCCTTTAGGACATCCTTTCTCTTCTATTTCAACTACCGTTGTAGTAGAAATACATTTGCCTAAGAACAGTGTTGACATAGTCCATGTAGACCAGCTTAGTTTGCACTTCAGATTTAGCTAATCACTCTTATTTTCATGAACATATTTCACCTTTCATTTTGGTTTAGAGTTGATGTAGTGTTGTCTTGCAACTCGCGTGAAGCTATGAGCAAAATAGCTGAATTCTCAAGGAGGAATTCCTCCCTTTCTCAGTCTGTTGGGTATAACATCATTCAGTCATCCCCGGCAACAAAAATTACATTGCTTGGTGAGGTTCACCGCAAAAAAAACCAAAAACCAAAAAACAAACAAACTAAAGGCAGAAAACACTTCCTCCTCCCAATTCACTGTCTAAATAATTTCAAATATCTACAGCTAATTCCTTCTCCATGTTCATCAGATAGGAAAGGCCTGTGCTGTTGTGCAATTCATGAGGCAAAAAAGGAACTACATAGATATTCCTGTTTTTTTGACAAATGGTATTACAAAACACTCAAAGACTTCTGAATCCCAGAAATACAGTCTCATCTGTTTAAAATGGTATATTTCCATGCCCAAACCCGCTAATTTTTAATGACTAGATGAGATACGGTGTGTGCACAAATGTTCTGTTTTGTTCATAGGCTTGCCAGCCACAAAGGGGAGTACTGTGCACTAATTAGATTTCAATGTGGTAGATAGAAAGTGCATCTGTGGTACGACTGTCTTCTGCTTTCCCGAGACAGGATGATAACTTGAGGCATTCACAAAATGCATGATTTGTGTACGCGTTTAAAGACTCCTTCACTCTTTGATTTCCTTCCATCCTCCATCATTTCTGACATTGTTTATATTTCTGAATTGTGGACTTTGTATTCCCTCTTTAGTTTTGATTCTTAGAGCTCCCAAAACCATTAGATCCATTAACAAGAATATTTCATTTATCAGAGAAAAAAAGAGAGATGTATTTAATAACCTTTTAAAGTACGAAGAACGCCATCTGAATTTTGGCCATAAGAACTGCAAGACTCTGCGTGCAACCATTTTTATGATTTCCATGGTCACACGTTACCTTTTTTGCCTCTGCATTATTGGAATTCAATCTTCACATAATCTTGTAGTTTTCAAAGGTTTTTTTTTCAAGTCTTCTGTACTTACTAACATCTTAATTTTCCTCTTAAGTATGGCTTTTCCTTTTTTTTTTAAACTCTATTTATAAAAATAGACAAAATACTAAATTTATTAGAGTCTCTTTGGACACACTATTTCCCTGACCTAATTTAGAAGTAAAAAAATAAATTAAAAAACCCCCCACCAAACCCTATCTTATAAGACTGGATAAGAGAATCTACTCTACTCCTAAGTATAAAGTCAAGAGTTTAAATTGCACCAACATGAAGGATTAAAACCAACTTCTAGAAATGTTATTATTGATCAGCAAACAAAAAAATTATTTGGCTGCTCTTAGTGCAGATTATTCGCACATTCCTTTCTTTTCCATGTCTGTACCAGAAGCTAAAAGTGACCCAGAATATGTTATGGCCATTAGCTTTAAAGCTTTCATTTGAAAAAACTTTGAATTAATTTTGTTTCTGAAAGCAAAATAGGAAAATACTACCTGCAGCTTGGCATTTTGAGTTTGTAGAGTTGTATTTTGTTCCTGCAGAGAAACAGTCTGCCTCTGAAGTGCAAGAATCTGAGCCTGCAGATTGCTGTTCTGTGTCTCAAGTTGCTTTAATTGTGTCTTCAGTGCTTGCTTCTCTGCCTGCAGTGTAGCATTCTTTGAACATTAATAAAAAAAAAAATAAAATCTGAGTTCACAGCTGTTTACTGAACTTCAAGAAAAAAACCTTGCTTCTCCAAAACAAACAAAGCAGCATAACTTTGCAGAGATTTACAGGGTGAAACAAAACTGTAAATCAACTTCTGTAACAGAGTAACACACAGTGATGTTATCACTACAGGTTAAGATTGAAAAAATGGGTAACTAATATTGTACCTATGGAGAAGTAGTAGAAAAATCTCCATGATTCACGTAAATAAAGATTATGTAAGAGTGATTTAAGAGGTATCTGTGGATTCAAAAGGGCAAATTCAGGTTTCCCCATTTTCTTTTAAATGCTGGTCAAGTGCAGAATCCAGCTGCTTCATAAACTATATTTAATTCATACTCTGCTTGGTAGATAAACTACGTGATAAATTGCATACTTTCTTAACAACACTCTCATTCAATATTGCTGGAAAAGCTCACGACAAATAATTAAAATCAGAGTAATATGTAAAACACATCTTACATTCCTTTCCACTTCGATTAATCGATCTTTAACTTTCAATAATTCTCTAGTAGTTTCTTGATTTTCTTTCTCCCACTTATTGACAGATTGATTTTCTTCTCCACTTCTTGGAGGAGAATTCTGAACCATCCTTTCCTCTTCTTGTCTTTGCTTGAGAGCTTCATAGTTCTTTTTCACCTGAAATTATTTAGGACAACTTACACTGGGTTTAGAATTTTCCATTTTCTACATTCTAGTTTATTACATGACAATACCACTGTTCAGAGAACAGAAAGAGCTATGTTATTGTATTTGTAAATTTGCTTTTTGTGTATATTTGGGGAGAAGATGTATAAATTATTTATGGATATAGATAGCTCAACCCTAACAAACACCTGTGTAACAGGAAGAGACCTCTATTTTCTATTTTATTTCAGTGCATTCAACTGTATCCCCCAACTTGTTTATAAAAGTCCTGCAACCAAGGAGATTGTATTTCCTTTTTTAACCAGTCCACTCAGGCTGTTCAAGATCAGAAAATGTAACTGAAAATGACTACTTTGGGCATCCCAAATCAAATCAACTTCAGATTATTTATCCACCTGACATATTCAATGACAAACAAACTCAACAACTTTTCAACATTGGTCATGCACTACTGCAGTCTTAAAAAGCAGCCATACCTTTGTTCTGCTTTACATTACCTGAACAATTCCCGTCTTTTGCTGTTTTACACAAAAGGTCAAGTGTTGAAATAACAATAGCTGGTATAGGAGTAATTTAATGTTATAGAAAAAATGTTGTTCTCCTTACTGTTTTAAGTTCCTGACGGAGTTGCTGGTTTAAGTTTGTTGATTCTTCTAAACGAGCCTCCAAAGCAGCAATTTTTTCTTCTTTTATTTCAAGAGACTTCTTAAGTGTGGATTCTAATTTTGACTCCAAAAGCTTGTACCTACTGATCAATGACATCACACACAAAAAAGTCTGTATTTCAAAAATTATCTGAGGTTATTTAAATTCTAAAATGTGCTGGAACAGTAGCCTCATAGCTACATTCAAAAATCATTGAATGCTGACTATTCAAAAGCATGAAGACACCTCAATATTAATATCAGGTCCTATGTCTAAAACAGAGGATGGTAGTCAGAAACGTTTTTGAATCCTTCTTACTTTTAAAACATATTAGCCATACAAAAAGCCATGTTCAGCCACACCAGTAGTGTGCTGGCTTTATTTGGATCATTAGTGTGTGTGTGTGATGACAGCACTCTTCCTTCTGGCTCCACTCCAGTGAATCCAGCAGGGACCTGAACTAAATTAGGATGTGAAGTATTTGGAGAGCAAGATTTTCATCAATTTCCATTTCCTGTCAGCTCAAAAAGAGGAGGCACTAGGGAAGGAGATGGAACACAGTACTTTGCAGGTGCATACTCATTTGATATATGAATGTGTTAACTGCTCACTCAGCCCAGCTGCTGATATTTTAAGACTGCTACCACTCCTGATGTGTAAAGCTTCCATTTTTTACCATATTTACAATATTGTAGGGCACCTAAAAAACCCAAACCACCTATTTGGGAGAGAAGTGGTCAGATTTAGAATCTATTGGTTTAGAACAGTATGTCCTTTTTAGAAAATACTGAAAAACACACTCATTAATCACTTTTAAGCAGTTCAGTCACTGTACGTGTACTCAGAATCTGCAAAACATCCCACTTCTCCCCACAGTAGGATAAAATAAAACAAACTCCTAATATCCCCCTTTTAAATCTTGACTGCTCAAGAATCTATCAGTTTAGTGAACGGAATAGATTGCAAGAGACTCCTGAATGAACAACAGCATTAGATCTAGTCAGGAAATGGAGCAGAAGACCAATGGTAAGAGAATTAATAAGTAGAAAGCTGTCCAGTAGCATCATGTAGTAGGATGAGAATCCTAGATTTTAAGGTATGACAAGTAATTCTCAGGGACTTCAGAAACAGTAGGCAGTCTATGACTAGTAGAATAGATAGCATTTCATTTTCTTGAGCTGAAGCATATATTCAGCTACAAGTAAGAATTTCTGTTACTGAGAAGTTATACAATTACATAGAAAACAAAGAAAGAAAAAGACTAATAGCAGAGACCGAATCTCCAGTGTCCTTTTGAACACCTAATAATGAAAGATGGTACAAATTTTCTGGAATCAATGAGATTTAGGTATTTTGGATTCAGGGTCAAAATCCATACATCTTTTGTCTAGAGACAACAGCCATTTGAAAGGCAAGAGAAAATGGAAAACACTTCAATGTTAACTTATCAAATGTTGTCAGCTTAGGCCCCAATAGAAAGACTCTGAAGTGCTAACCAAGAACATTAAACAAGAGACCCCCACAACCAGCTCTCTCCCACCAGGGAGAGAAAAATTGTGCACTTCTAATATCTCTCATCAAAATGAGAGGGGCAGACCAAAAATATACTGAGAAGTAATTTTGGCCATAACGAACCTAGCTTTACTACAGGCCAGATGAAACAACTGCTAATGCCTCAGCTAGGTAATAATATAAAGAAAGGTATGGTCACAAGCCTGAGCTCATAGGTAGACTTTAGATAATGTTCTGGGTAAGCTTCAAGCTGTAAAGCTTACTTCACACCTCCCCACAGATCAGCCTGAACAGGCATATCATACCCAGCCTGATACCCAAATATCTTGTACCATCAAATACTCCATCTGCTTTTGTGGTGCTTTCACATGGTCAGTGCTGGACAATCAAGTTTGCCATGAACACCTTTCTAGACAGGCATTATCTCCTGCTGCAAAGCAATCTGCACAGAATTAAGCATGGGCTCTTCTTATCACAGTGCACCCAAGCAGCACCAAATTACAAGAGATCTAAAGCCAGCAGTAGACATGTGCCAAGTGCAGGTCAACCACTATACAATGCTTAAGCCTGCTCTCTGGGTTGTGCTCTTAATATACAATATATACACAGCAAAAAACATGCACTGATTACTTGAAAAAGGAATACCCATTGGAAGAGCACTAAGGGAAGGTGAGGGGAATGAAAAGAAAATTATTTATTTGTGTAATTCCCACACATAGGTAAACTGGAAGCAAAGGAAGAAATAAAACAGGTCATGACAGGTGCCAGAAGTGTGTTGAAAGCTCATTTAGATTATAATTTAATGAAAGCTGGATAAAACTCCCCATTCCACAGAGACACGTAACTCCAAATTTTCTTTCAAATTATAATTTATAGATCCATTCTCTAAAATGCAAAGGAAACACTAGTATTGTATGGCCCAAGGTTGTAATTCATACAGTGTCATAAACCAACTAACCTATGAGAAGTGAACCCACAACGTCTGATCTTTAGAAGTATGAGCACTTGTAAAGGACAAGTGCCACTGTCTCTTGTCTGAAAAATAGAATTAGACTCATAAATCTTTCCATGTAGTATTATTTGCAAAAGCACCTTTACAGAGCAAAATTTTCTCCCTTTGTGGGAGTGCTCACTCCAACCGCTTGGAATCTACAACGTGATTTAGAAAAACGTTGCTCAATCTGGACTTCTTCATCTAAGCAGTTTAAGCTTCAACTTAGCTCAAGGATTTGTTCTTCTTTGTATAGTATATTCACCTAAGGACAAACCAAACACATACTATGCACTGTCTGGTACACAGTCATGCTTAAGTTGGAAGAAATGACACTACTCAAAGTTCTGAGGACTTTTCTTGACATAAGACCTCCTCATTTGTGAGCTGAGAAAGGTAGTTGAAAGACACCAGCAGAAAACAAGAGGTGGTAACAGATTCCCCCTACAGGATTCTGGCACCACCCCAGTAACAGAGCACTGGCAGCAAGAAAGGGAAACTGAAGGGGTGGGGGTGGGGGGGGATTTGTTTGGTTCTCTTTTAATATAGAAGGCCTAAAATCAATCTACATGTTCATGACAATCAATAATAATAACAGATCATGACAGCAGCTTTTTTTTTTTTTTTTTAAATTTAAAGAGCACAACTGAATAGCATTGTGAAATAAAGACTGGCTAGAAGCCTATACCAGTCTGCTTTTCTCCTGTCACAAATTTTCCCTAAATCCCTGCAGGATAAGACACAACACAACATGCAGTAGAGGAAACAGATGTCAAGACAGCAGCTGCTTTATAACGGCAGGTGTGGTAGACTGATAGAGCCAGTACGAAGTTTTGGAGACACTCAAGTATTGGATACTTCCCAGGCTGTGTAAGCGGGAATGCAAACAGCTTCCTTTTCGTAGGAAGAATTAGAAGGAAATAGTTGTAAGGAAAGAGTGAGACAGTTTAAAGTAACCATTATGTTACAAAAGAGTAAAAAACATTTCTATCAGTCAAGCAGTCAAAAAGGAAAAAGAGAAACACTTTGGGCCTATTATCTTTTACAGCTACTGTTTCTGCTGCTAACTAGAACATAAAACATTTTAATTATACATTACCTCTATCTACTGACATACTTGAAGAAATTTCTTAGTAAGAAAAAGTGGTAACCCACTTTCAAAGACAGCTAAATGTAAAAGCGCATCAACTACCTTATTAATTTCAAAGAATAGCAAGTTCTAGTTTGGGTCTCTTATTGTGCCTTAAAAATCTAAGAGTATGCACCAAAACAGTCTGTAAAACCGTTTCATCTTAATGAATAAGAGAGACCCTCATTTCTACACTGTTCCAGGTAGGCCTTGACATTCTCACCTGTCATCACTGCTCTGCTCATCGTGCAAGAGACGCTCCTTGTTTAAGCCTATTTTTTCAAGTTCATGGGCAAGTTTTTCTAGATCGTTGTTCATTTGTTGGGTCTTCAATTTTTCATTCACCAAGTCCTTACACAGAAAAAATTAGTCAGTATTATCATATAAATAAAATAATGTAGCTTAATTCTAGAACTGCCAAGGCAAGAGTCTTTTATCACTACATGACTTGAATAACTCAATGTTAACTCTCCTTTCCTTCCAATTGTTAGCTTTCAGCTGTATCAGATATTACATTTTTAACTATAATATGATTTCACTGTAATTGTCTAGTCCTCTTCTGTAGAACTTCCCTTTGAAATTTGGTCTTGAACTTCACGGTGAAGGGGAAGTGTTTAAGCCAGAACAAATATATCAAGAATCTGAACAACGTTCATTTAACAAAGGCACCATGACAGTCTGTAAGCAACCTTAAAGAATTAAGTGTAATATGATTATATTATTCCATTTGATCATTGATTATATAAATTTTGATTATCTAATGCCTTCCCTACTGTAACCATTAAAAAGATGCTAATAGTATACAAATTAAAGCATAAAAAAATACAAAATACAAACTTTTTAAAAAATACAGATATAATTTCTCTACATTACAAACAGATTATGACAGGAATGGTAACTACTTTCTGTTTACCTCTCGTAAAGTGACAAGGGTTTTCTTATCAATGGTAGCTCTTTTCACGAGTTCTTTATTTTCTTTTTCTAGTTCTTTCAGGCGTACACATGACTCTTTATATACAACTATTTCTTTAAATAAAGATTTATTTTCCTTTTCCAGATTACTAATTTTTACATTGTTTTCTTCTAAAGTGCTATCTTTAATTTCTGCTTGTTGTCGAAGCCTTTTATTTTCTTTTTCTAGCTGTTTCTTATCTTTTTCCAGTTGAGAAGTCTCTTGCTCTAACAACTTATTCTCCTTTTCCAATTGCTCTAGGCGCTTACTAGAGATTTTTAACTCTTCTAAGTTCTTTTGCAGAGTCTGATTTTCAGACTCTAAGTCTTGTAATTCACTTTCTAATTGCTGAATTTTCTTATTGCTGTTTTCAAGGGCTTTCTGTAGCCTTTGGTTTTCTGTGTCTAGGCCTTGGTAGCTGACTTCCAAGCGTTCAGTTTTCTTAAACGAGGCTTTCATGAGTTCAAGGCTTTTTTTAAGTTGCTCCTTTTCACTCTCCAGTTCCTTATTTTCCAATTGTAACTGCGCCACTTTAATGCTTGTACACTTCAAGGATTCAATTGTTCTTCTTAATTCTAAATTTTCTTCATCAAGTTGTGAATTTTCCTTTTCTAAGGATTCTAATTGAAAAGTGAGATTTTTTAGGCTATCCAAAGTTTTTTTCAGTTTTCTGTTTTCCATTTCCAGGTCTGAGTTTTCTTGTTCTAAGGCCTCTATCTTCTCACAAGTGATTTTTAAGTTAGTAATTTTTTTCTGTAATAATTCATTTTCCTTCTCCAGATGATGCAGCTCATTCTCAAGTTCTTCTGCTCTCTCCCCTTTCTCTTTATAGTGTTCCAGTTCTTTCCTGACTTGTCTTTTTTCAAATTCAGTCTTATTTAACTTACTGCTGGTCTCTTTAATAGACTCATGAAGGATTTTATTTTCTTTTTCAATTTCTTTCATTCTCGCTTCAGCACTGATTTGTGAGCGTTGTCTTAGAGAAGCTACAGTTTGATTCAAATGTTCATTTTCTTGTTCTAATAGCTTAATCTAATTTGGGTAGAAAAATTGTAAACTCTGGTGAACAATACGCCAACAAGTAATTACTTCCATACATAAACTGAAAGCTACTAAGATAATAAGATTACATTATATTTCCCTTTTATTTTAAGTTTAAAAAAATAAATTCTCTTACTGTACTGGCATTTATTTGAAGCATTACAAACATTATGTATGTACTCAGGTGGAAGTTTGACAACGAGTAAGTCAAAGTGACTCTTCAAATATCTTCCTCTTGGATATTAGTAAATAACATAAAACTAACAAAGCATAAATCAAAACAAAGCTGTATCTACTTCTTAGAGTAATTTCATTTTCATTTGTGTTTACCCAGATTTAGATTGTTTTTCTTAAACTCTGTAATTTCCAGAGATATATGTCCACAAAGAACAAAACTGCAGTCAAGTTCTAAACCAAACTTGAGATGGAGAGAGGTGTGGGAGCTGCAAAAGTGTCTTTCACTTGGAAAAAATAGAGGTGGCCTGTGGGATATGAGGGCATCATGATCAGAGTCAGTAACATTTTGGGAAGAAACACAAAGTTACATTAATTTTTGAGTTAAAAAGAACCCTTGGACATGCTGTTTCAAAACAGCTTCCAGAGAAAGTAAGTCATACTAGAACTGAATTTTCTTAGGTAACGCATTCCTAGATCTACTTCAAGGATAAAGGCAACGTTTACATCTTAATTTTTAGTATTTCATTGACTTTTTCAGTTACTCCAAATAACTTCAAATTATTTGCGTATGTAACAACAGACAGCAAAATGCAGGAAACTGTTTAGATCAATATTTAAGAATACACTAATAAACATAGCATAAGGGATGTTTCAACAATAAGCTGTTTTGGAGAAAAGCAAAAGGACTAGTTGCAATGAGAAACAAACTGAGAAAATTATAGACTGTTCTTTTATATTTAAGTCTGAATGTAACTATTAATTACAGGATCTACAGCTCTGTTCCCAGCAATGACAAACTGTTCGGAAACGATTAATAAGAAACTAATTAACAGGTGTCTAAAACCACAACTTTGTAACACTTTACATAACCTGTTATGTCACCAAACATGCATAATTACTCTTCATTAATTCTGCTTCTATAATCTAAACTTAACAAAAAAATCATGATCAATGCCTCCATAATTTTTTTATGAAATCAAATGAACCTTGTACAGTCCCCTCCAATAAGTTTAAGCACAGAATTTGTAAAAGACCTGAAAGATACTGCTAACCCATCACAGCTCCTAAGTATATTATTTTTAAGCAGAAATAGTCCCAGTGAAATGACAGTCTTACTCCAACACATTTAAAACAACACATGTATCCCGTGATGGTCAAATTAGGACTTATGAATTATTCCAGAAAGTTTTACCCCCTTTAGAGTACACTTCTAATACAACGTACAAATCTATTACTGTAACGATGAACACTTCTAAACAAGACAAGCTGGCATATTTTCTTTAAAATTATTCCCATTGTTCTCTTTAAATAAAAGTAAAGCTTCAATGCCCAGCTTTTTTTTTTCTTTCCTTCTTTCTTTTCCAAGTCTGGAGTTTCATTTACTGATTACATTGGGCCTTTAAAAATTTTCAGGATTTTTGAAATACAGTATTCTGTATTCCAAAACACTGTACTTCTAAAGTTAAACTAAAAATTGTCCATCTCATCAAGAAGTATCAGTGGAATTTATGAAAGGTAACTCCAGTTCTAATTCTGAAGGACTTTATTACTAAAGATGGTATTTCCAGCAGTTTCCATAACTCTTGTTTCCTAGTGGCTGCCTTCCACAGGTCCTCTGAATTACTCTGCAAAGACCTTTAGAAGGTGTCAGCACCCCTTTGATAAAGATACATCAGTGACACTCAGTCCCCTCCCAAATACAGCTCAAATCTTTTACAAAGACCCAGATGCCAGTTTCTGGCAGCCAAAAATAAATTCTGCTATCCACCTACAAGCCACAGCTAGAAAACATTCTAGTATAGGGGAGTATTATGAAGCTGGATATGATGCTTCCTACCACTGATAAACAAGACTGCAAGCAACACAGGAGGAAGAGAGTCAGCAGCAGAGCAGCAGACCAGCTCCGCTACATTGGTCTCTGTCAGGTCCCTCTGAGGGGCAGGCTGCTGTAATTCTCATTAATACTCCGACATTACTTCAAACACTGACCAGCTGTCTGGAACCTGTTTTCCTCCACTGAGAGGTGTTTGGCTTACCTCCAAAGTTCCCAATTTTCTGTTTTGGCTGAGCTACACCCTCTCAGCATCTATAGCAAATGCACAGCCCATGAAAGCCACAGAAGCATTACAAAACATTAAGAAGTTCTAAAACTAACAGTAAAGCCTCAGCTAAAAATGAGTCATGTCTCTCACTGGCTGCAGGTCTTAGACAAGCTATTTTGCTGCAGGTATGTACTTCTGGCAAACCTGCTACATTTACAATCCCTTTATGCCTGTAAAAAAGTACAAAAGGAGAACAGTACAGTACAATGCAGCATTAAGACTTTTGATTCTACTACTCACTTGTCGCTCTGAGTTTTCTCGAAGTGCTTCAAGTGTCTTTTCAAGCTGTGCTTTTTCTTTCATCAAATCTTTACTCAAATTTTGACTGTTCTGAAGACTTTGTTTCTCTTGGCTAATTTCATTCTCTAGCTCTTCAAGCTAGGGAAAAAGAAACAAATTTTTTAAAATGTACTTAAAAATGCCAATAGTATTACTCTTAGCTGTGTTGAAGGTATCCTTATAGAAATAAATAAAGTTTAAAGGAAAGAATAAAATGGAATTTTCTATTCTTTATCTGAAACAATTCATCTCTTCTAGGAATAAATTTACTTCTGCCAGAATTTTCTCCCTGGCTCAGAAGATTGTATCTATAGAGTACTTTTGCATTAAAAAAAAAAAAAAAGGTCAGATTTTATTAGGCTCTGGATATTTCCTCAAGCACCTTTTTTTGCCTCTTAAAATTCCATTTTAGTGAGATTTATACTGCTCCTCCAAGTCCCTTTTAACTTAGAAGGGTTTAATGTTGTTTGATCTTACTTAACTATTTCAAGAGATACTTATGATGATTCCTTGGGAATTAAATAGACAGGTTTATTTTGTCACATGGCTCCAACTCGCAATGTCACCAGACAGCAAAACTGTTTACAAGTGAAAATAATCAAGTGTGATTTTTCTGTCACATGTAAGTTATAATTAGTTACTCAGAAGCAACGTCTCTGCTCAGCATCTGCTGAAAGGTTTATATTCTAGGTCAAGTCCCTCGTCCACATTACCTGATCCTAGAGGAGTCTAGACATAACTCGGACCCCACGCAGGAAGAATATTTTTAGAAACGAGTTATCTGAATTATACATTAAATTTCTGCTAGTAATACTGAGAAATAAAATCACAAAAAGGTAGTTGAAAGGAATTTGTTCCTTCATGAAGCAATTTGTTGATCTGAAATATGCAAAAAGCATGGCATCAGTTAGGCCAGAACCTGAATTAAATCTTTCTCTTAGGATGAGAATACTAATGCTTGACCAGTCTTGTGCTTCCCTCTTCCTCTCAAATTCAGATTTTCCTGGACCCTTGCTTAGTAGACCAATGCATGTTTTACAGGGTTATTGGCCCTTTCATTGGTTTTTGCAAAGGAGAAGTAATTGGCTCAATCACTCCAGCAGGGATGCAGTCAGACTCCATCTGGGAACCAAATTTACCCATCGCCTGCCCAACTGCCATCTAGGCACTGGGAGTGGAGCTCCTGTGGTCACTGTATCTCGTATTTATAAGACTCTATATTAGCAGTTTGTTTTAAGAGAAAGCATGTCCAGATAGAAGTAGACACTGTATACGGGACTCGTAACAGACATTTTGTTCAACTTCATGCTTTTTGCTGAAGTGATCACTGTTCAGAACATTGTTTTTAGGGGCAGTGAGAAAAAGGACATGTCGCCAGACATCCAAAGTAATAAGAACAGTACAGACAACCACAAAGACCTACTATTGCTTGCTTCTTATACCTATTCCTTTCTCTTGTACCCTCCCAGCTGTCTTTCTGGTACTGTACAGAAACTCAAAGCAGCACACAGGCTACTGCAAAAAATACTGTATCATTAAGAAATCAGAAAAAGCATGGAAGTATGGAATACAGTAGGGATTTCTTTCAATTTTTTTTTTTAATTATCTCTTACGCACTCTTCTCTAAGAATAGTCTAACACCTGAAATATCTGCTGAAGTAAAAGCTATTTCAGAAACTTTAGACATTTTACTCCACTGTAATTAGCTCCTGTTTTTTTCCAATTTTTATTCTCTATAAATAACACTAACTAAATTACTCTATTTGATATGCATAATTTGGAGAGCAAAATAGTGTAGATCAGCACAGATAAATCTGACAAACTCCTTCCATTCACTTGCTCATCAATTCCTTGGCCCATCTTCTCTCATGAATGAGGACACATGACCAAGTTTTCTCCTTAGGTGAAGACTAGCTAAAATGTCCATGTACACATACTTTCCCCTGCTTAATAATTACAAAAATTAAAATAATGGTCTCAAGTTTCATAAAATACTTCCATTACTTATTATATCCCCAATATTAACATATTGATTTTTTTTCCCCTTGCTGGTGTAAGACCTTTCTGAATAAAATGGTCCCATTCTAACATAATTAATAAAAAAGCATAATTAGAGAAGAGAAAAACCTCTCTGAGGTTTTCTTTTTTACCATAAACTAACAAACACCATAACATCATTTAGACCCTAGTAATACTTTACCCAAAATAAAGGCCATTCATAAAATTAGCTTTTAGAAAGAAAACGACAAGCATCATTAGGCAACTCATACACAATTCAAACATACACTGATGATTACCTTTTTGCTAAGTCTTTGGTTTTCTTTTTCCGTTTTCAGAATTCTTGAAGTACTGCCTTCTGCAGAACCCACTGCACTTTGTAGTTCTTCTACTGTCTTCAGTAAACTTTGGTTTTCCATTTCCAACTTCAGTAATCTGCTTGATGTCAGTTCATTTACCTCATGACCAAGTGATTTCTGTGGCACTGTAAGAGAAAAAACACCATTAAAAAAATTACTTATTACCTGGAGTTCTTGCATTTCGCATTTTTACGGCTTAGGGGATTTAAAAGCCTCTGACGGGCCCTCCAATGCCTTCTTGGTGAATAGAGCTAGTTAGGATTAATGACCCATCCTCCTTACCCAGATAACATTGCAGATGCATAAAAGGAAATGTCCTACCCATCCTACAGTTCCTAATCACAGAAAAGATTTATTTCCTGCAGCTGAGGATGCATCTCTAAATCTCCACAAATCCTTTGTATGGGATCCAGTGTATGACCAAGCATGCTATATTGGAATAATCAAAATTTTTGCCAGTTACGTCTGTAAACAATTACTCTGAGAAGCCTTAGCAAATCTTTCTTAACTTTGAGAACAGTAAAGCAAGAAGACTTTTGATCTGTGCTACAGATTATAGAAGTCTGAATGGCAACACAATTTAACTCCAAGGTATTTATGGGTTTTACACCTCTGTTTAACAAGAATCACAAGAACAGAGACTTTTCATGTAAGTTCTGTCTCCAAGGATACATGGAATTGAGTTTAAAAAACAACCAACAAAACAAAAACCAACAACAAAACCAAAACCAAACCAACCACAATAAAAGCAAGCAAAAAAAACCCCAAACCAACCCCAAACTGTCACATCTCTCCAGTGGACAAAAGCTCTGTACTTTAGAAATAAGGACCTGTAGTTTCGTAATGCTGTCCAGTCTCCGAGCTTTCAATTTTTCTATTTTATCAGTTTGCAAGTATTACTATGTTTACCTTCAGAAAGTTCAGTAGTCCTATTCATCTGTTCAAGTTCCCAGCCAAGATGCAATGATTCATCCATACTTTGTTTCTGAGCCATTTCTAGAGTCATATTTTCCTCCATGAGTTCCTCGATCTTCTTTCTGTCCATATCACGCTCCTTAAAAATTATTTCACATGTAACTTTAAAAAAAAAAAAGTCTCAACAAGCACAAAGTATTTTAGTATCTAGTATGCCACAGAGAAATGCAAAGTACATTTTCTGATTTGCTAATACACAGTGAGACAGCAAGGAATGGACGAAATTATGGAGAACATAGAAGAGAAATATAACAATCAGTAAAGAAAAATACGCAGAGAAGAACCTCTTAGCATAACCTATGTCAACGACTACTTATTCTTTTTCAAAGTTCAATTCTCAGAACATCAGGAAAGAAAGTGTACATGATAAGCACAGCTTGGTAGCACACATGAAAAACAAATGGACAGAGAAGCAAAATTTCATCTTCTCTAAACTATCATAAGACTACTTTGACACAAAAAGCTGTAACAGGACTAGGTCCATGATGAGAGTGTCTCACCTGGCTCTTTATAAACCCCTCTCCCCACACATGCTACTTTAACAGGAGTTAAGTTGCAGCTGCAACTCTCAATACTTTGCAGAAAATGAAAGTAAACAGAAGATAATAATCTGTCACACCTTAAGGAAAACTAAAACAACACAAACCACCCAGGCAAATTATTACTTTATATTTTAGAATATTTACTTTTTGGAGAAGAACTGGTTAAAAACAGAAATTATTTTGGGAATAATCTGAAAAATATGTCACTGTATTGCCAGAATTTGAAAGATCAATAACATCTTTTATCTAAATATTTAAGTGACAACAGACTATCTTCATATAAAAAAAAAAATAATTGATCCTATCATTCTTATGGTCTCTAGTTCTTATCATTATATTTTAGCTATCCAGTTAAACACTGTATTGCCTTTAAAAAGATTACTGCCTTTGCAATTTTTCCCTCCCGAGGCAGAACCAAAGCTACTGCAGGAAACCGTATCTGAAAAGTGTTCGTAAATCAAGACATACCTTTCTCCTCTACCACACCATTTTCACTGGAAGTTGTTCTTTTATTAAAAAATGGAAATGAAATTCAATACGTATCAGTTGTCTTTGCAATCTTCCATTTACACTTACCATCTCCATATCATGTAATTTAGCTTTTAATTGTAGATTCTCTTTTTCTAACTCATGTAATTTATCAGAACGGGCTCGGGTCCCCTCTAACTGATCTTCCAACATTGTCTTTGTTTCTAGCAACACTTGATTGTCTTCCTTTAACTCCTGCAAGAATTAAGTAACAAAAATCTCACAAAGAAAGGTATTTCCTTATTAATACAAACTTTGATACACATCATATCTAGTCTTAGAAACATTGCTCTAATGCTAAAATACTCATTTGGAAGCTGTAACTGACTTCTATAAAAAAAATTTTACAGCAATTTTACATAACTGCAAATTACGAAATTTTTACAAAAAGAAAATTTTACATAACTTAAGAGAAATTAAATAGTCCCTAAACCATTAAGAATAAATTAGGCGTTCATAATCACAATCAAACCATGTGATTTGAGATGTGACCTGGAAAGATGTACTGCATGTATACGGACTACAGCTAAGCAAAACGCTGACATCAAATAAAAATTACAGGTGTCAGGCTCAAACCAAACAAAAATACTTCACACATCATGTAATTGAGTTGTGGAGCTTATTGCTACACAGTTGTGTAGATAAAAAGGCTTACATGTGTTGAGAAGTTATCAAATTCATGCAAGAGAGAGCCAAAAAGCTCAAAAGTACCACCTCTGAGTATGATTTTCCAGAGCAGAGACTGCTGGAGGCTGGGAGAGCACAATGGGAAAGTATCACCAAGTGCTTGCCCTGTTCTTTTGGTCTCCTCTAAGCATCTACTCCTGGCCACTGTCAAAGACTGGAGACAGATGTAGATGCTCCTTTCAAGTCCATAATTTATCTTAATATCAGATTGAACTTCCTAATGTTTGTGTTGCAGGAAATGGAGAACAAAACTTAAGGCAATCAGTTTCTACAGACCATAATCAGGTTTACAGGCCATTGGGCAAACTTACTTAAGCCCAAAGTCAGAACATGATACTGAAAATGCAACTGTATTCTTAAAATACAACCAGCCATATTGAAAGGTCCTAAACAGCTTTAATTTATGTACAGAGAGGATTATTTTTTTTAATGGCATCTGACGAAAATAACAACATGTAAAAAACATATAATTGGCAATTTTACTCATGACATAAAGACAAAACTTTACAAACTTCAGCAAGCAGTCAGCTGCAAAATCTGAAAAAAGATCAGTGAATATAACATATAAATATCTATCCTTCATACTCCTCCCTACACAAATATTAACTTATAATTATTATTATGAAGCAAAGGCAACTAATTAACATCTGTCTCTATTCAAGCATGCTTGAAAAATCAGATAGTTTACAAGTTATGAAACATGTAAACAAATTTTAGGTTTTTTACTAATTTAAACATTCTATGAAAATAAAATTTCCACTGTTTTCAAATCATGTACACTAATTCACCAATTTTTTTTAACCATATGCTTTCAGTCCCTCTTACAACAGTAGCAGATATACACAGTCTATGAAGTCATTCATGTAAGATGATTTCAAATAGCTCACATACAAAGGTTTTCTCATACGCAGGCAGGCTGATGATAATGCTCACCACTCACAGCACCTGATTTTCCAACAGACCCATGTATGCTAACCTATTACACCATACATCGGTAACAGCCAACAACTTTGATAGCATAAATCACAGCACTAGACCTTTATCACTGAGCTCAAGTGGAACAACAATATCTTGTTTAAAGTATGTCAAACACCGAGAAAAGATCCACAGTTGGAAAGTAGTTACCAGCCTTTGTTTTTAAGTGGCATGTGAAGGCAGCTTTGTAGCCTCCTCAAGAATGGATGTTTCAATGACAGCTGTTAAGGTCTGTGTTTAGTGTATCTTGACAAAGTTTCTTCCAATTTCATCAAATTATTTCACATTACACAGTAAGATGATAAAATTAATTTCCACAAGCAAGGCTAAGAAGAAGTCATCTTAAAAAAAAAAAAAGTCTTGGGGACCATGACTTTTTTAAAAATATCAGAAATGTCTAACGCCCTTTTAACAGCTTTTTAATCTGCACCATGAACCTTATCTCTCACTACAGTCTACTGTTAACTTTTTAACATTGCAGTTCACTTGAAAAAACTATCCATGTCGTTTTCCATTAAAAAGCTAGTAACTCCCGTGTCAGTTGATATGCTTTATTTGTGACTAAAGCTATTATTAGAAGTTTTGGATGAAGCATCTACAATTGAACATTACAAAGATTTGATTTTTGCCTTGCAGTTTTTCCCCTCTGATCAACAGTAGCTTTTATCAGTAGTAGCTATTTTATGCTGTGACATATGAAGTATACATTCATTAAAATGTTTTAACTTTTAAACATTTAATGAAAGAAGTCTCTTTCCAGAGGATGCTGTATCATTGGTCATTAGTACTGTGACATTTTTCAGATGTGGTAACTAAAATATTGGTGATATTGTATCATGACTAGGCAACAGATTAGTGGGAAGAAAATCTGGAGGTTACCACAGATCACAATGTTGAGATGTTGCTTAGGAGTTACTATATTAGAAGGTGTGGAGAAAAGTCATCTTTCCACCGTATTCAGAACTGGTAAAGCTGTAGTTAGAGTATGAGATCTAGTTTTAGGGACTCCATTTTAAGAAAGATATGAAATAAGACAGAACCCAGAGAACAGAAAAAACACCTTATAAAGCAGAATGCTGTGGGCTGCGAAGCAGAAAGAGCTACAAGAGAGGACACATGACATGTCACAGTCTTCGGAGAAGAGGCTGCTATGAAAGGCTGTGGACACTTCATCACTCAGGTCTTAACGCACTCATTAATGCCAAGCATTCATTTGGAGTGGTATGGGTATCCAAGAAATACCATGTTTAAAGGTACTGCCATTCAGAAGGACTGAATGAGTTCCCAAGATCCCATCCAGGCCTGTGAATCCAAGAGGCCATATTAAATGAAGAAGTTATGTAAAAATATTCTGTGTCACAGTTTAGCCTAATATCTTTTTGGGGTTGCTTTTGGTTTTGCTTTTTATTCATTTTTACCCTAAAGAAAGGGCTTCATACCAGTACGTCAGCAACTACATCTAGGCAACGTAATATTTTTTCCAACAAGTGTTCACTTCAAGTTCTCCCTGCTTTCCTAGGAGTCTTTTTTTTTTTTTTACCTTGAAAATTTCTTTAAACTTTCATTAGTTTTGACTCCCACATGTAATTGTTTCTTTCACAAATTCTGCCACCTTGGCATTTGCTCAACAAATTTGCCATTTACAGACAGCACGATGGCCTAATGAAATGCGGCACATTGATTTGTTTCCTAAACTTCTAATTCATGACAGAACTGTAAGTCTCTCTTGCCTTGTGTCAGTGCATCTTTTTTTAGTATATTTTATCCACAGAATGCCGTCATCCTATACTCTTTTATCTGCATAGTCACTATTTCCTTAACACTTTACTTAGAAAATTACCTTCTCTTAGGAGACCCGCAAGAGGAGAGAGAAATTATTACATTTATAGCATATTTTTAATTAATTCCTCCTTAGGTTTCTCAATATATAGTATATATCCTAAACAGAGGCTACTGCTGATCTTACTAGCTTAGAGCTATGGTGAATACTGCTGACTTCAAATGAAACTGCATGCCATTAGACACAGGGAGTCTTACATAAAAACTGTAATTTATCACAGAAGACTAACTATCACATATCCCAGTTATAACACTGTTTTCACATGCCAATGTTTAAGTCATCAAAATAACTATGAAAAAGCCACAGCAAACAAAAAATGATGATTATTCAGTATTTTTTTTTTCCCTTAATATACCTCCACTCTAGCTTTGTAGAATTCAATATCATGCAGCCTCTCTTTATACCGGCTGACTTCACTTTCAAGCTTGTCAACTCGAATTGCCTTCTCACGAAGGGCATCTAATTCATCTCTGTACACTCTGGCAGAACGGGCATCTGAGAGTAAATTCATATTCTAGAAAATAAGAAAATACAGAAATTAAATCCAAGAATACTGGACATTGCGTGCTGAAGAATAACATAGATGCTTCATTATTTAAATCAGGGTAACCCAGAGGGATATAAGTTAATTCTGAGAAAGGTAAAAAAAAAAAAAAAAAAAAAAAAAAAAGTGTTTTAGAGGCTCAGTCCAGATCATATATTTCCAAGAAAACTACTTTGGCCTTTTTCAAGGAGAGATATGTACACATTTGTATATTTCAGAACAGCACATTTCTCTCACAGATAATATTCTCAAATGACACACAACAATTTTATACACTCATATCCTAATAATAAATTAATCAGATGTTCTCCCTCATTATCAACACATAGACTCAAAGTATAAAGAAAACCAGACAAAATTTGGTTGCATTATTTTTGAGAAATATTCAGCACATGTACATTCATAGGATTTGGTGGTGGTAAACTGCTTGAATGTGGAAACGAAAAAAAAAAAAAAAAGAAAAGAAATAACAACCGAACTATTTTTTCAGCATACCTGACCAAATAAAGGAATAAATTACAAAAGACTGTATTCAGAGTGCATGAAAACATACTTCCTAATACCAAAAAAAAAAAAAAAAAAGGGGGGGGGGGTGTTCTGGTCACAGCAACTTCTTTTTGCCCACTCTTTTTTAAATAATAGATTTACAAAACCCATACCTCTTGCTGAAGTCTCTTCAGTTCAGATTCCATCTGTTCAAATTCTTGTTTACAGTCAAGCAACTGCTCAGTCTTTTCCTCACTTAAAAAGAGAAAACACAAAACAGCTAAATATGACTGCAAAATATTATAATCAGCATCTCATTTGAGAACAAAATACTGAGATTTGTGAGACTTCCTTCTTCTAATCCAGGATTTCAAGGACATCACAGTGTAAAACTTAGGTATGCCATTATACTTTACATTTTCTTTAGGTTTTAGTCTACATCTAATCTTTCAAATTTGGTCAGATTTTTCATAGTCCTTTAAATTGTTCACTAAGATTTCCTACTTATGTGGGGCAGAAAACATTAGGGCATAATAAGAGATTTTTTTTGTGATAACAGATTTTTTTGGTAAAAAACCCCCAGACAATACACATGAGCGTGTACTAGGAGATTCTCATCCAAAAGTAAACTTAGAATAATTTCAAAACATACATTCCAAAGGTCTAAATATTTTTCCAGAAGAACCACTGACGCATCCTGTCACAGATCAGGTAAAGCCAGTTTAAAAAGCACTTTTATACTTCTGTAATTTTTCTTTTTCTTAGAGAAGAATTAAGGTTTTCAGATGCCTTTACTCATTAAAAGAAGATACCACTTAATAACTTTAATAATTTTATGAAATGCATAATGAATTTTATTTTTATGGAAACAACATAGTGTCTGTTTTAGTCGATTCAGAAATTTGTAACAAAACCAATTTGACACAGAATACTACAATTCTTACAGCATTCATTCTTAACTTCCAGCTAATACTTATTTCTCAATGCTCAAAAAATGAGTTTGTTAACAAATGAGTTTGTTAAACAATGAGTAAGGGCAAGCGAAATATTTAATTCTCTCAAAGACACAGAATACCTAATGTTCAAAATTGAACTGCACCTCAGAGCAAACAGCATTCACTATTGAAAAAACCTGTCATATCCAATATTGCATACTGCTAAAAGATACATTGCTTATTCAAACATGTTACTATATTATTTAATATTTTGGAATACAAGTATGAAACAAAAGAGAAGTAGAGAAGGGGGAGATAAGAGAATTTAATGGACTGAAACATATAATACAATCTAGAAGTAATTATACTGAGAAAAAATATATTTGTTTTAAACAAAACTAGAACAGTTGTTTTTAAAAGAGCCAATCTCACAATGAATGATCTTTTTGCAACCATACACTGTTTCAGAAAGGTTGTTGACAGCCTACAAGTATACAAGGGTTCATCTATGTATAGCTCACTGCAACATCACTGTCCACAGCAGATATCAAAGCTTTCCCTTTACATAGGTGTTCAGAAAGCATAAAGAAATAAAAATTTATGCTGTATTATGTTAGATTACTGGAAGTTTTCTATTAACATTCATATTCTGATATTATAATTCTGTATCAAAACACACAGGTCTTACTACAGAAAATCAGATGTGCAATATCCAGTTCTGGAGTTTCTGTATTACAAGCCTCAAATCACTGTTTTGCATCCAGCTGAAAAAATAATCTTTACAGACCTTTTGTATGAAATTATGTTAGCTGCAGTGCATATTAAACCAGGTATGAAGGTTCATTGCCAAAACCAGATTGTAAATTTTAAGCTGAATATTTTCAACTCTGGAATGAATCTGATTTTAAATTTATCAAATAGATGCAGCTTTTAATACCAAATGCTACAGACAATTTATCAGTCTAGTATTTTAAATATACTGTTACAAGTAAAGGAAATTTATTTACGAACTGAATTCAAATAGGGTGCAAAACGTGAACTGTTCCGAGCCATCACTGTTGCCCTAATTGCATGCTTCAGCTACAGACTAGAGAGGATTGTACTAAATTATACAGAACATACCAGTGTTCACTGTTTAGGCTATCTATTAACTGTCAATCAAACTAATAACAGCAATTTTTTCACTAATTTTCTTGGTGCAGCTGTTTATAGAATATCCTGGGCGGGCTCATTTCAGTAGACATATAATAATATAGACATCAGAAAAAAGAGCCATATCTTTTTGTCATCTATTCTTCATGAAGACCAAGATGTAGTGGGGGAAGGGGATCCTCTGAGTAAATCAACCAGATACTTAATCCAGCCAGCTAGGATGATCTGATCAACAAACTCTGATAAGACAAGGCCAGCAAGCTGATAATTGTGACTTATGCTACCTTCAACTTTTAATTTAATTTTACCTGCCTCCTCTCTTCATGAGACATGCTGGATTAAGAAAATCTTTATTTATGCTGTTTCTAAACTATAGGCAAGTTACTATACATATTGAATCTCTTCAGATTTAACATCTGTATTTTAAGTTCAGACTGCACGTACTTCACTCTGCTTGAACAACATTACACATTGCTACAGGGAGAAACAGATTCTCCACTGGACTATTACTGTTCTCTTCACTACTGCTCAGATTTGTTCCTAGACTATGAAGACAGAATAAGTACCCACTGATACTTACTCAATCAGTTTTCTTCATAATAGAGAAGGGATAAAAAAGGTTTTCATTAGAATATGAAAAACCAGAGTTCTTTGTTACAGTGGGACTGATTTTTCACAGTACTTGAATGAGGTGAAGGAGGGGAATATACCTCTTAGCTAAGGGGTCAGCACCAGGGGAAGAAGAGAGCAATCCCTTAACTGGATGAAGGTAGCAAGTTGGAAACTGTAAGAAACCATAACTGACCCAAGCTACAGAAGTTACTCATTTTACAAATTACATTATTCCGTAGACATAAATAACCACCCCCTGCCAATAATCTCAAAGTCTATTTCTGCATCTAGGTTGGCAATGGTTCAAGAGATTTAGTGGAGTTTAGTTTGCATAATTTTCTTTCTTTCACTTTTCTCTGTAGAGTGGCATGGCAGGTAAAAGTGGAACAGTATTGAAGGGCATGAGCAAACAAGTGATGTGCAGACAAGGAATCTTCTACAAAGATGGGGGACAAAAAGTTATTCTAATGATAATTTTTTTTCCTATCTGCAACAAATCTAAACGTTTCCTAACCATGAATGAACCACAGATGACTATATCTTACTCTGTTTCCAACAAGAAACAGGTAACTTAATCATGCTGCCGATAAGGAATCACTACAGCACTGCCTCCTTTTAAAAAGGACGTTTTTGCCACTAATCCTTGAACGGTCAGGACACAGCTCTTGCTTCCAGTCCCTACCTGCCTGCCCCATGTAATTGTTCTTAAGTGTGTCACCCCACAATTGGCTCAACTGCAAAGCTCTTCTCTTAGAAACATACATGAATACAGATAAATTAAAACTATAGTCAGACATTCATTAATGATAATGAACAATAGAGGAAGCACAAAGAACTTGCCTCAAACAACAATATGGACACAATACGTAAAAGAAAACGGCAACGCTGCATTAGATTAGCCATGAGTATTTCTATAAAGCAAACAATTTATGTAGAGTGGAGAGCCCATTACTGTATTCTAACACGCTCAAGAGATTGCTCAAACATAGTTAGTTTTTCAGAAAGTTCAGAGTACAAAAGACACAAAATTGCCACAGCACTCATTCACTGATTTCAGTAAGTTTATGGTTAAACCGTCAATATGATATAAATTAAGACAATCACAGATGAAAAGTTGTATTTGTCGCACTGGTCCACAAATATGCTTACATTTTGAAAATATGCTTTCTGGGGTGCAAAAACTAAAAAAAGCATTTAAAACTGTAGTTTAACATTTGAAAGAATTTGTCTACAGAGAAAGGGTTGAAAGAGTTTGTCTACAGAGTACTACAATTGTGCAAAATCAACATCATCTTAAAACCCTATGACTCTCAACACACATCTGCAATCTACATGTACTCACAGCTCTTGCCTAAGCCTTCTTATCTTTGCTTTGGCATCTGCTAGCTCTACTGATAGGTGCTGTCTGCTTTCAGTGCGTTTCATGCCAGGAGATCCACAAGGTGATTGTGCTGCCGATGCGTGAGGTAGAAAACGGAGACAGTCCCGTTCTTCTGAGAGTTCTATGATAGTCTAAGAAATTTTTAAAAAAGAGAGAGAGAAAAACAAAGTACAGAATTGCATTCAGAGAGCCATTTATGTCAGAAACTACTATCATTCAGTGCCTTAATAAATCAAAGACTGAAACAAAGAAAGAATAATGGAAAAGTTTTGCCATAAAAGAAGTTAGAAGCCCTACATACACCTCTATACCTAACGCAAATAAATAGTCACAGCTATTTAACAGTACTGTTTGGCTGTTCTTAAACTACTCAAATTTAGACTTTTAAATCCACAAAATTATCAGTGCTCAGAATGGATTGGGTAATGAAAAGGCAAGAATTCCTTAAACATGAGAATAAATATATCTCTCTAAAGAAGCTGGCACTCTTCAGCTTCAAATACTTTTGCTTTGTGTTGCAAAAAAGCATTACCATACATCCTCTCCCATCACGGTTAAGTTTCTGTTTTACTCTTGTCAAGACTGTGAACTGGAAAGACAGTTGCTAACTGTCAAAGGAGTACTTGGAATAATTGCAACATTAAGATGTCCACACTCTACTGAGGGGCAAATGTGGGACCAACAAGATGATTCATAACTTGCAATTTTTATTAAATACATTTCTATTTCTTGATTCTCACACAGTACGATAATTATGCCTCGCGATAAGCTTGTAAAGCCTCCTCTCCTAGTATGGATTCTACTCCAGTTCACTCAAACCTGTACAATAGGACACAGTAATGTAACAGGCATCTTTCAGCAACTGGCTTGCAAACTGATAGATTACTGATTCCTGGAGACTTCAGCTGATACAGCTTTGGATTTTCTGTTTTCAACTACTGAGGAATGTTATTTAAAGTTGTTTCAGACTCTGGTTACATGAAAAAGATCATCTGCTATATCTTTTCTAGTTTGTCACAGTATTCAACAACTAGTATGTACACCATAACTACCTGAAACAACTTTCTGGCAGTAAGGAATCCTTGCTTAAATATGTTAACAGAACATACATTAAACTATTAGTTATAAAAATGGTAAGCTGTATCATCTTAAAAAAAATTATTTACTATATTTCTCTTAAGCAACAAACCACATCCATACCTCTGAGTGCTCATCCCTTTCATCTATAAGTCTTTTTAAATGTAATGCCATATTCTTCAAGAGAGGTTCAACATATTCTTGTGTCAATACAATGACATCCATCCACTGCAGATCAAACACATTCTCCTGATTATGAGTTACCTACACAGAGTGAAATGGAAGAGAAGAAACATCCTCTTTAAATTATAAGAGTGGAAAAGAAGCATAAAGAAAATAAAGCTGAAACTCTATGGGTTAAATTCTCTAGACAAGGTATGAAAAAACATTTAAAACAAACTAAATTGTACATAATGGAACAGTTCCTTGTCTTCCTGAAAGTAGTACCTTGTACTTCTGGCAAAATAAAAAGCAAAAGGTGACTATGACAAAATATATATTACATATCACATATATGGGATTTGAATTATATTTTATAAATAAATTTGCAGATGAACATTTCACTTAAGTAATTTGCTGTAATTCTAAGAAATTCTTGGAGCATCAAACTTACTCCCTGGTACTGCTTTAACAGTGTAATCCAAAAGAGCTTATCATGCAATCTTTTCGTGAATAAAGTTAAAAGGTAAAGGCATTTTTTGCTTACTAAAACCAATAGATATACAAATCACAAATTTGATTTACTTGCTTTTGAACAAATGCAATTAATTTTCTTACAATAAAATACTCCACCTCCAAAAAAATTAAAAGCACAAAACCCCCAATATACCTCTTGAATATGGGCTGCAACAGCTGCTCTAGTGTCAAAATCCAGACCTTGGATTCTTTCAATAAATTCTTCTTTTTTCTGACACTATAAATAAAGACATCTATTTTATATACTTTTATATGTATACTCACAAGCATTTTCATTCTTCCTTTGTATTTCTAACAGCTAAAAATGATAAAACTGACATTACAATGATCACATATTATCTAATAATTCTGTTGACCAATAAATACTTCATTTATGCCATATTACAGTAATTATAACTTTCAACACTGACGATAAAGAAAAAACAGGTATTGAAATGGGGAAAAGGAGAGGTTTCTTAAAATAGCTACTTATTCAAATTTTATGCTAGTGAGTTCCACAGGTATTTTTTTCACTGTCTTCTCTAGTACTCAAGTTGCTTAAGATGTTACAAACATAACTGATTCTAATTTTTCAGTTTAATTAGCTGAATAGTACAAATTTTCCTAATAAGAACAGCACTCCATCAAAAAAGTTTATTAAATACATGAAACAGTTTCAGTAAAATATATGAGTTTCAGTAACATAATTCTTCAGTACTTTACCATTGTCTTCCTTTCTTTACAGTATCAGGTGAATTAACAATATTGCCATTAATAAACTATTAGAAATACTACATAAACAGTTTGCTATATTTGTACAATAAAACTAAGAGGTGTACAGTTGTAGCCATTTTAACTGTAAGAATATCCAGATTTTCAAGGAATGCAATAGTACGACTAGAGGAAGGAAGGTCAAAGTTGTATACCACCTCAGGTATTAAAATAGTAAGAAAAGAGATCAGGAACACTTAAACCATTTCATACAGATATAAACATAATTAAACTTACCTGAACTGCACAACCAAGTAAAAGCAGGAGGAGTTTTTTTATTTCTTCAGTACCTGGCTCTAAGAAGAAAACAAGAACAAAAAAATGGTAGGTGTAAAATGGTAATCTGAGCTTCTTCCCTTATCCCTCAGAAACCATCAGGTTTTCTCATTGTTTTCATATAATTTATGTTAACCTAGTTTAGAAAACAAAAAGATGAAGAAACCCCCATCTTTCCAGCTTTCAACTTAGTCCTTTTTTGCCATTTAACTGCCAACTTACAGTGTTAACAAATGGCTTAACATCCATAATCATTTCAAACGGAAAAAAACCATCATTTCAGCCCTTTGTAAAGCAAAACTTCAGAGTGACACTTCCGAAAGTGCTTTGGAGACCTACAAGTTTCCAGCTGTCATCTCAGGTATCTTGAGATAGTTACAAAACTGCTTAAATTATCTGCCGCCCCCAAGCTGTAAGAGTAAGGTGACAAGTTCATTTAAATTATTTTATAAAGCTGTATTAGATATTCATCTGCACATCTAAAAATCAAAATGTATTTCCAAATCTGGCCTTAAGCATCTTAAATCTCCTAAAGAAGCTTAAGTTAAAGAACTCTATTTACGGATCAGTAAAGATGTTTTTTACTTTTTACTTTCAAAATGTCCTCGTCTTGCTACTAAATATACACTATATCTAGAATATAAATGCCATAAAGCAAACGCTTTAAGGATGGCAAAATAGCTTAGACTAGCTGAAATTAAGTTCTATATGGTCATATATCATTTTGCTTTACTGAAACAAAACACTATCCATTGGGCTATCTAGGAATAAAAGGGTCCTAATAGCATCCTTTCTACAATATACTCTGGATTTCAGCCAATAGTTTATTTCATTGTTAGCTAACCAGACAAAAGCTATGCTATCAAATATAATAATGCTGGGTCTGGCTAGAAATCTGACCTTTATTCTGCAAAACTGTACTCTGCGACACAGCTGGTGTAACTACTACCGATACCAACAGATTCACTCTCAGTCCAAATAGCAAACAGTGAATGTCTACCATGTACTGAAGTATGCACAGACATTCTTGAACCTGACCTAAGTTACTGAAGTCCCTTTTTTTAAAGGACTCAGTAATCACAGGTGATCTCCAATGACCATGAGATGATTATAAGCATCTAAAAGAAAACTCAACCAGAACCTTCTTTCCTAAATGGCAGTTTGCAATCTTCTACACTGGGCAACTAAGTCTATTTTGGATGAACCCCCACATAAGAAAGACGTAACCATTCACTTACAAGCACTTGCAAAATTGTCCTTTGATTTGATCCACTACAGTACCTTGTAAGTGAAACAAATGTAAAATCCTTCTCAAAAAGTTACAGATACGAGGTAATCTTGATCAAAAGATGAAATTAAGAAGAAATCAAGAAAAGGCCAAAAAGGATACAGAACTCTTAATGATTTTGACTAGTTTTCAGTGAAGAGTCAAGCCTGCTGCCATAAAGCAGAGATGAAAGACAAATGCTAAGCTTCTCCATCCTCCCCATAGCTTCAGGAGTTCTCTGTGCATTATAATACTAATTTGAGAGCTTTTTTCCAACATTGACTCAACCTGCTTCTTTTAGAGGGAGGTATGTATAATCCCAATGAACATGTAATGTTTCAATTTTTCAAAAGAGGTTTGTCAAACAGATAAGTTACAAAGAACACAAAGTCAAATGGGAGATGTTTAATCATTTATACAGACTTCTTGTATCCCAAAGACTTGAGTTGTGAAGTCTTTTACATAGAACTAGAAAACATCAATGAACATGTTTCATCAGAAGCATGCTACTTCAGCTGAAGAAGGGGAATTCCACCTGGCTGCCTGCCTTAATCAAAAGAGGTTAACCAGAATATTGTAATAGAAGGAATCCATCCCAGCATCTCACATCCTACATTCACTTATCCCAATAGATTTATCACACTTTTTTTTTTTTTTTAAACCAATCCCTGAACTCCTCTTCAGATACTCATTTGCACACTGCTTCAGCATCTCTTGACTGGCTTTTAAAAACCTACCTGAACATAGTTTCCATGTCTCTCCCCCACATTCCCTGAACGAACATGGTAAAATATTGAACAACCTCAGCTTCCCATGGCTACCAACCATCTTCTGTGTTTTTCTTCCTTCTTCTCCATCACAAATGCAGAAATAGATCATTCTCTTCTACACTCTCCAACTTGCTGCTTGAACTTTGTCCCTACCCTATCCTATCCTATCCTTCAATCTTCTCTGCACTCACTCTTATCCCTGACTTTCATACCCTCTGCAGCCTTCCATCCTCCCCTGGCTTGCTCCCTCAAAAATATGAACTTGTTTTTATCTTTCCTCTTCCCCTGTTAAAGAACATTTGCCTCATGATTATCTCCTTTCTCCTTTTCCTCTGTAATTTAACTTAACATTTACAGTCACAGGCTGTAGCTCTTCTCCCATTTTCTCCTCAAACAGGCTTCCTGCCAATTAGCTCAACTGAAGTGCTTCTTGATAAAGTCTCTGATGAACTCTTTTTTTACCAGAGCTCAAATCCAGCATTCTATCTGCATTTTCCTTTATTAGCCAACTGCCTCTGATACAGTCAAACACACTTCTCTTTCTTAAATCTTATCTGCCCTTGCCTTCCGCAATTTGTCATCTGGTATTTGTCTACTAATCATTCCTTAAGTACAAAGTAGTGCAAAGGGGAAAAACTGGGAGACATTGCTGTGAAAAATGACAGCTACAGCCTAAGCTTTAGTGGACCAAATCTGAATTATTATCAGAGAATCAACTTTTACTATGGGGGCTCGCCTTGATGCAGTTAGATTTACACTGTAAGTCTCTCAAAAGGTCACTGAGGTTTGATTTTACTACACTTGCCCACTAAAGAAAAAAAACTTAAAAATCCCTGTAGGGATAAGGTCCTCTTCAAGTTGACATAGCAAGAACAGTCCTAACTTTCAAAGGGGAAAGGTTCTGGATGGAACCCAAAAGAACAGGTCTATCTTCTGATTCAGATCAAACTCCATTATGAACTCAGGCAGGAATCTGAAACATCTTCAGTAATATTGCCCGTACACAACAAATTTTTTTTAATATGTGGGCTATGCTACAGTAAAGTCCTTATTTTCTCACAAATCCAGTAATGTCCCCACAGGAGAGCAATGCCTACACCACCAGAGGTTCCAGCTGCCAAACCACAAAAGCTACACAGACTTCGCTGAGGTCCCAAAATGGGAAGAAGCCTTCTTATTAATGACTAAAGCACAGTTTTTTATGTAGACAACTGAATACTAAATTATCTTTGTGGATTTTTGCAGTGCATTTTTAATAAAATTTCATCTTATACTGCACTATTGTTAAGATATATTTTGTCTCAGTATCTTGAAGAGAATAAAAAATGTCACTACAAAAACAATACTATGACCCGTTTTTTTTAATCCATTCTTCCACTAAATCTCATTTCTAGGCAAACCCATGGAGTCTTTCAAAAATCTTAAGAAAGTCTGGAATCAAAATATAAAAGCACGATGGATTCTATTCTTTTGGAAAAGAAGAGACCACATTCACACTTCTTGGTGCATACGATAGATTACAGCATCTACACATATAAAAACTTAAAAGGCTGTGACCTCAGAAGCATAAGCAGCAATATTCAAAAGCAGAAAGCAAAAATCAAAAATATTAAATAAAAGATACCTATATAAATGGGATATATGCAGATGGGATGTGGAAAGTGTCAACGTTATGAACCCTGGAACTGAAAAGTGAGGTAACACAGATGGTTCTTCTTGCTCATGAGAAAAATTTGTCTCACACAGAAGCATGGCATATAAGACATCTTAAATAAATAAAAAAAGCCAGGGGAAGCTACACAGCCTGTTAGAGTAGTTCCTAACCTCTCTGCTGAGCTGCTAGAACATCAGAAGTAGAACACCTGGGACACATTAGACCCAAGTAAATAAATTCTGCCCAATCCATAGTGGCTCCATGCAGGCCAGGTGTGTCTGCTCCGTGCTTCTGGAATTGAGAGCATGGTGCAGAGATTCCCAAGTGGCTGTGGATAGTCAGCTGGGTCCATACAGGCTAATTTTCTTGGTCTGAAAATTGCAACTCTCAGAGCTGGAAGCAGAGAAGGTGGGAGCATGGAGAAGAGAGTGTCAGTTCAGGGGAGAAAGCAAGAAGGTAATTGCAATATTTTTCAGGTAACGATGCAAGAGAAGCAGGAGAGTTTGGGGGAAGGAAAAACAAGGATTAGGAGTTGGATCAAGTGAGATTCATTGAACTGCCAATTTTCTCAGGGGTGGCTTAGGTAAAGAAAGTTGAGAGCGTAGTAGCTGGGAATACATGAAACTTATACTTTGTCATATCAGTGGCTCACTGGTTGCTGGGAAATGCACTTCGTTTCAGTATAAATCCTAATCACAGCCAGTGCTGAGGTTTGGACAGAACACATTTTTGTAAAGTGTGGACCTTTGGTGTGAAGAAAGAAAATGTTACTCATTATTAAACCACTTATTTGCTAAAAGTATTTACACCATCTTCTGTTGAAAGGCTTAATCCTATATTAATTTTATTCCCAGTGAAACAATACGTATTATTACATCAATATAAATTTTCATCTTAGTTAAAAATAAACTTACCAGAAAAAGGATTTTTGCCAATTATTAATACATTTGGCAAAGACATCATGATCAACTGCTGCAAATTCTCCTATAAAAGTTAATTAAAATATTATTTAAATCATATGTATTGAATGAAAGCAAACATCAAATACTAACCACCACAGAGAACTTAGTATTACATAAGTAGTTTAAAATTTTTCAGGTCTTAATACATGCGTGTTTAATACTTAATTATTTGGACTCTAATTAAAAAAACTTTACAAGTACGAATTACTTCTACAAAAGCTTTGTTTTATTGGTTTGCAAGATCATCTCAACATGGTAAAATCCTCTTGTGGCAATGAGCTGGCTTATGGATCTTAAGCCAACTAGATCCTGTGTCTCAAAATGTAGCAAAACTCCTTTAAATCATTAGTGTTCTAGTTTCTCTGACTAGCTTATTGACAGATGTTTATTTTATTTGCTCTAAATTGCATTTATACTACAAAATATCAACTTCCTCTATTTCATGTCCATAGTCTCGATGGCCTTGCCAAAACGTGGATGTGAAAATTACAGGTTTTTTCCTGCAGTTATGCTGGGACAATCCTGAATATAAAGCTACAAAATCCTATTTGCATGATCCCGCGGAGTTTTAGTTTGGTAAGTCCCACGCACTCAAGCAGCAGCTTTGCCTATCTATTCTATAGACTGTATCAATGGATAGTTTCTGTCAGCCAGTAATGGCTGTAATCAGGTCAAATCCCCAGTCTAGACAGAGCCTAATTCTTCTGAAGCAGAATAGTCCTCCTCCTGTTCCCAGATGTTTACTCACAGCAGATGCCATCCCATCAGTAGCTCTGGAGTCATGCTTTTTGTTTTTCCACAGTGACAGATTCATTAATACATAAAATGTTCATACTCAAAAGCTATGTATTCCAGAACCATCACCACTTTATATCCAAAAGACACGTATTATGTGTCATTATTGTAAGCTAAAAACCTAACATAAAAGTCAACTCATTTTAAGTCACATTTGAAAAATGACAGCATTCCTTGAGAAACACCTGTAGAAATTATTAGCTATAGCTATACTTGAAAGTTCTCACTAGTTAATATAGGACAAAAAATTATATCTGAACTGATTAATACTAGACTGAAAAATATGTACTCTTACTGCACATGCCCAAGACAAATTATAAGGAAGGAAAAAATAGCTTTGACCTACTCAAATATGAATTTCAACCAACCATGACTCTTGTACTTCTGAGATCTTGATGACAATTTTCAAATTAAAAAAAAAGATATGAAGTACACCACAGAAAGTTTTAAATCAATAAAGAACAGATAAAATATAAGTAGTTCAATGCATATTTATAGCTACTATGAAAGAAAATCACATACTTTAAAAAGTGGGGGCTTGGTGGCTTTTTTGTTGTTTGGTTTTTTTGTAATAGCTCAAATAATTCCATGATGCTATTATAAAGCTCTTCTTACTGTGAGGGAGAGTACAAGTAGGGGTAACCAAGAAATGTGTCCTCTATGGACTAATGACATTATCACCTCTTTTCTTACAACACCTCTACCTTGCTTGAAAGATGTCTACCACCTTTTCTGTCACACAGTGTTAACTTCATCAATAAGCTTGGTGCAACTGCTCTCAATTTGTGCTTACTTTTGAAATGACTGCTTCTATTAAAAACCTGACATTGGAACCTGTGTCTCCCCAAATTCACATATTTATTTTAACTGTTATTTAACCTGCAAAAATAAACTAAGCCTATTTGCAGAATTCTGCCTTGCTTGTACAAACTTGTAGAGTTCATTAGCATTTATTTTATTAAAGACTCACACGTCATCTGTCAAATGAGGCTGACAGAGCACCCATGGGAGTCATGGAAGCTCACTGTATAAAACCTCCAAAGCCCACAAAACCTGATAGGTGGATCAGTTCTCCTGAATCAGCTGCTGAGAACAATTCCACACTCTTATGTTGCCAGGAAATGCATAGGCTCAAAAGACTGGTTTGGGACCTAGTAAGAGTTTGGTGATGCTCTAAGGAAGTAAAGCAGCTTCACCGGAAAAAGAAGATGCAATTGTAATTACAGAAAAGAACAAAGATGACACAGGAACCAAAAAACTTGTATAGTCTAACATGATGTTTTAATTTTGAACATTATATTCTATCAGTGCCGTTTTTTTGACAAGTACATATACACAACACTGATGCAGTTATTTACTAAATTGAGAATGTTTTCCAGTGATGTTATAAAAACACATGGAATAACCCAGCATGGACAAGCTCACAATAAAGAGTTTTAAGAGTTAGGATAACAGAATGCTAAAAATTAAAAAACCTTATATCCATTAATATCTTATCCCTACTGCAGCATTCCAGACATTAATTAATCTTGTATCTCAACACAATCATTACCTTCTATGCTCCACTACTCTCAGGCATGCCATTCAGAACATATACCAAGCATGATACCTGTGTAGACAGCTGCCCAAAGCACTCAGGTGTAAGGGCTCACACCTCTGTCAAGGCATACCCCAGACTACGAGAGGCCTCTCGGATTGATTCCAAGGCATTTGTCAAGCACTAGCTTTTCTGCCTTGGGTAATTTCACAGGTGACAGGAACTAAACTGACCCCTTCTTGAAACTGAGTTTGCTATGCTGCCTTGCTAACCCATACACAGGCTGTGGGAAAACACCAGCTGCCAGGCCACACTAAGTTTGAGAGGAAACGATGACTACAGTCCATCCTTCAACACTTCTCTCCAAAACCAGGAAACTACCACAAGGCATACACCTCCCTGTACACATGTGGGCACACCTGAGCGACCATCAGCAACACGTGTTGATGTTCAATCAGATATACCCACATGCAAAAAGCAATTTTAAATTTGAACAAGTGTTCCAGTTTGGCTACTAAATGCCTTTACTCCTACTAAAATGCCAGACCTGCAGTGTTTGCAAGTTCCCTCACTTGTACTAGGAGCCTGAGAGACTGGGGACGGAAAGGGGGAAAAAGGTTTATGCAGTTCTATACAGCTTACACGTCCACAGGGCAAACTTGAACCATTAAAGGCATGGTGACTGATTTTAACATTTATTGAGTATGAATACTCTTTTGTTTTAAAAAAGCCATAATAAATTATTTCTAACACAAAGGTTTGGAGCAACAATAACAATCCTGAATCATTCAAAGGTAAGCTACCTAAATGCAAGCGATTCTGCCTGATCCTGTTGCACTAGGACTGGCTGATACTATAAGGCCAAAGAAGCACAGGGAATGCTTTGAATTTAAATAAAGATCAATCCTGTCACTGTTTGAGCCTCCTGTTGCACCAGTTGTGAAACACTAATGCCTGGTCAAAAACGACTACCATCAGGAAATGGAAAAGCGTATGGGTCTTACTAGGCAGCATTTATACCCACATATAGTAGCCGCCAAGAAAAGAATGATGTGAAGTACGCAGAAGCTCAAAGTGCTAGCTAGAAAGACGTACAGTGGTTGACCTCTGCAGTAAGTGACAGCTGGGAATTTTCACTGCACTTTGGAGTTTTTGAGAACATGTACTATGTGTGTACACACAAGGAAAAGCGTACAACAGTACAGGCTCTGTCATGATGCACCCACTATTAAAAGGCAGATAAAGGAGATTTTCTCCCAGATCTGGACTCTCCTGGCAGAAAGGTGCAGGGAATTGTGGAAGGGCACTGAAAGACACACTGTAAGGGATGCTGGTGGTATTTGCAGTGTCCTACTACAGCATGTCCATGCGTACACCACTCTATTCAGGCTCTGCATCTAGAAGGCATAGTACCAGCTCTTACCTATCGCAAAAACCACAAAAATTCAATGGCTATTTTACAGCTCTAAATTAGATAATCACTGCATTTACTATGAATTCCCATCTGATTGTTATCATCTCACTGATTTTTTCCTACTGAAATCAAATTAATTCTATAACCAATAAATTTTTTGATAAAGACTAAATGCACATTTAATAATTTCTCTCATAGGCACAAAACTTGGCTCAATTCAGAAAATACCAACTGATACTGCTTAATGTACTATAGGAGCAAAGATGCAGAATACCTATCGTATAAACATATTATAATTCACATACAAGTGTTTCTAGACTACTACTATACCTGTAAATTAAGCATGATAAAAAATTTGACCAGATTTACAAAAAAATAACCATCCATACAATATCTCAAAATATTAATCTTATTATTGTTACCCTTAGAGGCATAACTATTACAGAATTCTTGGAAACAATTCTAGGCAAAACATAATACAAGAAACAATTACTGACCTGATAGTAAGTTTTTATTTGTTTCACCAAAATAGACAAATTTTGAATCCTTAATGATGCATCATTGTTTACTTTTTTGTTTATCCTCTGATTAGCAGACTTTGGATTACTGAAAAAAAAAACACAAAACCACACTGAACATTAACCTTTAAAGTCTCTATATAAAACAAATGATATAGTTAATGTGCCAGCATAACAACTTCTTGTCTCAGTTACCATGCCACTTTTTTCCCCTCCACAAGTAAATAAGGACTTGTGGAAGTGACTGCCAAAGGCAGAAAGTAGTAACTTGAAACATCTGTCTCCAATACAACTGGTCAGATTAGCACCCTTTTTGGCTATTAATGCAGTATGTAATTGGGAGCACCCATCACAATTACCGGAGAATGAATGCAAGAAGAAAGCTTTTGTGGCTCTGCACTTCTCCACAAGCAGGCCCATCCCTGACAGAATACAGAAAGCAGAATATAGCTATAATGTAAATATTCCAGCACACACTGCAGACATCAGGAATGATACTCACTGATGCAGACAATGATGAATAACAGAATTCAGACTGGCTACATTAATGAATGTCTATAAACTGAAAACTATTATGATGCTATTTTACTATCTTGAGGCACAAAAACAGAATGTAAGTTTTAACTTTTAGAACAATGAGGAATATGAAATACATCATGCTAACACACACTAAGTTATATTAATTTTATTTACAGATGACTGAGATCTGTCAACAAAGGTATTATTAATTGGGAGTTTTTGTCATGTACTCTCACATACCACCAGATTTTTCTCTGGGTTTATCATGGCTTCAGAGAGGTATCAATACCTTTTTCCTTCACAAAGTAGAAAGGATCTGAGGAAATGCAGATGAGTCACCCTTTTTCCCTACCTCATAACATACCAAGTTATTAACCCCATACAAGACAGTGTGACAACATTCACTGTGATTTTTCAAGGAAAACAATACAGAACCAATCCAACTCCTCCATGACACCCTGTAAAAGGCTTTGAGAATTCATAACGGATGGCCAATATGAAGTTTCTTAACTTTTACAAAGATACTTGATACAGTTGCACAATGCAACTTTTGATATTTAATTATATTATTGTATTATTTAATGATATTATTGTCAGATAAATGTGCAGCTGACTGGAATACTGCACTCAAACAAGAAACTACCAACATCTCACTGTCAAAGTGGAGGTTCCTACAAGGGTGTGTGTCTGCTGGGCCTCATTTTATTCAACATTGCCATTCATGATTTAGACAATGGAACACAGAATACAGTTATCAGAACTGCCATTGGCAAAAATTGGGAGGAATAAGAAAAAACAACCAAAAAAACTTCAAAGAACACTATGGCAATTGAGAATGATCCTGATAAAGTGCAAAAGTGGTGTGAGAGCACTATAATGGAATTCAGTAACAATGCGTACAGGCAAAAGATTATACTCAGGAACCAAATGCAGGAAGAGGAGTAACTTGCTATAACACAAAAATCACCTGAATATTGTAGTGGACACAACCAAACACCAAGGAAAAAGAAATGCCATTGCCAACCCCCCCAATTCTTCAGTTTTTTTAGTATAAGTGCTGTCTAAAAGACAGGTAGTTATTCTTTGCATGGTACAGATGATGCTTCAGTTACTAGAGAGTCACACTTCAGGGAAGGTCTGCATTTGTACTTCTTTCACACGTGAATCACCTGGGTTCTAAGCAGCATGCAAAGGCTCATCACAGGCCTTCCCTCAATTACTTGGGCATACTGTATTGCCAGGTGACATACAGGTACATCTGCCCCTAGAGAATAGGAACTGACTGTCGAAAAGCACATCCATCACACAGCAAGTTCTTGCAGAGTTCCTCAGGAGGAGACCAAACAGAGCAGGTTACACGTCAGCGTGAATTGTCTTGGTAGGACACCTACAACCTGCAACCTGAAAGCCAGATGCTATTGATGCACATAAACTGAAGGCTGTGCAGAGGACACCAGAAAAAGAACATGCACCATAGGGAACTGATACATATTTTATCTGAAGAAACCACATGGAAGTAGTCTACAAGATCATCGATATATATATGATTCATACATTTCTATACAGATACTCGATTCAACTAATGTGTAAGTGTAAACAACCAACCCCCCAAAATGAGCTATTCCCTCTACTCCACTGAACATAGTAGCATCCTGATTTATTTTAATGCAGTTTATCACTTTGATAGTTTCACACGCTCTTTGTACGAGTATCGCTGTAGACAAAATTTACATATTTTTCATTTAAATTTAAGTTACCTAAACAAACTTCTATTTGCCTTTTACAGCTTTCTTTGGTTTTAGCATGTTAGAATTTTTAAAAGATATATTTATGGCTTTTCTTCAGTTTATTGCTATCACAATTTCCTGGCTTGTAAGCATGAATAGAAATAACATAGAAAAAACACTGCCAGGAAAGGAAGTCAGATCATATAAAAAACACACCTCCAACACAGTCATTTTTAAAAGTAAAGCAGTAAGCATAGCATCTTTTTTCTCTCAAGTATATGAATATAAGTCTAGGAAAATTAGGACACAGATTCTTACATGGGTAATTGCCTCATTCCTAAATGCTCATCACCACGTGCCTAAAAATACTATAAACAATTAAAGTACATTTTAGAACATATTAGCTGAAACTATGTGACTAAGATGTCACCTTGGATTAATTCAGCCAACCTGTAGCTACAAAAAGAACTAAATGGACTAAAAATGATTATGCTTTGCAGATATACAGAACTGAACTCCTTTCCAAACTGAATTCATTCAAATTTGTTAAAATCAGAGAGAAAATCCAGGATAAATCCTGCTGACCTGATGCTGTACAGAGATCAGCTGAAGTCTCCTATTTCTACATTCATATCTCCAAAAGGCCGATTTGGGCCCTTAATCTTCATCTTTAATCTTAATGACTATCGGATTATCTCCAGGCTTTTTCATCATCTTCAGCAGCATTTCTACAGCCATATATTTTAGATGACTCTCCCTTTAGAGCACTCAAAATAGAGGGCACTAGAATTTCCTGAATATTGTAATAGCTCTTATTTTAGTATCAACACAAAAATTAGTGTGCAACCACAAGAACTCAAAACACAACTGTCATAAAAGCTCAGGCTTTACACTTTCTAATTTCAAAAGCTGCACTAGAAAATTTAGACAGATCTTGTAAGAACAAAAACTTTAACATTTGCATAGCACTATGTCTTCATAATGTTATGTAAACATAAATCTTTGCACACTCTTAAGACAAATTGTTACTCTCCCAATACTACAA
Organism: Buteo buteo; assembly: GCF_964188355.1. Taxonomy (NCBI): domain Eukaryota; kingdom Metazoa; phylum Chordata; class Aves; order Accipitriformes; family Accipitridae; genus Buteo; species Buteo buteo. Next base: position 10,840,083 of record NC_134179.1, read on the forward strand.
ATGGGAAATGAACACAGAAACAAACTCCTGAATAGCAGCAGAAACAATCAGTGCCAAGGATATCTGAGAGGAGGAGGAAAAAAAATGGGCAATTAGAGCCCAAGATTTCCTACGACACAAATTCTTAGTTCCACACCTTTGTCACCACTTCCATCTTCATGTTTCACTGGACAATATTTCACTACTGGGGCTCGCACACACCAAAGATACAGCACATGACCTTTGTGTTTTATTTGATGATACGAAAATAAATTTTTGAAATCAGAAGTCATAACACCTGGGCAAGATCAGGAACTGTAAGATGTCATTACACTTGTACCTGGACTTTGCTCCTGAATACCAGCACTTCTCCTCACAGTACAAAAATAAATAATTCGTGTGTCTCAAATGCTGCACTAACAGATACTAACAGAATCTGAGCACTTTTAGAACACTTTAGCAGACGCTTGGCAACAGTACTACAGCAAATCATTCTTATGTTTCATCTTCTCCATCTTAATCCTTAGAAATCATGTATGGATCAACTCTACCAAATTATGCATTAACAACGATAATCAGAAATTCTGTGGTATTAGCCTTGTGTCAAAGTTAATGTTGATACATATAAAAGATATTTTAAATCTTCCAACTACTGTTGAAAGTAAAGTAACATTCTTTTATTTCCACCAATTCACCCCGTGTATCCCCCTCCTCCTGTATGTGTGTGTGTGTATATATATATATGGGTTTCGTTTTTTTTAATGTGGTGTGTATCTTCATTTATTAAGACCAGTTCAATGGCTGACACATATTCCTTAAAATTTATGGAAATTCCAGGCTTCTTTTTTGATAAAAGTTACACTGTTTTGGGTCAAAATGATTCATTCCTGTATCTTAAACCAGAAAGCATTCAACTTTTTTTTTTTTTGGCATGAATTGCAGGAAACAGTTTAGTGAGATTGTGAATTTTGCTGGGAAAACTTGGGCCACAGATGTGCTCTAGAACTGTACCATTACCACTTGAAAAAACTCACAGTCCAGTTATATGATCCTCTGCTAGTACAGACTATCAACAATTAAAATCAGAATGTCAGCTTCAGGACAACCTGGTGCACAGAATAAATTTATTTTAATAATCTTAATTTTTTCCCACAGATTATGGTCCAACAGAGACCCAAACCTCAAAGTTCCCTTAACATTTTTCAGCAGAGCTTTAAAATAGATTATGGTAACATGAAGTTTAACCCCTTGCTCTTGAGGATCAATAAAACTGCGTTACTTAAATATCAGTACTAACACTACTAATCTCTACTAATCATTTTAAATGTAATTAAACATGTAGCCTCAATAACACACTATAGCTAGTAGGGAGTTTTATTTCTTTGATTTTGTCACTTTTTTTGTGAAGATTGTTGTATTGGCTCATTACCCTTCAAACAAGAGAGGTAAGTTGTCTTTGACACTCTCAATCATCACATGTTAGCAATAACTAGGATGACTTTTACTTGAAAAAAAGGTCATCTTCTAACTCTTCCTGGAGTGGAATCCTGCTCTCAATACCTTCCAGTGCAAAGAGGACTCTACCTCTGTACGATGGTAATTTAATGAAATAATGTGATTAGAAAGATTTAAATTATTATACTTTATAAACACAGAATATTAATAGGCTACCTATTAAAATGACCCACCCGTTGAAACATGAACACTTAAAATAGAGGCCACTTGATAGAAGAACCCTTCAGTGTTTGCATTTACCAGTGTTCCCTAATCTTCGGTCACTGATTTCTAGCTTTCAGATTATGTTTGAACTCTCAGTTTTGACTTGCAAAGTGTATTGAACAGCCAAGAACAGGCCTGACAGATAACTTCTCGCACCATGCGCTGTTACCAAAATAACTGTGATTAGGTCCTTCAGCAAGAGATTCATTATTTTAAAAAATAAACCCACCTTCATTCCCAATACTGATAACCAGGCCTTTTTCTCTCAAAGCCTCCAACTTTAAAGCTCAGTAGTCTCCTTAATCCACAAAACATCATTTTAAATAATCTTCATTTAGTCAATATAGTCCATCTTCTTAAGTATTGACGTCTTAACTCGTTCCTCTCAAAGAGGAAATAACATAGCATGATGTTATCTACACATTTTCCATTACATGTTGTTTGTATAACTGTTTTGTCAGACTGGTCCAAGCCAAGAACAGACATACTAATTTGCTTATCAAGCATTTGAAATAACTAATGAGAAAAACTAATTAAATATAATGTGCAAGTATTTTTCATTCAGAAAGATAAAATTCTAAACATAAATCGCCAAAACCCATATTGCTTTCAAGAGCATGCATCTTTTAAATTAGTTTACATTTTTTGGCAACTACTTTATTAGAGATTCTAATAAATTATTTGTATCCATATGTTGAATTGTTTAATTTTTATGACCTAGAAAATTTTTATAATAATTACATTTTCATTAATACTAAACAATTCTGCTTATTAGAATACATTTGGTCCAATACCACTGAAATAAACTAGTACATGCTGTTGGGAACACAACAAGATGCAAAGGAAATAATTTTGAAAATAAATAGGTTCTAAAATAAAGCTTTGTAAAAGATAGCTTTTAAAACCAGTTTTTTAAAAACATAATATTCTAGTGGCTACTGTGTTAGTTACACTATAAACATTTTTAAGGCAATACATGCTCTGAACTCTTGAGTCACTCCTTTTATTAGGTGGAGATACTGAACTGCTTCAGTGGCAAATAGCCTAGCAAAATAGGGCAAATCTATCTAGAAGTCAATAGGAAGCTGAGCAGTAAAAGATACCCTTAAGCAATTTTACATTTAAAAGCAACCTACTTATGACAAGATACATTAATTTCAATAGCAATAAAAACAGACAAGAGCATCTATCCCAATAATGCATTAGTTTAAAACTACTGATTACACAGAGAACTTCAGTGATTTTGAAATACTACCAGTGTCATGAATTACAGATTGAGACTTCATATAATCAGGGATTATGTGTCTTTAATTTTTCATTGACCAAAATCTATCAGAAATGGGAACGTGATAGCTTAATGGCTTCATGCTTAAATCTATGCAGACTGCAAACCAGTTGTGTCCTCTCTTGCCATCTGTTCCTTGATGGTACTTAGTGATTAAGTCTAGTACTATAACGCACCCTAATTTTAAATATTGTTTGAATGAATTTAAGTACAGTGAAATGCTGAAACAAGCAATTTGGAAAAAATTCTACATAAGCGTGCATCTCCGAAGGTAATAAATATTGACTGTTACTCTGTGTTTTAGCTTCCAGTAGCACAGTATTCACTTTTACACATAAATGTTTCTTGCCTACTAAAGTTGTATTTTTTTTGCAAAGTCCCATTGAATGGAATACTGAGGCTTACTCTTGCTCTCTTCCAAATATTTCAGTAATTACTGATACCAGAATGTTTGGATAGATCTCAAATAATAAAGCAGCATTTCCATTATTTACTATTAGCAAAAAAATAATAAACATGTACAAAATGTGTTTTACAAAGAAATGTAATGCAGCAGTGTCCTTTTACTGTGAAAGTTAAAATAAAACCAGGGCCTTCACTGAAGAATAATTGATAATATCCAATTTGCTTTAAACATTTGAAGCAACACCAGACAAAGCAGTACACTGAGGCAATGGAGTTATCAGAAGCACCTCTGCATATGGGACACAAGCAGCACTGGCCTTCACCAGCGTACTGTTTGATCAGTTTTAAAATCAATCATAGTCAGAAGGTCAGTCTGCAGGAGTTACAGTATCAAATAATGGGGCAGATTCTGAAGTACGATACTGTCAGTATCTGAACCTTGTGATCACACACATTCTACAAACGTTGGTACAAGATGGCATACTTCAAACTCCTCCTGCATCTGCCAGTATGATCAATTTCTGCTGTCAAAGATATTTCCATGCTAAATTTATCAAAAAGATAAAGAAAAAAATCTTAACACTCCTTTTCTACACCTCTGGTGCACATTCATCAGGACTTCTCTGTTGACAGAAATGGATTTAAATGGATGACGTCCCTAAAGAATAATTTGTGACATAGACTATCCACTGTTGAAGTGTGCAGAGAACTAACTTGGCACATTCTTACCTGAAAAATTGATGGCAATAAAATCCTTCCACCTCTCAAAGGGCATGATACAAGGCATACAAGCCCTGAGGCTGTAATGCATTGATGATACTGAACGATGTGATGGCCTGGTGATATTACACAATGCACACTTCACTACTACAACTGGAGAGTCGCAGTCTGACTTGCTGAAGACACAAGAGATGCATGTTCTAGAGTTGCTCAAGTGTTCACTTTTCAACCCTGCTTAGCCATTGCATCTTTCTGCACTTACACAGGATCCAGTAAAAGGATGCTCTAATCCTAACTTGCAATAAGCAAGCAAATGTTGTGGTTTATACTAACCACTCTTCTTTGCCTTTTTAGTGGGCATTTATGACAATCTGCCTCTTACTTGTAAAACACCTTCATTTCTGCCCTTGAGACAACACCGCTCAAGCAGCAATCAATGCACAGTTACAATGATCATGTAGTCCTGCAGACATCTACTCCAACGTCTAAAGATATCATTACAAATGCTGAGATATCATTTACCCCAAAATAAGCTGCATATTAATACCTCAATTTAAGGACACTTCGCTAACTCTGCACTTAGCAAAGATTGACTTTATGTGCCAGAAGTTTAATAGTTGTATCAAAGTTGTTTTGCCCCATGCTAATGTGAGTAGGAAGTAGGTCTGACATCAAAAGCCTTATGGCCCTTGCACAAAACCTCATTTCCTAGGATTATGTCCAACATCATAAACTATTAGGAGGCTGAAGCCCTATGCCTACTTTTACAAAAACACAACCAAGTAGCCTACAACAAATAGACTGGCTGGTGGGGATCACTGGGAACACTGCCAAGAACATATGAGTAGATACTGAGCACATGCAGACAGCTTTCCTACTTGCTGCCTTAGCTCTGCAGCATCTGACCAGGCTGAACTACTCACAGAGTAGCTGTACAATGCCTAACCTCTGTTTGGCACTCACAGCAGAGGAGCTGCCTAATTACTCATGGTTGAAGTGTGCTAGAATAGCTGTATCTGAAGCAGTGCCATAAGCCTTTGTGCTGAGTAACCCTGTCTCCCCCTTCTCCATCAATATGAACCTGCTGCACCTCATGGCTTCAGGGCTGCTCTGACCAACAACTGCTCTGCTGGGTGGTCCCACTGTTAGTGGTATTATTTGCATGAAGAGACATCCCCTCACATCTGTACAGTCCCAGGTTTACATGTGAATGTGCAAACAGTCAGACAAAATCATAGTATATTCAAGGGGTCTGGTGACTGCTCTTTAATTTCTCCCTCCCAGGGTTTTAAAAACAGCAGTGTCCAGAACAGCCCAGATTTATTTTTTGCCCTTTCTCTTTTCCTTAATAGTGATAAGGAAGATGCATGCAGGTGAGCAAAACGTCAGACAAAACAAAGAGAGGAAATAAAACGGTTCACCTGTCATTTACTAAACACACACTCGTATGACTGAATTAACACCTCCCCAAAATCCATAACTTCCAAGCTTACAGACCAACAGCTGTCTTTACCATCACATAGTATGAAACAACTTTACTGCTATTGTTTCAACTTGACTATCAAATGTATTCTTTTCCTATCACACTAAAAGGTACTATGTCAAAAAAAAAAAAAAGCTTTCTACCAAAAATTGAAAATGCTAAATCATTACTCACTGCACCAAGTAACCTGGGTAAGCTCCCCACAACAATCAAGAGAATGTGGATCAGCCTCTGCTCCACAGCTAGCAAAAAGTAAGCTGTCTTCCACCAAATTAAGAAGTTTCCCTGATGGAAAGGAAAATCTGTAGGATTCAGAGCATCACAGAACACTTAACATTGTCACACAAAATAAACACTCCTGGGTATTAAATAATTGAAAATTCCTAGAAGAAACAACTTGACAAACAAAACTTTTTTTGAGCAAGCAGATAAGAAGCAGGAATTCTGACAAACACACTTCACTACTTCAACAAATCTAAATATCTTACAAGGGTCTCGTCTTGTTGGGTTTTTTGGTTGGTTGGTTTGTTGGGATTTTTTTAATTGCAAAAGGCCTAGTAGCAAATATTGTTTGAAAAGGTAAAATTAGACTGCTGTAATACTTGCACTGTACTGCTTTCCAAATTGAACTAAAACAAAAAGGTAACACAGGATGCAAGTGCATACAGTCTACAAAGGACAAGCAAGAAAGAAGATGAACATACCACAGAAACAAAGCACTGAGGACAATGAATACTGAAGTTTTGCTTCCTACTTTAAGCATTGTGTGGTTTTTTTCCCGTCAGGGGAAACGTCTTCTACTTCTGAAATGAGTTCACATTTTAGGATCTATTCAGTTCAGTACTGATTAAAAGAATAACTGAAAACTATTTGACTTCGTGATTAACGCCTCAATGTAACTGACCATTAAAACACTGCAATCATTTACACCCACAATAACAGCGTGACAACGGTATGATTAGCTTTACACAAGTAAGCACTCACAGGTCTGGATCACAAGATGCAGCATGACTTTACACCAAACATCAGAGGGCATGAAGTGAGAAAACATTTTTACAATCTACCTTGGAAAGAACATTCTGCAAACATACAGGTAGTAGTTTGGAAGAAACATCGGAAACAGTTATATGAGAAGCAGAATAGGGCCAGAAAGTTGTCATGAAAGATAGGAGGCAGCAAGCAGTAAAGAAGAGAAGCAAATAAACACTTATTGCCCTTACCAAATGACATTTGTGGAACATGCTAAGATATTTAAAATATTAATATAAGGGAAAATAACTTATGTAGGATTTAAAAGCAATACACACTTATGCAGTCTTCTTTATTTAAGCTTAAAAAACCTCTTACAAGATTATCAAGTTTGTATATATGAGTTTTTCTCTTCTACCCTAACCAATTTCCAGCACCACAGCAGTATGTACTTTGCTTTATTTGATAGTCATAGCACTACCAAAAATAATTTCTCCTTTGGAAGACTTGAAAAAATGTTCACTTGTTTTATTCGTTACTTTGAACTTTGCTGAAGCTATAAATTCTCAAAAATAATTAGTTAGTACTTCAGATTCAAAATAGTCTAACCATAGGTAAGCATCTCAGCACACTGAGTATTAAAAACCACAGGAAATACTGATGTAAGATCATTGTAGTGAGATGCCACCAAAGCTACCTGAATATTGCAATTTCAGTGACTAAAAAGATCTTAAGTTGTAAAAATAGTGCCACAAAGATTTCTGTTAAATACTTTTGGTTAGAATGTTATGATTCTAGAATTCCCCTTTCTTAAGAAGTACAATAAACCTTCTATAAGTAAATTAGTAACAATAAAATACACATCTTCATCTTTTTCCATACCAATTTTTAGACCAGCAAGTGACAGATCTGAGCCCTTTGTACAGATTATTCCAGAGAATGAGACAAATTCAAATACAAGGCTCCTAGATATAAGGGGATTGCCAAAGAAAAGAAGTCACATTTCTTGTAAAAATTTTATCCACATGAGCAACTTCATTGCTTCAGCACACTAACTGTGATGTGTTGCAAATTTTGTGTGCACATCAATACACATACAATACCCTACTGATCTAGATACAAATAGAGCAGTACATGAAGGACCTTAACCCTGTTAACTACCCAAACCTCCAAGATAAGCATACACATAAGGGCCTGTAAAAGAAGTGCATTCTTTTCATCTTAAAACACCAATATTCTTGTTAAGATACAAACCAGCACTCTGTAAGTATGACATTTGTCTACATTCTATCATACATCAACTAGTATCTGTATTTTATTTTTGGCTGGCATACACAATACTCTAAATATACAGCAAGTATATTCCCAAGCTACCAGGAAATTACACCAGACATTTTTTTGCTCAAGGGCTTATTTAAGAAAAACAAAGATACTACACAAACAAAAACTAGGCCAAATATTTCCCTCCAGCTTAAAATAGGATAATATTCTGTAATAAACCTAAGCAGACTCTATCTCCTCTCACTATAGAAAAGGAAGCAAGTTTCCGAGTATATCTAAATGTGCAACACATTCAAAGATTCACCAATAGCCAGGGATATAATACAAGCCGCTTACAAGTTCATCCCTCACTATTTCCCAATCCAAAAACACAACCAAGATATTTTTTGCCTTTTCCTCAGACTAAGCCAATGGCAAAGCACACCAAACCAGTTTGGGTCAAGCAGTATCCTTGCTTCGATTCAATGCCTTAACATCAATTAGTCCAATGAAACAAAGTGAGGGCATTTTGTAAATACTGCTTAACAACAACTGCCTAAGAGGCCATGCCTCTTTGGCAGATCTTAAGGCATAAATACAGGATTCTTTAAAACAAAGCAAACAAACAAACAAGAGACTCCCACACAGTTATTACCAAATAATCTCTGACCACTGAGGTCATGTGCTCTAACAAAGCAGCACTTTGAAAAAATGTCTTGATCCCTAAATAATTACTATGTAGGGAAAAGTGGTACAGTATGAAAGACAAGGAAGGCAACAAATTGGTATTTAGTTTAGAGAAAAAGGAGGAGGAACCAGAAATAACAGGAACATATGAAAGAACACAAAGCTAAAAAGCCCCTTCTTAACAGAAGAAACAAACGAGGAAAAATAGAAGTAAGCTTCTCAAATTTAGCATAGGATTAAGGTGTGCTTGATTTAGCAACCAATTTGTCAGTTAACTAGATTAGTTTTTAAAAGAAAGATCAGAGCACAGCAACACTTTGCAAGGGTTTGTGGTGTAGAGATCCCCAAATTAGCCATGAAACCTGAAGAAATACAGCCTTGCCAGTGAAAAATGCAAGCTGATCAGCCCAGGTAAGATATTTGTAGCTAACCTAAAACTCTGGAATTTACTGCTGCTACACTACCAAGAAACATGGCAACATTGTAGGGTGGCTCAAGGCATCTTAGCCACTTGGGCAAAGTGACCTTTCTGGTACAAAAATTAGAGCAAATCAAGCTGTGTATTGCCTTTCATTACAACACAAGCAGCCAGGACAGCGGCAGCACAGAAGCAGAGGCAGGTAAAAAGCAGAGTCAGCCCTGCAAACAGAAATTTTACAGCCAGCTGGAAACCTCACCCAGCCTCAACATCGGGTGCTGCTAAGGGCAAATGATGCTTAGATGAACCACTCAGCCATCACCCCTGAACCGCTAAAGCACACAGCACAGCTACTAGTGCGAAACCAGGAGTTGTCTTCCCCTGGCTCAAAGTCCCACTCGTGGCATTCCCCATGTGGTCCTGTGACTTCAGCTGAAGCCGACTCTCCCTTCTGTACGGGCAGCTCTATTCAGTAGTGCTACACTGTGCTCTGTGGCTGTATCTCCTCCATTACCTTGCTCTGGCATCTCTGCCTTGTAGTCTTCAATGAAGTATACATACGTCTCTAACATATAAAACAGCCTTAACTGAGCTATGTCATAGAAGGAGACAGTTTGTCAGTACACTCTTACTTAACTTTCCTGACAATGAAACACATAAAACATATGCCTAGAAAGCTTTTAGTAAGCTTACTTCATTATTTTCGTAGAGTGCTTTGAAACAGCATGTAGCATGCGAATGAAATGCAAAATACTCTGAAAATAAAACTGTTGTTTCCTTGCCAGAATATTTTCAACGCTGAAACAAGTTACTTTGATTTTAGATCTTTCACCTAAGATTGCTATTTATGGAACAGGTAGATAGATGCAATAGAGCACCTCTGTATGTATTAAGACATATTTAACTCAGCTTTTATTCCCTGGCCCCAGCTACTACCCTAGACTAAGGATGGGATAAGTAGTACGCTACCAAAAGAAGTAAGGGGACAGAGTCAAAGAAAGATACTGAAGATTGCACATGAAGAAGAGAGCAAAGAAGTGAACATATACATGCACAGGAAGGTTAGATTATTTACTTCGTAATCTTCCAAATACTGCAAGAAACAAGAGTGAACCACAGAATACTTTACTGCACGGAAATAAATCAGAGTAGACAGGATGAAGGGAAGTGGACATCAACTGTGGGAAAGGGTACCAAAGCATAAAAAAAACCCCTAGTAAAACAGAGACATAAGTAAAGATCAAACACTTCAAGCACTCCATGTTCAACCTATGCTTTTTTTGCTCTTCAGCTATCAAAAACCCAAGCACCTCAGGTATCAGCCTATGTCCTCTTCATTTGCCCAGTTTAAAGCTCACTGCAAGCAGATGTTCAAGTCTAAAATTAATCTTCATTATACTACAAGAACTATCTTTTCTTTTTTTGTAATAAAAAGTTTTTAATTCCAACAACCTTGACTATGGTGCACATTCTGCTGGACCATTTATTAAAGAATTTGCTTCTTTACAAAAAAACTGAGCGTTAAAAATTCAGCTTTCCATAAGAAAAATCTAGGCCCTACTGCTGCAGAACCACTCCTAAGAGCAACAACTCTCACAAACTACTAGAGTGACGTCCACCCTGCATCTGTGGAAGCCCACCAGAGCATGTCTGAAAAGTGTGAATCAAATGCATTTGCTTCAAGAAAGTGAGAAAGGTGCAGACTTAATAATATTTGACTTTTTTCTAAAATATATGCTCGTATTTCTACTGCCAAACTCACCAATTCCATTTTCCCCAAAACTTTTTTCCATTTCCCCGCCCAGCCAGAACCTGACCAAAGCTGCCTCTTGCTATTTGGTCTTCTTCACAAGAAGGAGTTAATTGAATTGGCATGCATGTTCCTGCACTCTTTCACAGAGTCAGGCAGCTGGCTCAAGCACTAGAGATGGAGTCCAGTTTTCAGGGGAAGATATAGGCAAGCCAGAAGTATGGGCTGGCAAGCTCAACTGTTTGGAAAAAAGCGTACAACTAAAGACTAAGAGCTCAGAAAAGGAGTCAATGAAGCAGTCTACACATTCTAGGCACACACCACCAGAGTGGTGGAAGGAAACAGCCAGCCGGTCCACCTGGAAAATTCTATGGGCATGAAAGACCTGCATGTGGATCCAGTCAGTGAAAAACTGTGGGAGAACAGCAAAAGGGAGAAAAACAGGAGAACAACAAAATACTTCATCCTTTGAAGTAGTTTTCAGCATGTCTGGATGCAACAACTGATGTGGATAGTATTGATTAATATGTTCAATTAAGACAAAAGTTATGAATGGAACACTGTGATGAAAGCAGACAGGTTCTCCAGACAGTGGATTAAATTAACCCAGTTTCAGAGTTTGGTTCTATACATTACCAATTCTGCATACAGTATTTGTCCAATAGTTCCTTTAAAACAGATCCATGACCACAAATACATAGTAAAATAAAACCATTAAAATTAAAATACAGTTTCAAGTATTTGTTACTTGACCAAATATTAATGGTGGTGCTAAATGTAATGAAAGTCCCAATCTTTCAATTACTTGCAGCTGTCTATTTTTATTCAAAGGAACTAGTAAGACTCGTCTGTTTGGGAACCACAGTTCATTACTGCTACAAGACTTTCAGCATTTCTTACACAATCCTCTTGGAATTCAATTAACAAGTATCAGAGAACAAGACCTATCAGAAATGAAAATAAAAAACACTCAGAAAACGAGTGTTTCTGTAAGAATACCTTAATCTTTTTGGATCAGAAGAGTATACAAACAGTACAATACTAAAACTAAAAAAAAATGAGGTGGTGTTAGTCAGGTTCTGGAAAATTATCTCTAGGACAACTAAGTCTTATTTTACTGTAATTGCACCTAGATGCGCAACAGGTGACTAATCCGTTGAATTATACCGTTTCATTTATTTTAGTAGTATACACAACATTTTACTCAGGTATATGAGCACTTCATAATGGCGGAAGTATTATAGTGGTATAGTAAAGTTATACAGTATTCTTGGTATGTTCCTCCACTTCCCTGCCATGGCAGAACAGCACTGCAGTGATCTCTTGCATTCTGATTTATTTCCAAGAAGCATGACCCCTTTTTGTTTCAAAGAACACAAAGATAAAGGCTCAGATTTAGAAAGACAGATGGGTTTCTATCCAGAGGTATCAGATACTGACTGATCCCAGCAGAAGGTAGGTAACCAAATACTTTTTAAGAACTGGACCTAAATTTAAACAGGAAATGAGAGACATTCTTTCAAGTTAGGAGCTAATATTGTAACACTGGAAGTCTCCTTAATTAAAATTTTAAAAATAAAATAATAAAATTGGCCTGTAGCATCTCCAGCAAAGGAAGAGCTCTTCAGTTGTAACTGGACACCAAATGGAATCTGTGTAATTCTCTCATGTACTAAACTGTCCAAAAAGTCAAAAGCAAAAGACATACAAGGAATGCAATGAATTAGTCTTTCTCATGTATGAGGTACTAATAAACTCAATGCTGATAAAACCTGACCATCTTGGTACCATTATCCTGCAGCTATTCCAATGCTGTTATCTACTTCCTCTGTCTGAATCATTACAATTGTTGAAAATAAATTTGGTCTAGACAAGCACAAGGAGAAACAAATGCCATACTAACAACTCTCACTTGTAGCTGACAGAAGGCAGGATTAACTCTTCTTTAACTGAACAAAAAACCTTCTCTAAGTAACAAAGCCACTTTTTTTGATTGTGTAACTGTTTACAAACTGTGCCTAATCCAATATTAACACTTACTTTTATGGTCACAGAATTTGTTTTTTCAACACTTGGCAAAAATAAAGTATTTAAGTACATATAAAGCAGGACCACAGCACCACTAACAGTCTCCACTTATTCATGCCTTTAACGCCCTTTAAGGCATCTAATGCTGCCATGGCTTTCAAACCATAGGAACCGACCTACACCACCACCACATCACAAAGCCCTTAGCTGACAGGTACGCACTAGCTGTATTCTCACACCAAAACATGAACAGTCTTAAATATCTCAAAACCAGTGGAAGTAGTAAGCACCATATAACACAACTTATGTAAAAAAATCCCAACTTCTTGTGGTGCTTTCCACATACTTCCACGAATGGCACTCCTGGTGACTTCTGCAAGAACAACATTTCTCTATAGCTTCTAAGAGTGCCAGAGGTCCTAAGCGCAGATCTCTAGTTGTCATGTGAAGTAAGTCACTGAGAGCTTTTAAAAAAAAAAAAACAAAACACAAACATTTCTGAAGAAAAATATTTTGCTTTTGAAGTCAGGTGATACAAATTTTTCTGCCACATTTCCTGAACATATGGTAGTTAAGACTGAAAGGAAAAAAAGAGAGATACTAATAAAATGGAAAACACTGAAAATAAGTTATATTGATGATTAGTTGGAGCTGCATCTTTTAAATGTTTTTGCAAATGAAGACACATGTTTAATAGGTGGATATTCAGAGTGAACAGGACTAGAAGTTAACACAGGTTTCCACAGTGACTTCACCAGCGATGGAATCTGTCTGCAAAACATGAAACATTTTTTCCCCTCTTTCAATCCTGGCAAAAAAACCAAAACAAACTAACCCCCCCCGCCCGCCCCCAAATAAGAACAGAGTTCTGGAAGCTTGAAATCTAAGTAGCAATCAATCATAATATATTTCAGTCCCCCAAAAATGTATTTTAAATAAAATACACCTTCCAGCATAGTTACATATCTGTAAAATTAGTTTTATTTATACACCAGCCCTTTTACACGCACCTCTAGTTTAATGTAGAAACTATTTTATTTTAAATTTACATCTCATGTGGGTTTTTTGTTTTGTTTTGTTGGGGGGTTTTTTTAGTTTTTTACACATACACAACTCCTCCTAAGTAAACTACAGTAATCACGGTATGGGGTCAAAGATGCACAAAGTCAAAGCCAAATTGAACACACAGTGCCTTAAACACAGGGATGGTCCCTCTCAGCAGCTTTCCATTTTACATACACGTATCCAACATATGTGCCAGATATCAATTTATACTCTTAGTATTAAAAAAAAATTACTGATAAAGTTTAATTTCAAGACCGTATTCTTCAAAATCACCTTGTTCCAGTTCCACTACTAAACTGACCTTCCAGCTGTCAAACGTTTTTTACCAAATAGAAGCTCTACATGTTAAATGCATGGTCGTAACTGACAAGCTACTTAATTTATATGCAGTCCAAGAAAAAAAAAATTGTAAAATAAAAACAGTATGCTTCAGTGAATGCATCACTTAAAATTCGTATTAAAATATGGCAAAGACACTCAGATTTTTTCAGTAAGTTTAATTCCAGCAAGTTATCCATGTGTCTCAATATTACAGCAGTGAATACTTGGAATTTTAGCTGAACAGAAATAGGTGACAAAGAAAATACTGGTTTCAAAAGGATGTGAATTCAAATTTAGATATGGTAATGTGTAGATCTTTTTACATAGATTAGTTCTACAAGCTGAATACCAACAGCAAAAACTTTTAAAGTACTAAATATGAGTAAAAAATATAAACAGAGTAAAAAGATGCTCATCACTGAGCAGCTTTCCTGAGGAACAGCTGTCAACACAAGCTGCTCACACACTGATGTATCTGTATCTATCCAGCCATCCATAAGCCTACATTTTTTCATACCCATACAACCAAGAGATTTATTTCTCTGTAAAGACTTAAAATATTGAAAAAAAAAAAAAGGTATGGAGAAATTTTTTCCACTAGTAACATTTTTATGATTATATCACTTGACACTTGACAAGTGTTACTCTCTAGCATTACAGTAGCGGGCAACATTCCAGTCAAAACTATGATTAACAAAAAGTTGCTAAAGTTATAAAGAAATTTTTCTAACGATCAGAGGTTTTCAATAAAATATTTACAAAACCATGTAAAAATGTTTCTTCTGTAGTTCATAGGCAGAAAACATTCTACATTCTCAATTAAAATATCAGCTTTACTGCACAACTGCTATCTACTCTAATTTGGAACTGTGAAAAATAAAGTGGAAGAAGTTAAAGGATGGTCCATTTGCTCAGTAAAAAACATTAGGTGACTCCCATACAATCCTTAAGTTGCTTGCCATGCGAACTAAGATATGTATTAGAATCTTATTAGCCAACCAAGTTTATTCAAAATTTTGTTTATGAGCATGACTTACAGCAGAATGAACCTTTATGCTTCTCAGTGGAAATCTGGGAAACTATTTACAGTCATCCAATTTTCCAGTAAGTTCTACATATCATGATTCAGCCTGTATTACACTATACATCCTGCAAATACATCACTCGGACATTAAACTGTGAAGAGCATCTGTTATGCTCCAAAGTCTCCTCTTAACTGACCACATGACTACTCCAAGTATAAAAGAAAGAAATTTACCAAAGTCAATGGGGGGGGGGGAAGAATTTTCGAAAGAAAGCAAAACATACCAGAGAAACAAGACAAGAGCAAAAAAATAAACCCAAGGCACAACTTGCACACACTTACATTTGCAGCATGACTTCGTTCAGAAACACACCATCCACTAGCGCCACATATTCTTCCAGGTTGGTCCCATTTCCTCCAGCTAACGGTCCAAATGTCTTAACCTAAAACATATAATCATCACCACTGTGACACTAACTCCACCTTATTCTCTGCCGCAAGGCATTTATCTTCAAACAATGAGCAAATAAATGACTAATGTGTGAGGAAAAATGAATGCTTACCCAGGTGACAAGAGGGCTAGCCATGAACTGCTCCAAAAGGGGTGTGAATATTTCGTTCTCCATTTTACAAAAAAATGGTTAACATCAATGTAGTTCCTCTGATGTAAAAAAATACAAGAAATCCTTCACTGTAGCAACTCTCTGAAATGCTCCAAGGATTTAGCTGGAGTAAGCGAACCCCATTTTTACCAAGCAATGCAACAGCAACAAAAAAAGTCAGTGCACTGGCAACTGGGATTTATCTTCCTCTTTCAAGAAAAAATGCATTTGGAAGTCCATCTACACGTATTTCAGCCTTTCCATTGATGTCTCTCCCCTTCTACATACCGAAGGGGCAGAAGGAAGGAAGGAAAGAAAAGAGGGAGGCTGCCTAGCTACTGGGATTCTGCATCAGACAAAAAAAGAAAGGAAAAATCTGCTTCAGCAGCGGCAGCTCCTCAGAAAAGGAGAAATTCCAGTAAAACTCTGCAAGCTCATCCTGCCCCCTCCCCACAAAAAAAAAATCCAGAAGGGGAGAGGCGAAGAGGGGCAGAGACCCCCACCCCCACTCACAGCTAAGCCCCCCAGGCTCCTTCTGCACACAAGAGAATCCCTCTGCCCTCCATCTCTCCCCCCCCCCCCCCCGCAATGCCACAGACAGCCCGCAGAGAGGGAACCAGCCCCCGGCAGGGATGAGAGGCTATTTTAAATCAGTTCCCTTTTCTAAAATCTTCCCTTTTCCACTGAACTACGACAGGACCGGCACACGCCGCCTCGCCCCACAACCTCGCCCTTCCCCCGCGCTGGGCCGCTCCCCCCGTCCCTTCCCCTCAGCTCTCTCCTCGGCCCCCCGCCGCCTTGCCCCCCCCCCCCCGCTCCTGGAGCCCCCCCGACCCCCTCCCCAGCCCTAATGCCCGGGTCCAGCTCTTCGCCTGCAGCTCTGCCACCCGCCTCCCCCACCCCACCCCCCCCCCCGCGGCACCAGCTCCGCTTCCCACCCCCGTCTCCCAAATAACGGCCACCTCGCCTCAGCCACCCCTCCCGCTCCGCATCTCTCGCCCCCTCCTCCCTCACCGACGGGCGGTTCTAGCGTATGGATCCCTCCGCCCGAGATCTGTGTGCGGAAGCCGGTTATCCCTCCGCCACCCCGGGTCCCTTCCTTCCCCCCCGCCGCCCTCAACCGCCGCTCGGGGATGGCGGCGCAATTAGAAAGGGGCGGGGCCGACGGGGAGTAGCGCGGGGGGGGGGGAGAGAAACCGCTGCAGGACTCGTGCCCGGCGCGCGCACGGTCGCGGCGCTGCGGCGGTGGCGGCGCGCGAGCCCAACGGCCGCGCCGCGTGAGGGGGGCGGCTGAGGCAGGGGGGCGGGCAGCCTGTGCCCCGCAGCAGCAGGAGGAGGAGAAGCGGCAGGGGCCTGGTACACGCAGGTCTGCCCCCGAGGTGCGGGAGGGAGGTGCTCTTCGATTCCCCTTTGGGAAAAAAGGTGCCCGTGAGGAAAAATTCGTCGTGGGGGAAGAAAGGGGGGTGGGGAAGGGGAGTCACTGACGCCCTTGAAGAGAAATATGGGGGATTAATCGCACGATCCGCCCGCACCCCAACCACAGTCTCCCGCCTTTCGGGGGAGGGGGAAGGAGGACAGGTTTTTTCCTAAGGAGGTGAAATCTAGACACACCCACGTTAACGCAAAATCCAGCCTTCTGGAGAGATTTAGCGGGGAAAGAGGAGCGCAGGGAGGGGGGCGACCTGGTTACAGAAAAGCAAATTATGACAAGCAATTTGCTTGCCTAAGCTATTGTCCTTAAGCTATCTCTTGCCACTTGTGTTTCAAATCTCCAATACTGCATTAACATACAGGACCGTATCTGCTTAATACATTATGTACTTTATTGACAAAGCATTTTACAAAATCTCAAACTAAATCCAGCTTCTCTTCCATGTAGTATAAATTGCAACAGCATTTTTCCGAATACCTTTAGTTTTACCTGCACAGTAAAAGAAAAAAAAAAAACAAAACACAAAACAGTGCAGTGAAAGTGACTGAAATTACATCCTTGTGAAAAACATCACAGTAACAACTAAACATTATTTTTTTTAACCCAAGTACTGGATATAGTATTTATCCTAATGGTCCAAGATTAGAAAAAGAAGTTACAATCATGACCTTTTCCCCACATGTGAAACTGAAGAGATTGTCTAAATAAAAGATTAGACAAATAAATTATAGACCTAGAAATATTAGTATGTAGTCTGTATTCTAGGGATTTTTTTTTAAACAAAGTTGCATAGTTAAATGACTTTATTTTGATTCTCACAATTGTATGTTTTCAGCAAAAATCAGGTCTTTCCCTCCCAGACCAGATCTTTAGAGTAAACTCTTAGTCCTCCTGTGAAACAAAGGAAATAAGAGCAAAGGAAAAATCTGCCGTCTTGGATCTGAATAAGAATCTGGTGATCCATGGGTGAAATAACTGCCAATAAACTACTAGCCCTTAAAGGCAACTACAAAAGCATTTTTGTAAAAGCCTGATTAACCAACCACTAAGTTCCCTGTATCTGGCAACAGTATATAATACGCAATTGTGCATGCAATACTATGGAACTTCCCTGGCTCATCATTTTGTTTCTTGTGGGCTCTAATGAGGCAGTAATGACTTTGGCATAAAGCAATTCCTAGGAATTAGAGACTGGCTAGTAGAAGTTGATAGCCCATGTAGTAGTTACATGTTAATAACACCAGCTGTCTCATGAGTTCCTGAAAAATATTTTATACTGAGATTTCATAGCATTGAGATAAAGATTAAACAGTTTTAGATGTTTTTACTTCCATCCACACCATCCAGTTTGCATGCATTCTCAGCATTGCTGTTGGTCACTGTTCCTGCAGAAAGACAATATTTATTTTAGATAAATACTGCTTAATATCTTTATGAAATACATTGTAAGCTGTTTTATCTCAGATGATTTACAGTTCCTTATTAGATCTGGAGATTAGTACAAGAGAAGATTTCAGAAAAGGTGTCCAGAAACAGTCTTATGAGTTTTGTTTTTATTTGGATTTGTTGTTTTGTTGGGGTTTTTTTTAGACTAAGGGCCCTCAAAACCTGTGGAGAAGCCCTATAGTTTCTGTAGCTTATACTTTGTCAAGCCAAGTGTAAGCATATTTATCTTATTTTCAGGTGTACACAGATACCAATCAGAACGAATTGCTGAAAAGGTAGCTATTTACAGTGCAGTTATAACTAGAAGAAATTGGATGAGCTAGAGATTGTTCAATTGCCTTTAGCGTTCATCATGTAGGCACCGGCAGGATACCTACACATGGTAGGGATATTGTTGGTACCACTGGTTTAGCCAGGCTTGACCAGTTGGGTCGCTCCTGGACCAGCGCACTCACTCGCTTGCGCTCAGCTGCAGGGCAATGCAAGCTAGTTATTTAAAATGCAGCCATCTAAGAGAGGTGAGGCAACCTGCCACAGGACAGGAAGCTGTCTACCTTTGATTGCTGAGTCCTTGTTTGACAGACATCCCTTGAAATGAATTAAAAGGTAGAAAGATAGGTTTGTCTTTTGAGTTGTTTTTCTGATCCCAAACTGAATATGGAAGGCTTCAATTTTTAGCGTGGCTTTCAGGAGTATTGATCTAGGAAATACTTAGAAGTCACAGCTCTACTTCAAGTGGCAGGGCAACATCACTATAACCTGTAGCTTGTGATGTATTTGGCTGCATTGTTTTAGCACTTTTTTACCTGGAAAGACTCCTAAAAGCAAGTTTGACGACTACACTTAGAGTAGTAAATTCCAGCACTTTCCTACTACAATTTAGTACCAGCTGAGGAAGTTGACAACTTGAGTTAACTGACCCAGAAGCAGAGAAGGCTGGTAACAGGTGGTTGGTCATGTCTCAAACTGTGAGCTGACTGAAATCCTCCTCCCTCCAGTCCTTCACCTCCACAGTGGAGCATCTGGACTCTCAGGTGTCTACTGAGGTATATGCTTAGACCAGTACCACTTCCTCAATTAGCAAACCAGTGGGCCACCTAAGACAGTAAGAACCTATCTTTGCTCCTCCTCTCATAATCCCAGCACTGTACACCTCCTAAAGATCACACTCTAGCCTTCAGATTTCATTAGTGTACGTGCAGCTCTCCTAAACTGTATGATTCAGTTTGAAATTATACCTCTATCTTCTCCTTGGGAAGTAAAATACTCCATTTTGGCTATAATAGAACTGTTAAGATAGTTTGAATGATTCTTTTACTTTGAAACAATAAAATGCAGAAACTTTGTCATTAAACTTAGATTTTAACTATTCTAGGAATGCATATTCAGGAATATTTTGGAACTTAAATTATCCTTTTTATAATTTGAAAAAATGCACAGAGAGTAGTCTTGTTCTCTCACATCTCCATTCTCTAGAACAGACATGTCAGTATTTAATATGGTATGTGACCTACTACTTCTGAAAGAACAGATTTAGAGATTAACCTTGTTATTTGAAATGTAGTGTTTGTTCTTCTACAGGTAAAGCATCGCCATCTCATTTCTAGTGTGTATCCTTTGGTACCACAAAGATTCTACACAGAAGACAATGGAAATTATAAACAATCTGTGCCTAGACCCCAGATATACAAGTTACAGAATTACTTCATGATCTCACTTTAACTTGTTTTTCTCATATGCCTGTTGTTGCAAAATAAAAATTGAAAAAGAATTACTAGAACACAAAGTGATGCCTTAATTCTGCAGACAGCAGGAAACCATCACTGTGTACAGCCCCATTTACCTCATCAGAGTTTGTCAAAAGATTTCTGGTCAGCCCTGCCCACAGTGAGCCAAGGGAGGGGACTGTTTGGGGAGAAGAGTATAAACAATCTACCCATCTTTAGCTGATGCAAGAGACAGTGGTTTTCTCTTCCTCTCCTACATAAGCAAAGGAAAGAGGTGGCAGAGAGAAAGATCTTGCTGCTGTTTGCACCTACTGATATGCACTGCCAGGTTGCTAGGCCTTTGCCTGGCCTGACGAAACTTCAGAAGAGGGCAAAACAGGAACCAAGTGTGGATGCTTGGGATCCACAGCAGGGTTATGAAAGTGCAGTCAGAACTAGAATTTTCTGAATACAGACTGACTTGACAGGACAGTGGCTAGTGAAAACTGCAAGCTAATGACAAGGGCAGTCACCTTCCTTGTCCTATGATTTCTGCCAGAGAAACTTGTTTCCCCTATCAAACCGAGGCTATAGGAATAGATGGGGCAATAAAGGGAAGAGTAAGGGCACTGAGGGGTTGAGTCTTTCCAAGTATGGCTAGGAATTCCCAAAGGTCCCACGAGTGCAGTAGACTAAAAGTTACTTCTTGTTCCACAGGAGTGGGAGGAAGGGGAAATCCCTCTGTAACATGAATAATGAAGTGGAAATTGCACAACAATTCTTCAAAATTTCTTCCCTGCTACTGCATCTGCTCTGATGTTACCAAAATTCCCCATCAACTTTAAGGGAACTTTCTGAGCAAGAACTGTAAGTAACCTCAGAATGAGAGTATTTTGAGTGAAAAATTAAGAACAAAACAGTAGCGGCTTGGGGAAGGTGACTGCTGTCCATTTAAGTTTTTTTTGAGACCCCAGACATTTTACAGTTTATGTCCAGTTATACCTATACCAAGTAGCAAGAAATAAGTATAGAGACAGCAGACAATATCCTGTATGAATATCTGTGATCCAGGCCAGTTCTCTGCATCAGCATCAATGCAAATGCATCAGAATTTCCTGTCAGGCAGAATGCTAGTTGCAAGAACAGGTGTTTACCATTTCCAGCCATGCCTAGCTAACATAAACACATCAATCTGATTCCTTTTTAGCCATGTGGATATTGAATCCATAATTTTGAATCGAATTACATTTAAAAGTACAATCTAGCACATTCGCACAAATCTAGTGGTCGCTTCCAATAATGATTTGTTGTTAAAGATAAACAATGACTTGATTATAATAAGTTCTAAATTTAAGTACTTAACTACCTTTTTTAAATTCACTGCATCTTAAACTCAAGAGAGGTCAATGCAGTATATTGACAGGGGTAGAACTGCAACAGTAGAGCCAGATTCTAACTCCTACTATATCACTGAATTGCACATTAGACAAGTCTTAATTTACTTGAAGAACTACATGGGTACTTAAACTGTGAAACAGTTGGTGAAAGTATTATATTTAATACTGCTATTCATCTGAAGAGGGACGTGCTTACAGCTTTTTGTTCCTTTTCAATCAGTTGGACTAGCAGGAAGGATGTTACTGTGGCAAGTCAGCCGATGTGATCAAAAATAAACAACAAAGTATTTATCTTGATTTTTAATTTTAATAGCCATTCCTAAATATTTCCATAGGCTTAGACTCCTAAGAGAATGTCAGACAAATACTGCCTTACAAAAAAATAAAAAGCATTTGAACTTAGTATTACAATTCAGATCTTTTTTCTGCTTAGCCAATAAAACATTTATCTGTATTTCTGACTTTCTTCTGTGAACTACAATCTTGTAATGATGTTGTCTATGAAGTTCCCTTTGTTACTTGCTGCATACAAAGAAGACAGTTTGGTTTTTTGTGGGTTTTTTTTTTGAAAGCGGGCATTAAACACTACAGCAAGAACAGCAGTTACCTAGGACAATAGCGTTGGTACTAACTTCTGTTGTGGCCAGCAGAGTGAGACTGAGCAAAAGCTCTTGCTGACATGCCTTCTGTCAAACAAGTTCCTGCCAGTATGAGTAGTGTTTCTTATGAACTAGGTCAGGAAGATGAATTACAGGGCACGCTATGCATTTTGTCTGACAAGAAGCAAAGTGCAGCCCAGTCTGCTAATTGTTAGCAATTACAGCTAGCTCTGTATATGCAGATTGGTGGCTAGAAAAACAAGACGCTGTTAATTGTATCAACAGCACTATGCCATCTTGGATCCCTAACATCCAGAAATGTTGAGCTGATTTTCTTCTCTAGTGCTTTCTTTTAGTATAGGGCACTCTCACCATTCAGCTTAGCAAAACAGAAGAGGTTTTGTATCCCTTGGGAAAGACCTTCTTACCTCTTCAAACTCCAGTTGCCTCAGTTTCATTTTATTATGACATTAAGCTTGCTTTGCTTCACACAGCACCACATTACTGGTAATTGCCTCCCTATCCTTTGCCACAGATTCTTGCTGGTACCTCCCTACTTTCATCCACGTTTTTGCAGTCTTGATGTCACTTGACCCCAATAGCTTGGGCAATGCTGGCATGAAACCCATATTTATCAGCTCAGCAGAGGTTATTAGCTTCAATTTCACATAGAGCCCTGCACCACCTTTGATGCTAGCATGTCTCATTAGAGAGGCATTCCTCACCAGCTGGAGATGGTGTTTAGGATCTTCCCCAGGTCAGTAAATAATGAACCGGATGGAGTACATTTGTGTTTGAGATTTCAGTTTTTGTGCATGGACTTAGCTATGCCCACAGGAAGAATGAAAAATACACAGCACTAAGAATATAATTGTAGTAGAATAATTTGTGTTCAAATCTCTGTTCTTCTGAGCTCCCTCCCTCAGGATTATCTATTCATTTTCATGTCTGACTTTACCCCTGGTTATTTGTCAAATTATTTACGTCTGAAAACAGCTTTTCTCTCTATGAAATACTAGTGAAACAATTGAAAGCTTTTAAGAAATCCCTATTTTGCCTTTGGGAAAATCCTTTGACAAGCTTATAGAGCAAGAAAACACAAGTTATTCTTTTACATCATTACATGAAAAAGACTGATATTAAAACATTTGAACTAATTAATAGAAAAAACTGAAGGTCACAGAAAATAATTAATGCTGGATAAAAAATGGTAATTACACTTACTAGATAGCATTCCTGATTAAGCTTCTTGCAAGAGTGTGGATCATGAGCCATCTAAAACTGGGAACAGCCTACTCATTCACACCTCTTTCAGAGGCCACTGTTAACTGTAAGACCCCTTTGTCTGCATTATGTCCAGATGGTTCAATTCACTGCAACACCAGTTTAATTGTGAAATCAATTTAATTGGAGATGAACACAAGATTGGAATTCTTACCTATTCCAGCTCATCTCTGGAAAATATGCCATAAAGGTTTGTAAAGGCACCTCAAAATTCCAATGCATTGATTCAGAGCAGGTTTTGTGAATCACAGTAAACACTAGGGCTGTTTTCAGCAGCACACAATTACTGGCATGTTCATATCATCTTCACTTCTATTACATCTACTGAATGAGCTAATGGTGTATAGTAACAATACCTAGGTTATTTTCAGTAGTCTATTAGAAGTAATCTTGAGAAGGAACTCCAAGGTTCTTATTAGGTATATGATCACAGTGTGATAGCTACCATTATACTAAATAGAAAAATGATGTTAAGTAGAAGCAATTAAAATAGTGACCACTATCACACATTAAAAAAATCTGAACTTCTTACCTATTTCCCTTTCTCTTATTTTATGATATTTTTATCCTGCCATTTTTTACCCAAATCTACCCCATTTTTTAAATTTTTATTCAAGTATTTTTCTATGATGGCTAATGTTCCTTCTGCTAAAACCTACAGTGATACATTTGCTCATTTTGTTTAGGCTTTCCTGAACCACTGTCGTATCAACAGCTGTTTCCTGTATATTCCTTTCCAGCATCTAAATATCTTCCTTGTGTGGATTCTTCAAAGCAGCTTTATATACTTATAAAATGCTCTATTTTTTTCCCAATGTGGTCATACAATACTGAAGTTCTTGATTTTTTTACATACTGCTCTGTAACAAGATTTCTGAGATCATCCAAGTTAAGGGTATAGCATGGTGTGCTGGTAGCTTAAAGGTCAAAGGATGGTTTGGCAAAAAGAGTAATTTTTCCCCATAATTTCAGGCTTATACTGAGATATCAGATTTGTTTTTTAATCTATTATGAAGCAATTTCAAACATTACTGATTTTCTAATGCTTAAATTAATAAACAATCTGCTAAAATTATTTGATTTGTTTGATATTTGTTAATAACCTGGGTAAGATTAGAATTCCAATTTCTGTGTATATCAGTCTTGATTCCAGTTTGATAATTCTCGTGTGGTCCAGAAAGGGTTTATTTTTGCTTAAGATTATTACTTTTAAATATTAGTAACAGTTCAAAAAATGTATAAAATATTAACTGTAAGTAGGATAACATTGTAGCCCTTTTCACAGGGTTTTTTGAGAAAACACTATACTAAAATAATGAATACTTCAAAATTTAATCCTTAAAATTCTTTTGAGCTACTATGACCTACAGGATATTTTTGATCATAGTACTAGTCCACCTTAACAGTCTACCTTAAAAGGATGAGATTATTCAGCTTGTTAAGTCTGTATCTCTGTAAAAGGAAAACACCTTAACAAAGAATGGTTTGTTGCTGACCTGCAGCTGGTTATGGTATTTCATCTGAAAGCCTATTTAAGTCCTTAATGGTAACATTTATTCCCTCTCCCTCAGAGTAGTATTTTACAAACAAAATTAATTAACAAACGAGGATAGCCAATTTTGTGCTATAGTTTAGTCTGACAGTCACCCAAAAGGGGTGTTGGCACTAATAATAATCATTATCTCAAAGTATCAAGAGGTCTTCTGACTCTGATGAGATCTCTGCTGGAGCTGAAGCTTTCATCCTGGGGTGATGCATTTGGAACACAGCAGAACAGATAGCAGCTGGCAGAAAAGCAGAAGCTGTTGCAGAGGACAGGGTTACTAATAGTGGAAATAGCCTACAAGTAACCTCTGACTCAAATTATCAGCATCTGAACCCTTGATACTTTACCCAATTCGTCCATAGTTCCATTAAAAAGATGACTGACATGCCTCCAGCTTGTGAGGCTTTTTTTAACATTTCAGAGCTGATCCTTCTACACTGACTGGATATACACTCTTGCAAATTATTCAGATTAACTTGACATCATAACTGTTCTGCTCTGAGCTCAGATCTTTTGCTGTCTAGTTCTTTCTTTTACTGCTCTTGTCTTGATGCAGCTAAGTGGAATCATGTAACAGCAAACTATTAAAGTACTGTCGTTTCCTTTATAGCAACATGGACTGTGTTTAAGAAATTAGTCAGGCATTTAGGAATTGCTAATCCTTCTTGTGAAGCATGCAAGGCTTGTTTCTTCGAAGGAATTTCTCACTCAAGGGTCTGAGACATACAGTTTTATGTACTAAATGCTCTTGCAGCAAGACAATTGATAAAAAAAGTGAAGTGGGGTATCAATGTAATTTTCTTTCCTTACTGCCAATTCTTCTTGGGCTGTTTTGTGATGGCAATTTTATGATAGATAATATCATATTTACGTGTCTGCTCTTTGAAGGGCTAATAATTATCCCAGTGCTTAATAACAATGATAACAAAGAGAAATCCAACTGTTCAAGAAGTAGTAAAAGAAGCTTAATAGCATAAAGGTTTAAAAATAAATTGCAGTTCAATTATCATGGGTTTGGGAAGCAGACACCAAGCAGGAAGGTACCTGTAAATTACCAAATAAATTCTTCCCATAAGTATCACATTTTTCATTGTCACTATGGGTCTGCTCAATTTATGTATCCTAGTCTGTAACAGCAGGAAATCCACAACATCACATATAGTGACAGTTGATTTCCCCCCCTGCTTTTACACCAAAAAAAATAGTAGCTGCAGAAGGAATAAGAAAAACAGTGAAACAGGTAAGTCAAGTAAATACCAAATTTCTAAATAATAAGCCTTCATTCCTAGTATGATGCTATTTTAAGTGAAAGTCAAAATTCTGGCTGTAGACATTACATAACTAGATTTACTTTATACCAGAGTTACAGAATTGAAGATCCTTTACCTTATGTAACACTTATTTTAGCTTATTCTAACTGTGACTTGAAAGTCATTCTAGGAGCTCCTCAGGCTGTGTTGTCAATGTACTACATAGGAAAATGAAGGCGAAACGGCACCTCCTCTGTATTGTGCTCAAACCAATAGTGCCCTCTTGAGGAGATTTTTTTTTTGTATATGCGTAGGAGTATAGGGCTTAAGGATGACTGTTCAACTACGAGGTAAACTAAACATAGTACTTTTATCTACAAATAAGGCCCCAGAAAGTTGCACACATTTATGATATTTCTACAGATTTTCTATTAGGCTAATGTGGATGCAAACAATCCTTGTTGCTTCCAAACCTCTCTGTAATTTTGGCTCTACCTAAAAATGCATAACTAAATTGTTGTATCCAACTATAGGACAAATTCTGCAATTTTGTATTGAGGATGATACTTGTAGGACCATGAAAGTAGACAAAGTTCTCAGACTCAACCCTCTGTGATCCCAACATTTTGAGAAAATGACATCACAGGTCCTGTATGCCTTCTACTTCAGCCTGCTAATGCTGATGAGGCACTCATTTGACTCAGGATACATCTGTCTGCAGAGCTCAAGTGTGCCTGCAGCTCAAAGTTCTGTCCAAACTGGAAACCAATAAACCAGTTAAAATATTAGCAGCATAGCTATAGTAACGCTGGCTTCAACTCCTGCATGTTTACTGAGAGCCTCTAGTGGGTTTGCGCAGCCTCTACTATTATAGCTAAATTTCTACTAGGTTTAAATGAGTCTGCTCAGATACTATCTCAGCACTTCCACACAAGTTATTATCACATTGCCAAGTAACTATGTGTAGATACCATTAGAGGCATACAGGAAACAATCATTGAGAACAATGACTTTTTTTTTCCCCACTTTGAACATTTGCCTTGCTATGAAATATGAGACCTAAAAATGATAGAACAAATACTTTTTAATCATTTTTCAAAGCTAAAAAGCACCCCAAAATGCCAGCCTCCCAAAAGCAATGGTCCCTCTAAAACAGGAAGAAAAAAAAAGTCTGACAAATCTAAAAAATAACAATGCAGGTTTGCAGTAAAGACCAACATAAAAATGCTTTGCTTCAAAAGATGAAAATGGGGAAAAAAAATTCAGAAACTAGAGCAGGTAAGAAGGATTTCAGAAATAAACAGGCAAGATGTAGTACGATACACCAGATTATTAGAAGAAAAGGAGAAAGCACACTAAAACAAAAGTTTCCTGACACTGAAAAAATACAAGAGGAACGACATATGAGAAGTTCTGAACGTGTCATGTATATAAAATTTAGTAAAAGAACTGCTGATTTTAAAATCAAGAGTTGCTGCTGTTACAGGGTGTGCCCACATAGGGGAATGGAACAAATTAATTGTACTGAGATCAGTTACTGCTTATTGAAGTGATCTGCATCCATACGATGCAAATCTTAGTTTGCAGCAACAGGCAAGATATTACACATATGCTTCTGTTAGAAAGTAGTTATTTGATGGCATAGCAAGTTTATACTAACTTTCATATTGATGCCTCAGAGCTATATGTTATTTTGCAGTCCCCCAGGTGTTTTACCACACAACTTGCCTTCTCATAAAACCATGTAGTTTGCTTATGTGATCTAGTGTCATTATTAGAGCTCCACCATCCTTTGTACTTAGGACTCACATTAGATTCAGAGGGTCTTATGCAAGAGACTGGCTGAGCCTTAAAGGAGAAGGAACGTGCTAAATTAGACCCTGATAAAATATCTCTCAGCCCTTTTATCTGCCAGCTGTCAATTCCTGTGCACACCCAAAGATCCAGTCCTGCAACTGAGACCTTGGCTTGTTGGCATTTATCTTGTAACTCATTACACCTGCCATTGCTGTATGCCATTAGCATTACACTTCATAATACAGACTCAACATGCACCTTAAAAAAAAAAATCATATCAGATACTACCATATTGGGTAGATGTTTTTCCTCCCCTAATCAGGCACACTAAAGTGGTGACTACAAAGGATTCCGTTTAGAATCAGTCTTGCCCTGTATATCTCAAGTCATCTGCTCCTAACCAACCAGAACATCATTCAGCCTGTCACAAACTATCACCTTATCTTTTTGAGCTCCCTGTCCTGACTTCTTAGAGTCAAACCTACTCACTCATGTATTCAGTGGTAAATGCACTGAAGGCCTGGCACAAAACAACATCACTACAGTCTTCAGGATTAAATAGTACCTTTTGCTCAATGACTTCCTCAACCACCATCCCATCCTTTCATGTGGGTTCAGCTTCAGAGTTTGCCACTCTGGAAGTACTTCTCTTTCCCATCTGTTATCCCCTCTAGCATCCTGGATTTACAAATGAAAATTCTACCACAGAAAGTGTTCGCTGGGTATATAGCAAGGAGGTAAGCATTTTGTGGAGGTCAGTTTGAATCACTCCATCATATTACAGATTAGTATACAGCACAGAACACCACATGAGGCCTTTTGGAGGCATTTTCCAAGTAAAAAGTATTGCATTTCATCTGTACGAAAGCTTTCAAGACATATTTTTCTCATATAAAATTATTCTGGCACAAAAATGCATACAAACAGCAAGGAGCCAATAATATTAATACCAAACATATTAATACCAAACATGCTAAACTGTATTTATTTCACTGAAAACCATGTGTATTTCTGCAGGGAATGTAAAATTGAATTTCAAGTACAGGAAGTGCTCTATTACTGCTCTGGCACTGCAATGCAGAGTTGCTTTGTTGTTTGCTCTAAAATAGTAAGCTCAGTCTGTCCAGCCAGGTAAAGTGTCAGAAAGGAATCTTCTGATCTGTAGCAGCGAAATGTATCTTGCTGGTCTCTTGTCAGCTTTCCCAAACAAGCACTTTTTCTACTTTATCACACTGAACACATTACCAGTATTAAGACTCCCAGCAGAGTCTCAAATGCAATTTCTTACCTCCCCCCAACCTTGTCCTCCATCCAACTCTCTTCACGGCCTAAAGTCCTGCCAGGATTTCTTCAAGAGTGCAAAAGCATGGATTAACTGCATCCCATGAGCCTCAGAGGCCTGCTTGCCAGCCCACTATGGTAATACGCAAAACAGCGGAACACCATAAAACCTTGCAGAGGGCCATCTACTACAGCCAATCATGGCAAACATCTTAAGAACAGATACTGAGCTCTGAGGAACCTTGGGTGTGGCAGTATCCCAGTATTAGGAACTGACTAAGAAAACATCATAAGCATGCCCCCCACCCCCCAAAAAACCCCCACCCTAAAACAATAAACCTCCCCAAACCAACAAAAAACAAAGAGGTAAGGAATTATAAACCTGGTCTTAGAAGATCCTCAAAGCCTCTTCATATTGGGAATAGCAGTTTATCTCAAAGCCTGTCTGATCAGTCTTTCTACCTACAGGCTATTGAAAACAAAAGCTAATTGCTGACCTCTGATCCCTTCAGATGAAAAGTAGGGTGGCTTTCAGTCATCTGCCGCTCAAGAAATGAGAACTAGAAAGAAAAGGCCACAGTGAAAAGCTTTACGCACTAAGAACTTCACACTGTCTTGCCTTGCGTTGTTATCACCAATTTGAAATCACTAGTTTTTGTACCACTCATTTCACTTCATTTCCTGTCTTTGTTTTCTACAAAATCTAAACATCCTGCTTGTTCACACCTTTATAAAGAGTCTTGAGAAGTTTTATACACTTCCCATACTTAGGAAGTTTTATAAGGTTAAAAAAGCATGAGTAAGACACACAGCGGGTGAAGTCCTATAACAGCATGGCTCCCAGCTTTGAGTTCTACTGTGAGGTAATCTGTCATACAGTCACAAAATAACCCACAAAGTTACACGCAACATCACTTCATAATGAATATTCTATAAAAGCATAGTTTAAAAATTGTTCTTTTTAAATCATAACATTAAATCATAAGTAAAAATCCCATATCCTGAATACATAGTCCACAAATTTAAACTACTTGAATAACTCATGGTGCTTTCATAAAAATCGACTATGAAAAGTTACACAAAGCTTAATGAAAACCATGCATGCACTGGAATTCTACGCTCAGTCTGTCCTCCAAATAGGAACACAAGCAGCCCTGCTTATGCTACTATCATTTAGTCTGTTCTTAAAGTTGTGAAAGGCTCCACGCCTCATCTCCCAACTCTGCTTTATTGTGCCTTCCTGTTGTCACACGTACTAATATGGCAGTTGTATTCAGATATTCAGAGAAATACTGCTCAGCAGCTCCTAGCTATGTACAACACATCCTCATCTCTTGCTCTATTCCAAATGGAGCCTCTGGTATAAGCCTGATTAGGTAGCACCTTAGCAGACAATAAAAAGGAAATACCAGAGTAAGAGTGAAGTAGCAACAGCATTATTCTTCACAGTGCTGTCTATGGTGGCAAATCTTTCCCAGTGATGCTAAAATCAAATGGTTCCCCTCACCTACCTTTGTTTGTAGTGGGTAATGTTGGCTCACGAGTAAACCTTGCCAGAGCATTATAACAGTATAACTTTTTCCTACTTAGAAATTGAGAGGCCTAACATTAAAAGTGCAAAGAACAGTAGAAATAGGAACACTGGTTCCATCTACTCTCTTAAGCAACTTGAGAGCCCCTTTAAAACCTTACTGACCAGTGCCCATCAAACCTGCAAGCTTTTGGGAGGCCAACTGCAGCAATAATGAGAGCTGATGTGGTCGTGCAATGAGTTTGTGAGCCTTGCTTAGAGCTCCAGAAAAGTCACCCTGACACTATTGTGTCACCCTGAACCTGTGGCTTTATCACAACTGTGAGCTGCCACAGCTATAGCGTTAATTGTTAGCATGGAATCTTTTCTACTCCGGGAAGACAGATAACACACATTGGCAAATGGGACAAAGTTATGCTCTCTAGCACATATAATTTGCTAATCTAATTTGCATAATTCTTCCAACAGCTGACTTGCTACCAAGTTCTATACATCTGAAAACTATGAAACAGGGCAGACTATGTTCTATACAAAACACTTCCATCTGTATCTCCACTGAAATATTTCTTTCTTGATTTTTCTGTTTCAGAAGTATAAGCACAGTTTCTGTGAAGCACTCTAATGCATTGTCTTTTTTGGTTTTTTTCCTGGCTTTTATAATCAACAATAAAATGCAATTAGCCAGAGTTCTTGAGGGCAACTGAAACACGTGGATAATAAAAATCAGAAATGCAAACTCTAGTTAGGTTCTTCCAAAGAGCCCCCACAACCAGCACTTTTGTCTGTGCAGTACTAAATGCCTCCTTGAAAGCCAAGCCCTGTGGTAAGACTAAATGACTCAAAACAAACTCATGTCCCTAGCTGTTGCCTGTAAGATTTTTCCTTGCGCTATGCAGACTACAAGACTCCAAAGCTGGGCAGCCTTTAGATCTATTCTCCTCTCTGTATATCCTCAGGTAACACTTCAGCAATCCTAGTATTGAGTAGCCTTTTTAAAGGGAAGTTCTAAAAAGAAATTAAAGTCTGTATTTCCTAAAGTGTTAAAAACTGAAGGGAAAATGAAACTAGCTGGTATGTAATAGAAGTCTTTCTGCTTAGCTTGCATGACACTTGGCTAAAGATGTTAGATTCAAAAGAGGGATCTGTGACTTGTATAGAAAGTTTCACAACCTCAAAAACAGACAAGATCTTTCCCAAAAATCCATACACAACTTCTAAGGCTACCAATTTTATTTTTTTTAACTATTATTATCAAGGACTTGCGGCAGTCACATTCCCTGACTTTTTCCTACTCTTATACTGCAGTAAGAAAAATGCCCTAGCATTTGGCAATTTATTGCTGCATTCTTTAGATTAGAACATGGGACAGAGTGAAAGTTAAATCAACTTAGATCAGTTTATCTTCTCTTAAGGCAATTATGAGCATAAGTTATCTAGTTAGGCAAAACTCAGAAACAGGGTCATGCTTCTGTCAGCTTTGAAGGAGTTTAAGTATTACTGTGTTGTCGGTAAGGTTAACAATGCAGACTACAACCAAAGCTAAGGCTGTATTACTTACTACTTTAGTACAACAAAATAAAATCAGTAGATGGTGCTGAGAATACCATGTATGCAGTTCAAGAGTTTTAGCTAAAAGTAACTTTCGGCTGGTACCCCTGAACAAGCTCATGCATTGTTCAAAGCTGGCCTGAGGACCAGCCATTGTTTCAGAACTTTTTAGAAAGCGATGGGTATTTGGTGCTCAACAGAGACAAACCTTCCGGCACACTAAACCAAACCAACATACGGTAAGTGGACAGCCTGGAGATTCACTTTAAAACTACAATACTTATGCAGATTAGACTGTAAAAAACATCTTAATGTGCATCATACAAAACTGACAGACATGAGAGTAAAACTATAAAGAAGTGTGTATTTTGCCCATCTGAGGAAAAAAAAACCCCAACAACAAAAAAACAACATTTGCATCATCTAAAGAATTCTGGCACAGTCTGACACTGAGCTTGTAGCCTCCGTTACATACTGACTAACTGCTGTAACCTACTTCTAGCTGCAGAGCAGCAATGAACAGCTCACTTCGTGAAATACATGAATGATGGCCGTTTTCAACACTGAATGAAGCCTGAAAACCCTTGTGCAGTGTATTTAGCTTTTAAGTGTAAAGCCATTCTGAGTATTTCATAATGAACAATGCTGCGTTTGTGAGGTACCATATTTGTGAAAGTCTTTTGTGGTACTAATGAGCAAAGGTTACAGTAGACTTGTTTAGTTTTTTTACTTTAGATGCACCTAAAATAAAGATATAGAAAGAGCAGAAGTGGGGCTACTCAAGGGGAGTCAGAGGCAATAACAACACAAAGAACAACACAGACTTTACCAACCAGTGTACAGTCCTGCAGCAGCCAAGCAGGGTGAATTTGGTGATAGTAACAGGTGCTGTCACCCAAAAAAAAGCCTCAGCCAAGGCAGGATAACGAGCAGAACCAGAAAGACCGTCAGAAGCAGCAAGAGACTGGACTGAACACAAACCTACCTACAGCTGAGCTCAAACAACAGAGGCCAGCACCTGAGCAAGCTCAAATGGGGCTCCTGGGCCAATGAGCTGGGGGAGTGTGTGTGGGGGTTGCTCAGGTGAGGCTGGAAAGGGTGATTAAGGTACAGCCTGGGCCCTTGCAATAGGGACAAATCAGCTGAAATCAATTTTATGTACTGTGAAATCTGTTTAACTCTAGAAGTTGTTTGACAATGTCTAAATGCAAAATTAGAATGTATGTCACCTATTTCCGTGATGCTGGGTAAATAGAAGATATTAACACATCCTGAGAAAGTAATGTATCTAGGAACTTCTTACATTTTGTTATCATAATACTGCATTAGTCAAACGAAGCATTTGGTTTCTGACTTCATGCAACAATTTTAGTCTGAAAAGTGTATTAAAATATGTTTTAATATGTTATCTTCAGACTGCTTCAGTTAGGGTTATATGTATGTTTGCAATGCACTAGATAGTTTGCTAATGTCAAAATTAGTTAATCATCAGAATTTGACAGAGGAAATTGCTGAGTTATATTAAACCATCATACTGTGCTATATCCAGAGACCTTTGATCTGTGTGCTGGCCTTCAGATAAGATTTTGTCCCAAAACTGAGTCAAATAGTCAACTCCAGTGGAGAAATGATGCTGTGAATATATCTTATCCAGAAGATACACAGTTGCTACGTGAACTCAGGATTCTTATTTTAATTTTTATTAAACCCAGCAAAATAGTTTGAATTCCCTGAGATAGTATCATCCTGCTTCCACTAGATTCGGGATAGACCTGTGATTTTTCGGGGCCTGAATTCCCAGAGGTAGTAACTCTTACTGTCCCTCACTACTGGCACCCTCTGACAGCTTTTTCTATGGCAGAGAAAAGGAGATTCTCTGTCTCAGTCAAATTCTTGCTGAAAGAAACAGCACCTTGGGAGAAAAACCATCCTATTTTAAACTTAAAATGTTTTAAAAGAACCACAGATAGTATATGTGTGCTCAGGATTTATGTTTAAATTTAAAAGGAAAATGGCAAAATTCCAGTCAAAGCTATCTTCAGAGCCCTTGACTATAACCCATTACACAATAATCAATCCTAATCTATTTACACTCATTACATGAAATTGCTGGTGAGACTGAAATACAGTATTATCTCATAGAGAAGTTCTACATTATTTACACTGCTATTTTACAGCAGCTGTAAGCATGGAGTGAAATACTACTAATAAAAGTCAGAAATTCCTTTAAGACCACTAGCTATCCTGCTGCATGCTACAAACTTTTACCGACTATGGTAGTGTGGACCCAGAAGATGCGTCTTTTGCTTGTGTAATACCAATGCTCAGACCAGGCCATGAGGCTTTTTTTTTTATTGGCAACAGCTACAACACTTTGTGGTGTCAGCAGTGTTGTGCTGACAGCCTTTGTGGTTACAGCAGGACAGGGGAAGACACTTCTGAACTCCAGAATGGCAGGGAAGCTCTTCCACATGTAGTCTAATTAAGGGTCATGTCTTAATTTGTAATTAAGAATGAAGAGTCACAAGGGAACTTTTTCCAGTTTTGTGAATGCCTGAGATCAGTTACTGGCTGAACAATGAGACCAAGCGTAACCCTTGCAAGAAGGAGGTGCTGCTCATGGGAAGAAAACACTTCAAAATGCTTAGAACTATTACAACAGCAGTCAGCTTCAACTCAATGTATTTCTGGAATTTAGATTTAGACTTGGCCATGGTTACATACATTTTTAAACTTTTAGACTGGAATATGGCAATAGTATAAAGCAGTAAAAGCATTAACCTTGGAAATTTTGCCTGATTTATAAAACAGCAAAGTGTCACAACCACAGGGTGAACTACTCTTTTGTTCCATTCTTTGCTTCTGGCAGTAATATCACATGAGCCAGCTTCCACCCTTCTCTCCCTCCACTTTCATGGCTGCCAGCATCAGTCAGGAGAGGCCTTGAGTTCAGAGAACCATTTCTTAATTTGCCATTGAAACAACTGGAAGATACCATTTTTTTAAAAACATGTATCTTCAATTTAGATTAAACTTCAGCAAAGTTTTCTCTGCTTTAGGATGTAGTTTATTATGGGAGATCCTATCTTAGTGGTAAAAACATATTCCAAAGCTGTAGGAAAATGGTTTTCCTGATTTAGTCCAGGGACTTTGAACAGCCATATCTCAGATCTTTTGTGTAATCTTTTGTGTAACTGCGAGGCTATTGACTATATTTCCTGCTGGACCTATCTTATGTTGTATAAACAAGTATCAGCTGAAAGTGAGGACCAGACCCTGGTAACCTGAGGTCTAAAGATTGTTGCTTTAAAGGTCCTTCAGTTCTTCTGAACGTGTGACATAAATAGTTTTAGAATGGCAGTCTAGAGCAACCTTTTTAATTGCTATAATTCTTAAATCTTCCAGCACTGGTGCATGTCAGAAATTTGTACATATATGTGTATGTCAGCTTTTGTCACTTGCACAATTTCCCAAGACAGCAGTTTGGCCATTTTGCCTGCACAATATTGTCTGTAGGGAGGAAGGGGGAATGGAGAGGGCAGAGGTAGCCAGAGAAATGGCTTATTTTGAGCTATCATTCTCTGACTTGCTCTTTATTTGTATAGTCTCCTATTAAATAATTTCATGTATTCAGACAGTATAGACTGCAGTAACCATAATAACAGAATTAATTAGTTATTTCAGAGGATTTCCATTTCTGTCACACACAGGGAACAACTGGGAGAATAACTAACATGCTTGTATTCTGCAGTGGCCAATGAATTTCAGCATTTTGCTCAGGGTTTCTAACCATCTCATACCCTTACCGATACCATTTCATGCTCCACAGTTAGGGCTTCCCATGCTACCTTTCCTGGTTCAATGAAACTGTCTACTTCAAAATGAAGGAGACAGGGGTTTTTTGTTGTTTTTTTTTTTTTTTTAACTTGCTCATAGCTGCAGAGCTTCATGCCAGAAGAGATTAGAATAACAAAACTCACAGGCTTCAAATCAAACCATAGAATTCACCTTGCCCTAGTTAATCTTCCCTCAATAACAATCAACTGAAGTTGCACAGAAAAATCTAAATCAATGCAAGGCTTTTCAGAATTCAAGATATGCAGACACCACAGAAAAAATAATGGTAAAAGCACTATGGCAATTACTAAAATACTACTAAAATACTTCGTCAATGTGAGGAGAAAATTCCTATGAAACATATACATGTATATATGTGAATAAATCCTATTTTTGGTAAATGAAGAACAAAATTTCTTTGGGAAAATATATGAAATCAAATGTATGGATAGACTTTTGGATAAATGTGTGGGTAAAATGTGCATGGTTGACAGTTTATAGCAAGCATATAAATGAAAAAAAAACTAAAAGAGGGAAGAAACAAGTAATCTTGTACTTTTTAGTATCTCTTACTTCCACAAATCATAAGGTGAAAACATTAGATGTTGGATGCTTTAGATGCTTTTAAGATTAGATAATTTAGCTAAGAAGCATTATTATCATTATATGAAAAGCTTAAAATATGAATGATAGCGTCTCTTAAAAATAGAGGGGGGGTTGGAGTCAGCAGGGTCTGGTAGTTTCTTAGTAACAGTCTGCTCATTTTTTATAAAAATATTCAATAGTCATTTCTGACATTTGTATTGCAGAAGACAGTTCAAAAATATGACAGGATAAAAGAGAACAGGGACTGTTAAGAATATTTTTGTGTCTCTATTAAAACCTTTTGGACTTATGCACAGATTTAGTAGGGAGTAAGTAAGTAAGTAAGGAGCGAAGTTGCTACTCCGAACCCCATGCTAATGGTGGAAAACAGTTTTGGTTCCCTCTTCAGCATCCCAACAATGGGAGGGTTTGGGTAAGTGAGCACCAAAGGAGAACTGGTGCCTGTAACAGGGCTCTTATGTTGGCTTTCTCTGCCCCGCTGCAAAAAGGAACCATTTGCTGGACAGTGACATTCCTGAATCTGTTTGGTACCCACCCTGCTTTTGGAAGTGCAGAACTAGAAATGGCATCTGAGTCAGGATGAATACTCATGAAACAGCCTTACATTTGTATAAAACATACATGTCACAAAAGAAAAGACAAAGCTTTATAAAACAAAAGAAAATGACCTAATTAGGAAGATCTTTAGGAGTTCCTGCAGGAGCTCAATATCCCTAAGGGGAGGAAAATTAAGATAACTCATGATTCCTTATTTAACTTGAAGCACTTTTCAATGTGTTTGCGTTCCTTAGAACCAAATTCACTTCTATTTTAGCTTTGACTAAAGTACAAAGAAGTCACTGAAGTACACCATATTTGACAAAAAAACCCTCATCAATAAGTAATTGCAAATAAAACCAGACTGATTAGTATTTTAGCTTTTGACCTTTTATTCAAAAGTCACACTTAACTCTGCCTATTAGACTGAAGAATATTACTGGGGAAAAAAATGAGAACATTCGTGTGTTAAATTAGGTGCCAGAGGCACACTGTGTTGTACAAACTTAATGATATTGGCAAAAGGCTTAATTAAACATTTTATGTAAGGACTGCTGAGTACAAAGCACTTTCCTAAGTGTATGTTAAATTGAGCACATAAAGCCCCCCACACGTGCTAGAACATACTCAATTTCTTCCTGATGAAAAATAAATAAGAATAAAAATATGAACTTACATTTTTAGTATATTTTTGCATGTGCTGTTGCATAGGGAAAAAAAAAGGTGGAATGAAAAATATGTGCAAGGAATTGCCAGGGAATGTATATGCTGACATTCATGTGAGACCTACGTATAATAAAGAGGATACAGAGCTTTAGCTCTGACTATAATGTTTGCCCTGTGAATCAAAATACAT
Source organism: Buteo buteo (assembly GCF_964188355.1). Lineage (NCBI taxonomy): Eukaryota > Metazoa > Chordata > Aves > Accipitriformes > Accipitridae > Buteo > Buteo buteo. Next base: position 10,878,451 of record NC_134179.1, read on the forward strand.
GTGAGAAGATAGTGTTTGGTAGATGTTTTTTCTGTTTTATATAAATATAGATTCTTTTGGAAGAGCAGTCTTGCTGCCATAAAGCAGACTCCCATGGTTTCTTTTTTCTCATAGTAAGTATTTTGCAGCTGGATAGTCGGGAAACAAATCTTGACTGAGTTCCCAGACAAAAGAAATATGCTACTCTTTAATTGTCTGGCTACTGACTTCAGGCTGCTTTTCTCTGGAGGGGTCAGATAGAAGATGAAGAGAAAGCGCACGCACATAAGCCAGTCAATCTGAGCAAGCAAGCTTGTAGTCGTAAGGCTTAACCTTACAAACTAATACTCAAGGGAGCTACCCCGCTGATGTGAGAAGCTCTGCCCATTTTCCCGTGACATTCATATGAATAAACATTCTGGCCTGCAATTTGCAGAACTGTTCATGTTTTGCTGGAGTAAAAAGAACAGCTTAAAAATTTATGAACTGCACAAATTTAGAGGCCTTAACGAGTCATAATTTGAGCTTGAAACCTATTTGAATTTTTTTAAAGTAACAGAGGAGAACATCACAGTACTTTATACATTTTAAATACAGTGTGTGATGTACCTTTTTTTCCCACATTGTTAAATACACAGTTACACTGTGTTCCTATAGCCTTTCCATTACATTTAATGGCCCTGTATTTGTAGGTCTAGTAGGAAAAATTGGATACAGGGAAGGTTATAGAATCTCTTTTATTAGAAGTTTTGAAGAACAAGTTAGATAATAATATGTCAAGGACAGTCTAAGTATACCTTTGCTACACAGAAAAAGTGGAGTGCACTACAGCTGCTCAGGGTCTGCTCCCGCCCTACAGGCCCATAGTTTCCATGAAGAAAAAGGCCTTTGCACCACAGTTTTCCAGAAGATAGCTTGAGATCAGGGTTCTCTTTGAGGTCAGATTTATAAAATAAGACTGGAATTTCAGAGATACAATTATTCCCTAAAAAAATCCCTCCCAAGCTAAAATTTATAAAAACAAATTGGAAAAGTTGTATTAGGTTTACTAAGGTGAAAATATTTACAGTTGTTACAGTTGTAAGACCATTTATTAGATATTACAAATTAGGTGGATGGAAGAATTAAAGCCTTAAGAAAAGAGTAATAATAAGACTGTTTACTATAACTGTAAATCTAGGTATTGCACCTTTGCCAATATCCTCAAAATTGTTCAAATATCAACAAAATTATCCACACTGAAAAGACTAAAAGGAAGACATTAAAGGTGATGAAAAAACTAGCTTTGCTTTGCCAACAGCTAAAAGCTTATCTGCCCCACTTTTTGCCTCTTTTTAATTTTATTTTTCAAATTCATTAGTTTTGACTATCTGCAATAAACTAAAAATTAGGAGCATGGATATTCTTGTAACTTTTTCAAATACCAAAACTAGCACAGATAACACCCAGACTGCCTATCCTGTAAATGTCCTTAGAGCCTGAATATATACAATAGTGAAACAAATATGTGAAACAGGGCCTAATAAAAGAAGGGAGACTGATTTTTATTTTTTTTTTTTTACCCAAAGATAAATAAATTTAAAAATGCAGTAACAGATCAACATTGGCATTCACCAATGAGAAGTCCGATATTCTCAAGATTTTGGAATTTCAGACTTCCTTATTAATTGTGCTATAGGCCTAAGTGCAGACAGAAAGACACCATTAGACACGTCAAGATTCAATCAGCAGTTAGCAGAACTGCTTTCCTCTTGATCTTATGTGCTTTTTTCATGGCCATTTTCTCCAGAGGAAAATAGTTACAAGTTGTGCTGCTACTGCAATTTTGTATTTTGATGCCAGAGAGGAGTTAGGCTAGCCCCTTAATGCAGGCTTCCGTCACACACAATGAGATGCAATCTAGTAAAATGTTCATGGATCGACAAACTACGTTCAGATATAGGGCTTTACTTGGACTGTAACTGTTCAATATTTCTGTTCTAAAGACACATGCAAAATGAATAGTTTATAAGCTTCATTTTATACTTAATTAGGCTAAGAACAAACTTTTAGGAGGCATTAATAAAGCAATAGAAATTATATACTAGCATATTTTCCAGATACTTGTGAGAAATTAAAAAATAATCTAGCTATTTAGTGCAAGAATTATTTCATAAAGAGAGACTGAAGAAAAGATACTTTGGGCTTTGTGATTTGCTGCATTATGCATATGAGTGGAACCCATTGGAGGTGAAGAGAATTGTGTACTGACATAAAGAATTCAGCGGTATGCAGAGACTGGAAAGGCTTGACTAAATTTGCTTGTCAGTATATATATAAAGCAATGAACCATGAGTATGTCAAAATGTCCAATATAGTAACTTGTACAGAGAAGACAGAAAATTAAGCAATAATTGCTCTTTTGTGAGTCAGACAGGAGAGCATTTCCTGCTCTCTTTTGTGCTACTAACAACTAAAACACTAACTCAGGTGTTCCCCCTGACATCTAAGAACAGAACGTAGTAATACTGGGCAGTTTCATGGGTGATAAAATGGTTTTGATTATAGTGGACAGAATTCCCTCATATTCATTACTCCAGCAATTTTTCTTGGAACTATGATGAAATGCTTTAAATTTTCTGCAACAAATAAAAAGTGAAAAATAAGATTACCCACACTGAAAGAATAAGCAGATTTTTCTTAGTGTCAGAGCTGTTAGAGACAGCTCAGCTGACCTCACCAGACACAAGCATATTGCTAGCAGAAGCAAGAAAAGTCAGACATTTTTGGCATGTCCTATAATACAGCTACATGCACTGATACGTAAGCGTGTGATGCAAAGAACAAAATTGGTTTTGCATTATGACCTCTTTATTACAATTAATCTCAGCATCAATAGCGATTAGAGAAATTGAGACGCTTAAGATTTCAAATTAATTCTGCTAAGTGAGGTACACATTGTAAGCTCTCTGGTATCATGTACAAAATGCCCTAGGTCTTGAAATACACGCTACCCTTTTTGAGAAGTCATATCTGAATGTTAGATCCTCTTTAGTTTCCAAGCATACGTTTCTGTTACGGGTTTTTACCTGCTTCATTCAAAGGAGGAGAAATGTATAAAACTCCAGGTTTTTCTGGTCTGAGCCCTGCCCAATTCCTTTCTCAGGTTTTCCAGTTTCATTTCATGTTGGCTGTTTATTGCCCCTCTCTTGCAAAGTTGTTATCAGCAGGGATTTGCCAGCACAGCAGTGGGTGGAAGGAAGTGCTGACAAGGACTGCAGGGGTGCCATGGCAGTGAGGGGATGTGGCCACACATCCTCCCACTTACCTGACACTTCTGAAGCCGTGGGACCAGTGGGAAGGGATCCCTTACTCATGGGCCCTGTGCAGCGGGCATGATGCTTGGTGGGGGTGCTGGGGAAGAAGAGGTTACTGTGGCGCAGAGACTTAGGGTGCAAAACACTACTCAAAAAGCAACTTATTTTCTAAAGCCATTAATTGTGCAACATTACAAGAAGCTTTAGAGAAAGCAGAACAGATTTTGGAAAAATAACCAAGATATAAGCATTGTTTTTTGCCAGTGCAAGTAGAGCTAGCATAACCTGACATAACACAAAGTGACTGCTGGCAGCTTAAAGTGCTGCTACTCCTATATAACAATTTATAGCCGATGGCATATGCAAGAGAGGAACGTACTTTACAACCATATAAGCGTGAACTAGTAATTAAATTATGTGAACAATCAAATCTAAGGTAGCTTTTCTAGAGTAGAGAAGTAATACCTTCATACTACTGATAGTCTCAGACCACAAAATTGGCTGTAGAAATGGAACCACTGATGGTGTAAAGGGAGTTAAAGTGACCTGCCAAAGGAAAATTTGAAGATGTTCCAGTGCAGTCTCTTATTAAAATGATGAAGTTAAGCACAGCTGATCAGGTGTTTCTCTAAAGTGAAAAGAGTGTAGAATTGTTACCGTTGAGATGAAAATAAGTTAGTCTACACCCAGCACTGAATCTTTATGCAGGTGAAATCTCAATAACGTCTATGAGAGTTTTTCTTGAGGAAGAACAAGAATAGAGCCTGATGTAACTAACTGGAACGACCACTGTACCACTTGTTCCTTCCTTGCATAAAACCCCCTCTAACAAGGATAGAATTAAAAAAAGGATTAATAGGTTTCAAAGAGTTTTGGTTGTGGGGTTTGTTGTTTTTTTTTTTAAAACTTACCAGTAACACACACAAGTAAGGCAAGCAGTCATTCAACATTAGGAGGGAAATAAATTTATACATCAGGAAAAACTTCTCAGTCTTTCAGCAGTGTGACAGATGAGGACAATGACAGAAATTACATTCATTTTAGTGGAGAAAAGGAATGTGGACACAAATACCAGCCCTAAGAAAGAATACCCAAACAATTTTAAGTTTCAATGTAAACCTTCTTACATACTGCCTTGTAAAATTATTTCCTCAGGGTGTTTACAGTATTACTGAGTTACAAATTATGCTGAGGTATTCGTGTTCCCATGAAGGCCTGATGAGTGATTAACATTTGAAATTCAGGGATCTGGAACTAGAGCACCAGGTACAACAGCTAACAAGGAGCCTAAGAGTTATTGTTTGCTATGCAACGCCACAGCACTCTGTGGGTGACAAACTACCGGTTAACAAGAGTTTTCCATCATCCAGGATATATAAAGCCAACCTCTATTGTACTGTAAACCTGTGACTGACAGAATAATTATGAAGCAGCTGGGGATCTCTGGAGGGCACAGGGCCCTCAGACCGTGTTTCTCAGGGCCTTGTCCTGTCACAGCCTCATTACCCCCGCAGACCGGGAAGCCGCAGCCTGGCCAGGCAACCCGTTCCCCTGCCCCATTATTCTCGCCTTGAAATGGGTTAAGTAAAGAACCTCGTTGTTTGTGACTATCTTCACAGCTTTCCAGAACCATCGAGCACATGGCAGGGCGGGAGATGCCGGGCGGGAGATGCCGGGCAGCAGCTGCCAGCCGGCTGACTTCACACCCGGTCCTCCCGGCCGGCCCCCCCCTCACCCCTATTCGGTCAGCAGGGCTAACCCGCCACCGCTGTCTTTCGAAGGTACCCCCGAGCCCCCCGCCCGTCGCCGGCTGCCCTCAGCTTAACAAGGGCACTTTCACGGTTGTTTTGCTGCGCAGCGCCAGGTGCCGCCTGTAAACGCGCCCACCCCCCCCTCCGCCCCAGGCGTCATCTCCGCTCAGTCTTCCGAGGCCGATGTACTTGTGGCGGATAAGCCGCCCCTCCCTCAGAGCCGGACCCGATGACACGCGATGCCGTTAGAGCAGCCCCGAACCCCTCGCTCGCTACCGCAGCTCCGCCGCACTGTCCGGGAACCGCCGCCAGGGCGGGGCGGGAGAGCGCGCGGGCGGGCGGCGCGTGGCCCACGTGAGGCGCGCGCGCCCCCGCCCCGTGACGCCGGTTGCTACAGCGACGGGCGGGCGCTCCGGCCGCCGCCGCGTCCGCGCCGTTCGCCGTCCCTCGTCCCTCCCCCGGCGGCCCCGGCGATGGCGGCAGAGGAGGAGGAGGGCGACGTGGAGTGGGTGGTGGACACCATCGCCGGGTTCCTGCGGGGGCCCGCCTGGTCCATCCCCATCCTGGAGTTCATGGAACAGAAGTGCGAGGGTGAGCGGCGGGGCTGGGCAGGGCAGGGCCGGGCCGGGCCGGGCCGGGGCGGCCTCCGCTCGGCCCCGCGCGGGTCCCCCAGATGCGCCGCCGCTACCGGGGGCCCCGTCCCCTCTCCCGGGTCGGCTGCGCATGCGCGCCCGCCGCGCTGGGGCGGCCCGCTGCCCTCAGGCTGCGTTGGGGGCTGCCCCCCCCCCGCCCCCCGTCTCCCAGCCCACAGCCGCCCGGCCGGGGGCACGGCACGGGGCTGCGGCCTGTGGGCGGGCACGCTCCGGGGGGCTCCCGGGGCGGGGGGGCGCGCCAGGCCCCGCCGCGGCCCTGGCCCCTCACCGCCGCTGCCGGCACCGGCCGGGGCTCTCCCTGCGCGGCAGGTTTTGTGGGGGCAAACGGGCGCTTGGCCCATCGGGTCGCTGTTGGGGACGGTCCCCGCAGGCGCCGTTCGAGAGCGATCCCGCGGAGGGCTCGTCAGGTTTTGCACAGCCATAGCCTGCGCCTTCCCGCCGTTTTTGGGGAGCGGGTGCCTCGCCCTCGGAAAGCCGGTCTCCCCTGGGCAAGCCGTTAGTCAGGCTGTGGTAATTTGCATTCATTAGCTCGTACAGGGGATTATGGCATGAGCTTACAGTATGACACCTAAACGAGTTCTTCGTTCTGCTGCGCGTAATACCCTGACGTGGCTCGAAAGCAGTTGGAGGCCTTTAATACTTTTCCATAGCTAGATGTTTTCCTTAGGAACGGCACAGTACAATTAAAATTGCTGTTTGGGCAGTTGGACGGAAGAGTAGAAGGCCCAAAGTTAAACTCCTGTGATTTTGTGAACGTTGGCAGTTAAGAGATGAGAAACCGTAAGTTAATGCCTCTCAGAAAATGATAGCCAGCACTAAAAAGTCAACAGTTACCAGTTATGTTTTGTAGGTGGTCCTGTGCATGAGCTCAGCTTGGAAGCAACTCTAGTTACACTTCCTTTTCTTCCTCAAGAAGGAACTGAGGGAATCATGGAGTAATTTGGGGAACAGCCTTGGTAAACTGGAAGTATAGGCAGTGAGAGGGGGGACTGGGATAGACCTGTAGCTCCAGGTAAAGGTGCCTGAGGAGACCTGTATAGGTGTGTGTATGTATGTAGTGAGGAAAGGAGGAAATAGACTTTCTGCAGTAGAGATTTGGCTAAATTAGCTCTGCTGCTTATGGAACAAATTTTCTGCTGCCAAAGAACACCTGGATCCTTAATGGTAGCAAATTAATTACAGTTTGGGCAAATCTGAAAGCATTGCTTAAGTTCTTTAGAAAAAAGGAAGCTTTCTTTTTTGATTACTGAAATAAAAAAAGCATGTTTGAGAACATGATGGCCCATGATCCTGCCCAGCCTGTAGATGTTCACACATGAGAAGTATTAAAGCATGTTGCCGTAGACTAATTTAGGATAACTTTCTACGGCTACTATGAATAAAATCTGTTCCTTTAGTATCATCTGACAGGATGCAGGATTCATTAATAATTTTGACTTTAAAATACTGAAGTCAGGAAACTAAGGCTTCCAAATACATTTTATTTTTAGGGGCTTACTAACATCAGGCTCAAAGTAGAATGGTTCTTACTATTAAAGTATTGTACCTGCTTGAGCTTACTCCTTCCTCCCCTCCACCCTGCTGCGGGCTCCAGAACAGCTTCCATAATGGTTGGCCTCAGCAGGGGCTGGCTGTGTCTTTTGTTGTGCAGTCGTTCTTGTTAGGGTCTGTTAAGAATTTTTATTTCGTACTCGGTGAAACAGATGCACCTCTGATTCAGATTACAGCTTCTAAACAAGTTGCTTCTTGGTTATTCTGAATTGTTTCTACCCTTTGCATGAGGCAAGATCATTGTGAGTACGTACACCTTTCCTTAGTATACCAGGAAATGAGAAAGGTAAAGCGATGAGACTCTTTATAGCTAGGAAGCAATAGAGAAATCTAGACTAGAGGTTTTCTTTTGGGAAGTCTGCCTAAACTTTAAGTCAGCAAAGGGTCTATCAAGCAAAGGGTCTAGGTTTAGGAATCGGGGGAATTTATTATCCCTCTCTGGAGCAATGATCTCTCTTTAGAAGGTTGAGGGGAATTTACTGGCAGTAAGAAGATTTATGGAACCTCTGTAAATTTCCATGTAGTGTGAGGCAGGCTTACATAATGGTCGCTTCCTGCCAGTTTGTTTCTATGTAAGAAATTGGACGAACAAAGTAGGGAAATCCCTTGCAGTAAATGATCTTCCAAGGCATCATTTGTGCTACAGAGTGCTGTTGGACAACTCTCAGATGCTATTGAGAAAAAAGAAAAGGCTAAAGAAGTGTTACTGCAATGCTAGGGTTGCTAAGAAGCACAGTTAAAAAAATTTGAAGTTTTAGTTGCAGATATCTGTGCTATTTGCTTTTGCTTTCTATAAATGTACTGTGCTGATTCCACTGCTGTTTTTTTTACTGAGATATTTTGTCAGGACAGAATTCTTTTAGTTCTCAAGACATTTAGTCTTTGGGCTGAACAAGAAAATTAGTGACATTTTGATTAACTGACAATAATTTGTGAGTCCTGAAAAATAGAATTTGTGTTTTGGTAATTGCTATGTAAGGAATTTATTTTGGAACTGTAGTTACTTAGGCCAAGTCCTTGCACTTCAACTTATAAACGATCCTGCTGGTTTTCCAGCTGTTGACAATTGTTTGCTTTCTCTCTCTCCCTCTTTCTGGGGTCTTGATTAATTTCTCATGGCTTGATTAATTTCCTTTTATGTTGCTGTGAAACTGAAGTTAAATCAGTGGGTATGTATTTAAGTCGAGAGGTCTTATCAGTTTTATTCAGATTATTCATAGTTCTGAGCACCAGAAGATAAAGACAAGGTACCAAAGGAATAAACAGGTATTGTTGCCTCTGATTCCCTTCCCTCCCAGCACAGAGCCACCTTGACAGTCAGTGAGGACTGGGGGAGAAAAAGAAGAGTTCCCTCAGGTTTGCTTACTGGCTCTTGTCTGCGAGGTCAAATGAGTCAGTGGCTCAGTCTAGTAGGGAGAACTGAAACTTGACTTAACGCTCATCCTGTTTGAGGGCTCCTAGCAAAGATTTTCAATTTTAACAGGAAAATGATGAGTTTGTCTCCCAGGCGATACAGTGGTTCTTCACATCTTTGGTCGCCCGACAGGAAAAAAGACTCTGTGCCAAAATCTTAAGGAGAATAATGATTACATGATTTAGGAGCCCTGACTCAAGAAAATCCAAGGTCTTCATTCAAAGTACTCCTTAATGCCACTTAACTCAGAGGAGATGCTAACCGCAGCTTGCTTTACTTGGCACTTTATCCTCTTTTTGTTCAGAGCCTGAGAACAGAGAGCAGTTTGTGCAGGCTTTCCACTCTGCTTTCCGTGTTGTCCTGCAGCTGTGGAAGGAGGAGGAGGACTTGGAAGTATCCCCTTGGCAGCCTGAGGCTAGCTGTTGGCATGGACACTGACTGCGGAGTGACATCTCTGTGTCACCCCTCCTTCGGGTGCCCTGGGTGGGAAGGAACAGTAGGAGGTGGAAGGGAACAGATAAACCAAGACAAAGGTTGGGGTCTGCAAGAGCTGTAAGGGAGATCCCCCCCAGAGGGGAGGAGATGCAGAAGACAATAGAGGCAGTTAAGTGTCTTCACCCTCTTGGGTTTGGTAATATGGTGGTTGCCATAGGAGCTGAATTTTTTTTTTTAGGGTAAGATTTATAGTACTTTTTCTACCATTTGAATTCATCCCTGGATATTTTTAAAGCTTTTATTTTTTTGGTTTAAGTCCCTTCATTAAAAAAACTTCCCTTGTGCAAAAATGAAACAACAGCAAATGTTGGTTTTCCAGATTATGTCACTTAAAAAGCAAGTTTCCCTTGCTTATTTAGAGGGCCCGAACTGTTTGATTAGATTTCTATCATTGCACTGCTGTAGGATGTTAAAAAGTGATGCAAGTACTTTCTGGTTTAGGAACAGCCATCTTGCATCACACCTTATCAAGGTTCAGAGTGACATTGCCTCTGGGCTGTTACAGCTGGAAAATGATGCTTTCTAAAAGTCACTCTAAATTTGTATGAAAGTTATACTAGTTCTACATGCATCAGTACAATCTTCTATCACAGATGTCATATATATATGAAGACTAAATCACACTCATTCACCAATTTAAGCAGAATTCCCATTCTTCAAATTACTTCAGAGCATGCGCATGGGAAGTGACTTGTCCAACATACAGTGGCTAATCTTAAAGGGGATTGAGGAAATCTTATTTCTAAGCCTCTGATTTAATTGCTAGGTTTTACATTACCTCTGTTCATTGTTGACATGGAAAAAAAAAAAAAGTAAATTAAAAAAAGCCCAAACCCTAGTTTTCAGTTTCTCTTTATTTTCTGCTTCTTCCATCTATTCCGTAAGCGTAGAGATCATTAGCTTGATATTTCCAGTTACGAGTTCTTAATATGAACTTACATGAATATGATTAATACGGCCTATATTATACAGATGCCTATTTTGTCTAAAACAGGATGGATATAATTAAAAATAACTTACCTGCAGCAGATTTCTTCTTTGGGGTTATCTGTTTTTATGCAGGCAGGGTCTCATTTTCCTGTATCACCTTGGCTTCTCGCTAAATGAATGGCATTTAAAAAATTTTTTTTTTAAGTTATCACTACATCCTCCACGTAAATACACGTAGAGAGAGAGAAATTTCCTGCTTTATGTATGTCATCTGCCATCTTAGAACAACCTTACACAAGTTCTTATGGTAGTTCTTGTATTAAATCTTACTTTTTAGTGTACGTATCTGCTGAATGCTCAACTTGCTTAGAAATCTGCTTCTGTAATGAAGATGCGTTTTCCTGGTATTATATTATGAAATTTAATTCCATTAAATTACCAGAAGTACATGTTTAACCTGAATGTGTGGAAAAATACATTATGATTATCAATCATGGCCTATATTTTCATATGATTAAATATATTACCTTGTAAAGGTTAATCTTTCTCTTTAAGGCATAAGTTAATTTGTGGTGTGTACAGTAACTCCAAAATGTGTATATGTGTGTGTGTTTTGGTTTGGTTTGGTTTTTTTCCCACAGTTTTTGATGATGAAGAGGAAAGCAAGTTGTCTTACACAGAAATTTATCAGGAGTACCAAGCTCTGGTGAGCATTATTCACTCTTTGTGGTAGATTTCTAAGAAGTATAATTTAAAATGTTAAAGTAGTATTTAGATGAACTTCTAATTGTGTTATCTTTTTATTTAGAATTTTCTAATATTTCCTGTCTTAAGTGTTATTTAGAAATCCTTTGAGTCATCATTTTCCTATGCACTTTTATGCTTAAACACCAGATATGTAAAAAGAAACTTTAACACACAGTCATATCTCTTATGCTGTGTTACTTATTTTTAATTAAAATTAATGTATCTGAAAAATCAGTTATACTCTTGCAATGATTTTCCTTTGAGTCTTAAAATACAAAGTCAGCAGAAAAGAATATACAATTATGAAAAAAATCATATGATTCTTAGGGAAAAACCTCTTAGAAAGTAAGGTTTATACTTTCTTACAGGTTGAGAAATTATTAGAAGACTATCTTAAAGAAGTTGGAATTAATGAAGAGAAATTTCAAGAAGCTTTTTCATCTCCTCTTGCAAAGACACACACTTCACAGGTAAATTTTCCTTTGTTTAAGAATATATAGATTTAATTTTTAGCTTTATATTTTCACTGATATGGCAGGGTGGTGATGAAACTTTGAAAAGTTTTCTTGTTAAACTGTAATTTCCTAAAACATAATATGTTTGTTTATATTATGAACTTTGACCAGAAAAATGCACATCTTGAAAATAATGACAGATATTTGTGTGTTGTCGGGACACCTTTTGAGATTCGTCTTCTATGCTTTGTGTTTTCTAAAACAAACCTCTAAGCTTAGGGTGTTTCTGCCACCTTTATTTGCATATTTTTCAGCTTTATGTTAGTCTTCAGTCTGTTTACAGTAGCAGACAAACTTGAAGATTAAAACAATAGATATATTCCATAAAATAAAAGATGTTTTCCTTTGATTTTATAATAAAACAGTAAAATCTGCAAGAGAAACATTGGCCTTGAGAAGACAAGGCATGGTAATGCAGCCCTTCACCTGCTCAAAAACATCTTTCAGAATTGTCTTGGGTATATGGGACAGAGGAGTGGGAGCTTCTGCTGCCAGTGTTAATTGGGCTTTGCTGACATGTATCTTCCTACATGTGTAACAAGCTTCTTCGGAGCGCACATTCCTCACTCAAGCTTACACATTTGTTCAGGAAGTCAAATGAATTGCTGTTGTAAACTTACACTGGGAAACCCTCCAGGTTTTGTGATAATATTATTGTAGACATGTTGATCTAAAGACATAAACCATCAAATTATTTTCTTGACTACTAGCTCAACTTGTATGGCTGGAAAAATAGACAGATAGGAGAATTAAATCTAATTATTAAAAACATGCTCCACAGAACTTAAATCTCAACATAATTTCAAGCAGACTGAGATGGTTATGATTTCTCTAGAGTTTTTAATTTTGTGCATGTTTCCCTCCCACAGGCCATTTTGCAAACAGTGTTGGCAGCAGAAGATTTTAGACTATTTAAAAAAATGATGGTACAGAAAAATATTGAGATGCAATTGCAAGCTATTAGGATCATTAAAGAAAGGAATGGTAAGAAGTGGTAAATGTGGGGTTTCACTGTTTTTCATCTTTTTAGTGCTCTTTTGATGACTCTGTGATCCATTCATAAATGAGTATGGAATACTGGTTCAGTTCCAGCTCAAGTTAATGGAAAACATTTGGCTGATTTTACTGGGACTAGGATTTCAATATTCAGCCCTTGGCTTGTATTTTCAGTGACAGCTGTCTATACTACTTTTTAAATTAACAGATTTTTCAGTTCTGTTTTTCTGTCTAAACTTTTGTGTGAAACTTCACTTAGGGTTTTTTTTGTTGAAGAATTTTCGTGATAAGTTTGAGTGTTAAAACAATTACATCAGTTCATCAACAATTGCAATATTGATAATTTGAATTATGCTGCTTGCATACCAACAATGCTGTACTATCAGCTGCGCTTACTTTGCAGTTCACACTGTACAGTTGCATATGAAAAAATGAAAGCAGAAGTTACGGCCTTTGTCATGCTAATACATCCATACTTTTAAAGAAGAGAAAATAATTTACACCCAACTCTGCTGCTCTGATATTTCTGAAAGGATTTTCATCTACCTATTCCTTTCTTCCATGTCTTTAGTTTTAACATTTTGTTTTTTCTTTTTTACTGCATGGTTGTGGTTTAACCCCAGCCAGCAACTAAGCACCATGCAGCCACTCACTCACCGCCCACCCCCCCCACCCCCCCCCTCCACCCCCCCCCTCCGCCCCCAGTGAGATGGGGGAGAGAATCAGGGGGAAAAAAAAAATAAAACTCGTGGGTTGAGATAAGAACAGTTTAATAGAACAGAAAAGAAGAAACTAATAATGATAATAACAATAATAAAATGACAATAATAATAATAAAAGGATTGGAATATACAAGTGATGCACAATGCAATTGCTCACCACCCACCAATCAACACCCAGTTTGTTCCCAAGTGGCGATCCCCCTGCCCCCACTCCCCCCAGTTTATATACTGGGCATGATGTCACATGGTATAGAAAAAATCCTTTGGCCACTTTGGGTCAGGTGCCCTGGCCGTGTCCTGTGCCAACTTCTTGTGTCCCCTCCAGCCTTCTTACTGGCTGGGCATGAGAAGCTGAAAAATCCTTGACTTGGTCTAAACACTACTGAGCAACAACTGAAAACCTCAGTGTGTTACAACATTCTTCTCACACTGAACCCAAAACATAACACTATACCAGTTACTAGGAAGACAATTAACTCTATCCCAGTCGAAACCAGGACATGCATGCATGTTTTTTTTGGAGAATAATTTTTAAATTTCGAGTTTCATACAAATTTGAAAATGGTTCAGTTAGCTGTGGCTGAATTGCAGTCTATAGGAAATGCCATATGATGGTCAATGCAGAGTATGGCTTGTGCTTTACCCTTAGATGGCAAAACTTTTGTAGTTCAGAAACCTTTTGGCTACTAGCAACTTGATGCTTAAGGTCCAGAATCTTTTTGGAAACAGTTACAGAGAGGAAGAATTGGATGTTGGTTTGTGTGTTTTGTTTTGTTTTTTTTTCCTTCTCTCTGCCTGAAGAATGATGCCAAATGGAGTACAAAATAATTTTCTTTAGAGTAATGCATAAATTTTGGCATTTTTTTTTAATAGGTGTGTTGCCCGACTGTTTGACAGAGGGTTCTGATGTGTTCAGTGAAATTGAACAAGAAGAAATGAAAATACTGAGGGAGGTTCTAAGGTAAAAAATTAATCGGCCCTACTTTGTACGTTATTTTAAAATAAAAAATAAAAGTATGTAGGGCCTAACTCTTCCAGCCTTTTCCAGGAAACTGCCTTCATCTTACAGATGACATGAATGTTCTTGTCAAAATCCTACCTAAGAGAAAAGGAATGGTGCTAGACAGTGGGTGTGATCAGGAATATTTAAAGACTGAGAGATAACCGCTCTGCCACGATGAATTGTCTTGGTGATGCATGGAATGATGTGCAACTTTGAGCCCCATCATTTCCATTCTCCCCTGAAACACCAGGTGGACCTAAAGTTAGACCTGGGTTAGATGCCTCTGGACAATAGGAGCACAGTAGCTGTAATCCATTCAGGGAACACCCTAAACATTAAAGCTTTGGAAAGGCAAATTCTGCTTTTGCAGTACGCTTTATTGCTTTCTACAGCTTTCTCCTTAGTTGTGTTCAATGACTGTTGCTATGATCTAAGAAGATGTGAGGACTGATACAACTTCTATGGATTGTCCTCCACTCCCATTTCACATGTGTATAAACATAAACAAATAGCAGATTAATCCATTCACGTTATGTTAAATTATGTTATTTTCCCTCTGTATTCTGGAAATAATTCCCTTCCTGTCTTTAAATGAGCAAATGAAACAAGGGATAGATAAGCCATGGAAATTCTTACACAATTATTTTTGCACAGGGAAAGATAGACCGAGGATGGTGAGTTCTGTGTGTTTATCATAATTATTTATTTCTATTAAAAGTGCATTTTCGTTTAAGTCATGGAAGTATTCTGGGTACTAACAAATTCATATTAGCTTGTAATTGTTTTGACAGTCCTCAAATATTTAAGCAGTGCTAGATTTACGTAAAAGTCACTAATATTAAAGAAGTTTTGAGTATTTACTTGTATTTTGTGTTACAGAAAATCTAAGGAAGAATATGAAATAGAGCAAGAAAGGAAGAGGACTGAAGAAGTGAGTATCTTACCTTTCCCAATGAGTTATGTTGATGATTAAGAAATACTCTGATATTCCTGTCCTGAGTGTTGACTGTATCACTTTAAGGCAATGTGTACAATCCTAAGCAAACAAAAGGTCTGTCAGGAAGGTCTTACTGACACTTCTTTTTGAAAGGTCTGTTCTGTTGTTTATGTTTTTCTTGATGGTGTCATTGACACTAGTGTTATACATGATACCATTAACTATCAGCCATTTGGTGGAGTTCATACGATAAGTATATTCCTTCTTCAGTGTCTGAATTCTAAAATCCTGGTAATGGATGTCAACCTTTCAGATCCAGAGAACATCTGAATTACTAATATTGTCAAGATCAAAGAGACTTCAAAGTATAAGCTTCTTAGAGATGACAGCATTCATAATCCTTCAGGAATTTTAAGGATCACTTCATAGACAGTATAGTTAGTTATTCATTAAGTCTATACAATACTGCCAGAATCTAATCACCAGGAACCAGAAATCCTCTCCCAAGTTAGACCATCAGTTGGTCTCCATCAGAATAAACCATGTAGAAAGGTAACTGAATGTAAATGGGGACTGGCTAAATTGACAGTCGTTCAGCAACTGAGAAACAAATGGAAATTGAAATTAACTATGGTAGAATAGTGGCAATAAACCTCCCCTTCACTGGGAAAACATAAAAATAGGTGGAATTGTAGGCTGTTTCAAAAGGGAGCAGAATTGCTCTTCTATTCTTTCCTGTTATTAGGAAATTGAACATACTAAATTTGAAGAGAGAAAGCACTGTTTCTTCAGCCTGAACTGACAAAGGAAACCACCTGGAGACCAAATGTAGCTAGTGCAGAGGTCCACACTTTATTTGCAACCCTACTCCTGAATTCAAACCCATGAGAGGTGCAGATGATAGCTATGCTGTTGAATGCAAGTCCCAAACAGTTGGGATATTCTATCAAATTAAACCTCTCTCCCAGTGTCTGACACTGTTGAAAAGTGGTGACAAAACTCTTCTATCCCACATTACAATGATACATTCCAGGAAATGAGTCACCTGTTCTACTGGATTTCTCACAAAACCAACAGGAAACTAAAGCTTTGGCTCATTTTAAGAATTCAAGTTGTATTAAGATGCAGGCTTATCCAAATCTTTATAGACCAGCCAAGAATATCAATATTTTTGATAAACAAGCTAGATTACAGAGGCCCCAGTCAAGTTCACCTGGACAGAAAACGTGATGGTTATTGTTCAGTAATATGTTTTTGTTAGAGAATATTTTAATACAAAATAATTTAACATTTTGATGAATGCTGGGGGTTCTGACATGAATTAGATGGTTGATGAACAGCATAGACATTTTCTGGGGAAATCCCAGCTGGCTTTACTATTTTGAGAGGTGGGTTGTGTTGTCAAGATTTCCCAGACAAGTGTAGAAGTGAAGCAATAGTGTCAAAGATTATCCAGACCTGTTGTTTCCATTCAGCTGGTTATTTCTCCATTTCTGTGGTAACTTCAGTGTATGTTCCTGGTTCTCTTACTGTATTGCATATTTCTGGTGGACAGACATCTGCTTGAAAGTCACAGGCAAAGTGTGGCAAAAAAACCCCCTACATTATCTATTTGTAGCTGGGAAACGAGATACCAATTTACCTAATATTCTAAATTCTGACTGTTGATTAGGGAACAGGTTTTGAACTAAAATAAAAAATGCTGACTTATGACTATAAGCCAGTAAGAACCTTCCTATCAGTGAAACAAAATAAGTAGTTTGCTTTTGTTCACTTTGACAATGCAATACATAGTGTAAACAACCTGATTTTAACTGAAAGTTCTTTTGGAGCTTACTTTGTGCTGACAGTTTAATGCCTGAAGTACAGTGCCAGGAAAGGTAATGCTTGGTTTTGTTTGTTTGTTTTTTAATTTAAGGTACATGATAAACTTAAATCACCAGATGTTACCTACAGTTTTCCAGGAGATTCAAGAGAAGCAGTAAAAGTTAAGGAATCTGCTGAGGGAGCTGATGATTCAGAAGAAACTCCAAGATTTCCGTTAGGTAATTTTATGGGAAAGAGCAATGCTGAGCATGCAATACAATACTATTTTCAAATTATTGAAGAGTCCACTCCTATCAAGATTTTAAGAACTTGGCTGAATAAGGCTGCGAGTAAACCATCCTTGCTTTGAAGTTAGCCTTGCTTTGAGCAGGGTATTTGCACTAGGTGGCCTACAGAAATGCCTTCCAACATGAGTTGTTTTATTATTCAGTGATGTTAAAAGACATGTCCAATTGGAGGAGAAATACAGGAGTCTAACAGCAGTTTTCATCTTTCAATTTACTCTGCTTATGCCACCATTACTGTTAAGAACAGTATGTTCCCTGTAGACAGCTGTGAATCATTCACTTAAAAAGTTATGCTTTCTCTCCCTGTGTGTGGCCATTATAGATTTAATTTAAAACTGTACAAGATTTCTTGATAGCAATCAAATATTTCTGAAGGAACCAACCTTAAACTGTTAAGATTCATTCAAGCCGAATTGTCAGACCACCAAACTGAATCTTTTTGCCTTTGGTTCAGATTTTTGTTACTCATTTTAATCTTCTCAATTTTACATTTTTGTTTTTGAGTGGGAATGTGATGCTTACCAACTCACAATACTAAGGAGAGCTCTTATAAGTAGTCTTGAACTTCACCAAAGTTGTGTAGTGAAAATTGTCTGAATCGTTTTGTAGATGATTATTTACTCGAGAGCGTGACCAAGCCAGTAGATTTTACAAAGAGGAGAAAAAAAGGAATCACCGGTTGTGATGGAGGTGCTCTTGGTATGTTTGTGCTGCAGCTCAAGCACAAGGGTGCTGACCTGTTCAGGAAAGCAGGAAAATTCTTAGGTGATAAGAAGCATATATATGTGTGTATGTATACATGTGTATACATGCACACACACATATAGGTATGCATGTATATACACACATATATCTATGTATATAGGTATACAGAGGTGATCTTCAAAAACAGGTTGTGTATCAGTGGGATCTGCTCTCATGAGTGTGTGAAACATTTGTAACATAATATTCTAAGGTCACTTCCAAGAATATAATTCCAACTTTGGGAAATAATAGTCTGTGCTTTCTTTAGTTACATTTTTCCCGTGGCTTGTGCTTGTCTTTGTATGCATTCACACTGGAAGTTTTCATATCACAGACACTTGAGCTGGATACTTTTAGCCTTGGTAGTACCTTTGAGGCATACTTGCTCCTTGCTTTTTCATTTGATGGCTGTTAACAGATGAAGTGGTTGTAGGACCCTCTGTTCTTTTAAACTTAGTGTCTTTCACATTAAGAAACTTAAAAAGAATAAATTGTGTCACTAACCTTTTAAATATCTTTTTTTCTACTTTTATCCCTTCTGTCCTCCTGCTGAGGTTTTGTTACATTTATGTGAAGTCGTCTTCTCTCCCTTCTACCCTCAGAAGTATGCAGAAGGTCTGCAGGTATATTCACATTCTTCTTTCTCTTCTCCCAGCCTGCTTTTACTCCTCTTATTTTCGCATAGTTGCACCACCTTGCAATGGCGCCTCTAAACTATGTCTGTCCTGCAGCGGCTCTTTTCCTGGTTCAGGAGGAAGGCACATTCCTAGCAAATATTCTGTCTGCAGGACTTAATCCTGTGCTTGAGACAGGAGATCTTGGAGCTCAGGAGTCAAGACTTCTCAGCACTGAGTGCAGCCCTTCTTCTGTGCTGTCCAAGTGCCTGCTGAGCTGGTGCTGAGCATTCCCAGGCTCTTTAAATGCCAAAGAAGAGACAGGTCTACAAAAAATTTAGCTCCTTGGAAATCTTCTTCAGCCTTGTAGAATTGGCATCTTGTGGCAGTGTAGCTGTCCAAAGAGGCTACTGAGAAAGTTTGTCACAGCTTATCCTCTGGTATCACCTTTTAGAAAAGTGGGTTTGGGTATTGGTGGCAAAAATCAAGAAGAATCTATACTGGCAATCGTCTTCTTCCAGACCCCTTTCTCACACAGAACCGAGGACCGGCCTCCAGACCAGTCTGTTATTGCCTGCTTCCAAAACATGGGCTCCCAACTAAAGGTTCATCTTGGATAATGACTTCCACTTGACTTCCTCCTGGTGCCAGATACAACTCTGGGAACAGAAACAGCAAGAATCTTTCGCTGATGGTTTGTGCCCCTCTAGGGTGGCAGAAGAGCTGCTCTTCTCTCACCTCAGTTGGTCCCTGACCCTCACAGCCCATCAGACCTGTGCTCAGATCCTGGCTCCGTGTTCTCACTCGTAGGGTTGTGTTACGGAGGAACATGACAGCTCGCCTTTCTCAACCTGAGCATGGGGAGGAATCCTGTACCTAGGGAGTATCAGCTGCCTCAGCAACATGGCCCTTGCATGAACGAGTTCCTGGAGTCAGGAAAAGGAAGAACTTTTTAAAATTTGTTTTTCATTCCCTCTAGTCTGGCATATATTTCTCTTCCTTCAGATACACAGGGTTTTTATTATCTCTTGCTATTTCCCCTTCACCTTGAGACCCAGGATTTCAGTCTGTGGACCCTTTAAAGTTTTCCACTGTATAACAAATTCAGATTTAATGGTAGTTCCCTTAATTTTCTTAATTTCACTTTGGTGAGCCCGTTACAAATAGTTTACAGATTAGAGCTTGCAAAACCATTCCTCCTGTACTTTGGCCACCCAACTTGTTGAAGTATGGAGAGATCAGAAGGGTGAATTTCATAGTAAAGGTCATGCTCAACACCTTGGAGTGCAAGTGACTTTTCCAGCATTCTTGGAGAACACTTCCCTTTCTGGGTACCTGCAGGGCAGCTGCTTCAAAAGTTGCACTTGTGTTGGCACCGAGCTGCGTGTATCATGTGGATAAGAAGGATGCAGCATCTGCTGGAGTGGTCCTGGGTGCTTGTAATTTGAGAATAATCTGAAAGAATTGTCCACGTGGAAAAGACTGTTGCTTAGTCATCAACAGTGTGAATGTACATATAGACAAGTTCTCAAAGGAGAAAAAGTGTTACATACCAGTAACTGTAATTCTTTGAGATGCGCTGTCTATTTGTACGTTCACTACCCACCCTCCTTCCCTTCTCTTCTCAGTGTCTTTTCAGGTTCGTGGGTTAAGTGACACTGAGGGTCCTATGATCACATCCTACAGGTACTGCTAAGACACAAACATCTCCAGCTTGAGTGTTTGCAATATGGACAGCAACAGTGTAAATTTACATACACACAACACATTTCAAAGAACTACTTTCTGGTGAGTAGTTTTCCTTAATCATAATGTTTGTTATGGGGTAGGTATTTGGCATGCGGTGTGTGGTTTGGGGTTCCCCCCCCCCCCCCCCCCCCCGCTTTTTAATCAGACAACTATAGCGTGAGGATTTTTTTTCTAGCAATTTTAACTGTGACCTCTCACAGAACCTCTAAGAACTTTTATCTGTCATAAACCGACATTCTTTGGAGCATCAAGACTTCCAGCAGACATATTTCAGTGAAATGCCAATTCTTCAGCTTGAACTTTGTTTTACATTTCTGTCCTGGTTTTGTTTCCTGTACTTTGAATTGCGCTTCTTCTCCTATGCTTTTTGCCCTACCTTTTCACAATCTTGTAATTTTCTGTACTAAAGAAAGCAGCAAAGTTAAAGAGCTAAACGTGCATTACTTGTAACTTAAATGATTGAGTGGTGTTAATCCTGCACTACGTTCAGTAGAGCTAGCTTTGTCATCTGTTACTGTGGGCTGGCAGAGACCAAGGAGAGTACTCATACCTTAATACTCGTGTGAGTTATTTCTCAGCATTACAGCAGAAATCCATGGTCCAGCACAGCAGAATTACAATCAACTACATTCAGTTACGTGTATCAGCTCAGATATTATGGATAGACGCAAACTGACTGAACACAGTAAAATTTGTATTTCACTACCTGTATTCTTGCATCTATATGGATATATTCAGGCATATTTTACACAGTCAAAGCCCTTTTCATTTTTAATGAAAGTATAGTAGGAGCAGCAACTTACCTTACCTGGGAGTAGTTGTAG
Organism: Buteo buteo; assembly: GCF_964188355.1. Classification (NCBI taxonomy): domain Eukaryota; kingdom Metazoa; phylum Chordata; class Aves; order Accipitriformes; family Accipitridae; genus Buteo; species Buteo buteo. The sequence goes on from NC_134179.1 coordinate 10,899,485, forward strand.
GTCAAGTCAAGAGAAGTCTTAGTAAACTTCTGCAAATGTACCTTGCCCTACAGTCCGGTGACTGGAGAGGCTTTGACTCTAACCTCAGTAACCACGATGCCATCTCGGACACCATGGAGTTTGGCAGGATACAAAGCAAAACTAACCTCGGTACCTGCAGAGATACGAAAGGCACAGCTGGAATCAGGACAGGGCTACTTTTCTTCGGCAGCGCAGGCAGCATTTGTCCTGGAGAAGAGCAGGAGGCAAACAGGGTATCGTGCAGGACTGTTATCGTACACAAGGTGAGGGACTTGATAGGGAGCGAAAGACACCAGAAGTTGCCTGAGCCTTGATTGCACCAAGGGTGCCCAGAGCTCTCCTGGCACCCACCAGCCGGCCCAGCCCATGTGGGGCTCTGAGCCCTGCCAGGGTCAGAAACCTGGTGGGTTCCCGCTATGTCCCCAGGCTGGGGCAAGGCTAGTTCTGAAGAGGATTAACTGAGCTGTGTCAGCGTAACGCTTTCCACCTCTTCAGCTTCGCTTCCCCCCTCTCCTGTACAAGTTCACTTGAATACAGTATTTTCTTTCTCTGAAGCTGAAAGCTGAACCAGCACGCTTAGAGTTGGCTAAAGTGCGCCTTCGAAGCTGCTGATGATTGGCGCGGCTTGCCAAGACAGAAATTGAAAGTGCAATCTCAATATGAACTGACTATTAGAACGCTGAATATGAAATTACATTCCAAGCATTTGACAATTTATAACTTATTGCAGTAGGGGTACTTACGATGTAAAGCATTTAATTGCTTTCATACTACAAATACAGTATCTGTGTTTTTTGAAAGAAAGTTTTATTAATAAAAGGGGAGAAATGTGATTTTTTTTTCTAAGTTTTCCATTTCATCAGAAGAACATCTGGATATGGAAATAAACACCAATTTATTTTTTTATTTTATACATTTCTATTCTTTCTCACTGTTTTTTATGTAAAATTGCTGCTTAGGGGACTCTCGGAAATCTGCGAGGGAAGACTTAAAACCAGTACGCATGTTACAAAAAGGAACAGAAAGCTTACCTCAGCCATCTTGTACCAAAGGGAAAGAAGACATTAAGAAAAGGTCATCTGGAAAATGTTCAGAAAATGCAGTGCAAAAAGCTGGGATGAAAGGACCTGTAAGTTTAAAACAAACAAAAATAAAAAACCCCAAACATAGAACTGGAATGCAAAAAGACAGGATTACATTTAGAATATATATTTAAGACAGTATTACATTTAAATATGTGTTTTCTAGTATCGTAATCAGGTGGTTTTGGTTTGTTGGTTTTGTTTGAGTTTTTTGGTGTTTGTTTTTTTTTTTTAAACCAGCATGCAAACAGTGTTTTTTGTTATTCACCAGTTTAATTTGCATAAAATTCAGATCTTCATTCTAGTTTTAGAATAGAATTCAGCATTCAGCCTTTGTCCATGATGATTTCTTAGCAGACAGCTCTGGCTTGAAACTTCAACTTGAATTTTTTTTTCAGCTACTAATTTCGGGTGCAAATGTGATGTAAATGCTTTTATCTCACATGCCATGCATACCAAAAGTTAATTTCAAAATGTATTTTAAAAAAAAATTTCCAGAATTTATCAGAACTTGAAAAACAGCAGCTGAAGCAACGAGAGGACTACCTGAAGAAAAAACGAGACATGCTGATGGCTACAAAGAAGGAGTCAAGAAATAATGTACTGTTACCAACGAACACTGACCAGAAAGAAGAGGAGTCATCTCCTAAAGAGGTGAAGGATTCAAACATTTTAATCATCCTGATCACTTTATAAAAAACACAGATGATTTCAGTGAAGATGTTGATGTTGCTCCTGAATATTATAGCAGGGTAAAAAAATAAAAAAGAGTGGGGGAAGTAGAGAGGAAGTATTTTTAAGTTACTGTGTTTGTAGAACTTATAGGCTACAACTTCTTTTAGTGATTAAGTTAGCATTATTTTGCTTCAGTATCATCAAATCCTCATGATTTAGCCATTCATAAACTTAAATTAAATACTGGTTTTCTCCCAATCTGTGACCTACCGCTTGGGCTCCCTTAAATCTCTGGGATTTTTTTTTTTCTCCAGCTGAAATGGAAAAAAGCGTTTTTCTTTCGCAGTCTTTTCTTACAGAGGTAACAAATTTGCTCTGTTCTTTTTTGTTCTGAGTTTTGTGCTTATTTCAAAGAAAGAAATTGTTGATTTCTATCCATCAACCACTGGATATAGAAGTGACATGACAATGATACCTTTTAGAAAGACAAGGCATTCCGAAGGGTGGATGCTGCTGTTGTCTACCC